>NC_058086.1:95171117-95477784 GCF_014858855.1 Bufo gargarizans | reverse complement strand
CACCGAGCTTCGGGGTCCATGACCCCTTTCTCAAGTCTAAAAAAGGATAATATCAAAATCAGAGTGAAACGTGTATAAAGATAGAAATTTCCAAAGACATAAAAGTGTGTGTGTGTATATATATATATTTTTTTTTATAGGAAAAAAGTTAATGAATGAAAAATAATTAAGAAACCGTTCATAAAATACAATAAATGCTAAATGCTCAGCAATATTCATATGCAGTTTTTTTGTTTTTGTATATATATATATATATATATATATATATATATATATATAATCTCTCTCTCTTATATATATATATATATATATATATATATATATATACACACATACAAAACACAAATAGTGCAGCAGCACAGTCAGAGCCAATGGACTGGGTGCAAATCCCCACAGAGGCAGGCCGCTCCTCCACGGTATACAAAAGACGAAAAAACGAGGCAGCACTTCCAGCTTCTGGTGTACGGGTGAAGACCCCAAACTTTAATCCAAGCGACGTTTCGGCCTACTCAATGAGGCCTTTATCAAGCTACATAACAGTGCAAATAACTGGGTATATATACCCACACTACAATACAAATGAGTGACAATCAGTGGTTACACCTGTTAACAATCAAGTCACATGACCTGAGACTACATCGTCACATGGTGTTCAGATATAATAAACATAATACTTTTGCTCATTTTTGTGCATCAAAGGTGTTCATCTTATTCATAGGAACATAAGTGATGTGCACAGCAGTTACAGTGCGTATACAATACATCATATATAGGGGATCCAAGCCCCTTTTGTACAGTGACCATTATAAAGTGCAGTACACAAAGAGTTAAAATCATATGCTGCAGTTGCAGCTGTACCATATTAAAAATTGGAGGGAGCTCACCGTCTACAAACATTATGCTTGTCCACATCGCCATGCCTTCAGCGTTGGCGTCCCCCAGTCGGCAGTGCGCATGCGCCGGACCAGACGGCTCTGGTCGCGCCCCCGACAGCGCCACGCCCCCACGTCACGCTCCAATGGACCGCAGCGTCATCCACCGGAACGCACGCAGGAGCCGCAGCTGCTGGGGGAGGGAGTCCAGACCATGTGGCTCAGCGCACGTCACGTCGCAGGCGGGACCCCGCCGTCACCACGGCGATGTAAACAAGCCTAGACAGGCGGACGAGCCCAGCACGGCCAGAGCAAATACATGCGCACAAATCCAGACTAACAATATGTTTGGAAATGGCCAAGGGGGAGGAAAATCAAGCCCAGCCACCAGCTCAGGCGATTATATCATCCCCCTTTGCCATCACCTATGACTTCATGTGGTGTGGCTGTCATGGGACACACTCCTCCCATCAGCATACACAAATTCAAGATAGCGTGTATGTCAAGTCACTGACCCTCAAATGTGTGGTCAGAGACGCGCATACATCAACAGTCTATAAGTACATTATAAAACAGTGTTGGACATATAGTGCAATCATGTACATGTACATGTACTGGGGGACGCCAACGCTGAAGGCATGGTGATGTGGACAAGCATAATGTTTGTAGACGGTGAGCTCCCTCCAATTTTTAATATGGTACAGCTGCAACTGCAGCATATGATTTTAACTCTTTGTGTACTGCACTTTATAATGGCCACTGTACAAAAGGGGCTTGGATCCCCTATATATGATGTATTGTATACGCACTGTAACTGCTGTGCACATCACTTATGTTCCTATGAATAAGATGAACACCTTTGATGCACAAAAATGAGCAAAAGTATTATGTTTATTATATCTGAACACCATGTGACGATGTAGTCTCAGGTCATGTGACTTGATTGTTAACAGGTGTAACCACTGATTGTCACTCATTTGTATTGTAGTGTGGGTATATATACCCAGTTATTTGCACTGTTATGTAGCTTGATAAAGGCCTCACTGAGTAGGCCGAAACGTCGCTTGGATTAAAGTTTGGGGTCTTCACCCGTACACCAGAAGCTGGAAGTGCTGCCTCGTTTTTTCGTCTTTTATATATATATATATATATATATATATATATATATAAATCAGCAATTCATGCCCGTCAATAGCCTTACATTAGAATCATTAAGATTCCTCAAGACCTCGTGATTCGGGTTAAACATAATAAAAGAAGATTTATATTTTGAACTCGTCTTCAGTTCTTTAGTTTTGTCTTTCATTTTCAAACATTCCTCCTGACTTGCCCGTATAAATGCACCTTCAATGATCTCTCTGGGATATTTTTTACCAATAAATCTTCAAAGTAAAATTTGACTTTGTGCGACAAAGTCACTCGTGATAGTACAGTTTCTTCTTAATCTTAAACTGGCTAAATGGAATATTGTCTTTCCATTTTTTATGGTGCGTGCTTTTGTAGTCTAAGTAACTATTACTGTCCACTTTTGAAATAAAAGTTTTGGACATAATTGTTTTGTTGTTTGGGTAGAGGCTCAAGTCAAGGTATTCAATAGAGGCGGTTGAACTGTTTGCTGTAAGTCTGAGGTTCCATGTGTTCATATTTAGGTATGAAATGAAGTCTCTTCTATATTGCCCTTCCAAATGAGGATCAAATCGTTGATATACCTTTTATAAAATAAAAAAAATTTCTTTCCAGGGGTGTCCACCAGGAGCGTAGCTAAAAGCTCATGGGCCCTAGTGCAAGAGTTCAGCTTGGGCCCCCTTTCCCTCAGTGCTTGTTGGAAAGGGACAGGGGAGCACGAAGCCTTCCTGCTGCCTGAGGCAAACATTGAAAGGGCACTCCCTCATGCCAAATTCTTGACCTAACCCCTTCCCTCCAGCCAGAGGTGTAAATTGACCAGCATGCACTTTCTATAATGCCAGTGTCTTATGTGGCACAAGGGTCTTTGGGCCCCTCAGGCTCCTGGGCTCGGTAACGACTGCTACCTCTGCACCCCCTATAGCTACGCCCCTGGTGTCCACTATAGATATATTCCTCCTCAAAGCGGCCTATATATAAATTAGCAAAACTTGGTGCGAAACGCATCCCCATTGCGGTGCCATTCTGCGGTTTATAAATCTTGCCCTCAAAAGAGAATACGTTATGTTTTAAAATAAAATGGATTGCATCCAAGATAAAGGTTTTGTGCGTCTTGGAGAGGAGGCCGTCTGTCTCCAAATAAAAGGATGTCGTATCGATTCCTGCGGGATGTTGGAATATAAGGCTACCACATCCAGAGTCAACCAACTGTACGAGGGTTCCCAGGTGATGTCTTTTAATAGTGTAATTAGCTGAGAGGAATCTCTTAGAAAGGAAGGGAGATTCACTACATATTTCTTTAGAGAAATATCTACATATTGGGAAGGGTTACTTGTCAGTGAGTTTATTCCAGAAATAATAGGTCTCCCCGGTGGGTTCTTGACATCCTTATGAATTTTCGGTATATGATAAAATATATTCTCATTTTTTTGTTAGAATGTGATCTTCCTCGGCTTCTTTCAACAGACTATCGAGATTCTTTTTATCATCAGTTAACAGGTTGACGAGGAGGGATTCATAGTATAATGGATCTCCCAGAATCCTATTGGCTTCTTTTATGTAGTCCTCTTTATTTTGCAATACAATTCCTCCTCTCTTGTCCGCATTTCGAATGACCCAAAAATATTTTTGTTTAGTTCCTCCAGTGCCTGCTTTTCTTCATTAGTCCGATTTTTCTTTGTTTTGGTGTTAGCATTCATTTTTCTCATATCATCAGAAACTAAGGAGAAGAAAGTATTAATGTGGCCCCCCCTATAGTGAACAGGGTTGAAGGTTGATTTTGGTTTTAAATAAGTATGGGTAGTGGATGGAGAATATATTTTTCTCGCGCTGTTTTTTTCTTTTCTTACATTGTCTAGTTTAATTGGTGAAGTGTCTCTGCAGAGTAATGTTCCTAATGAAGGTGTTGAGATCAACAAACTGTTCGAATTTGTTAATTTTCTCAGCTGGGCAGAATGACAGACCCTTTTGTAATACAGATGTTTGTGCAGCGGTGAGGCTGAACTTAGAAAGGTTGAAGATTTTCACTGTTGAGTAGTCTTGTTCCTCTTGAGGCCTTGGTAGTTCTGTTTGTTTGCCTTCATGATTTTTACTTCTATTCTTAGTTCTATTTGAGAGTCCTCCTCTCTGTACTCTACGGCATTTTTTCTTTTTTCACCCTTCTGATGTTGTTTTATCGCTGGTTTGAAAAAATCTGTGATTATTGTGGTGTTGCCTGCAGGTTGACTTAGGGTATACATTGCTTCCCGGGTCAAGGTCCCAGGGAGTGGTAAAAAAGACACAGAATTGAAAGTGAGGTCTGAGGGTGTAGATACAGCTTCTGAAAGACATCCATCATGAATGGTGAGTAAGGAGTCTTCAAAAATGAGAGAGTCAGTCCCAACAGGGTGTGAGGTAGGGGGCACCAATGGGAAGGAGGTGGGGGGGGGGGGGGAGATTGAGGGGGCAGCCTTGAGGAAGAATGGAAGGAGAAAAGGAGAGGGACAAGAACTCAGAAGAATTGGTGGGTGCAGGGAACTGCATTGTAGTTGTTACTGCCAACAGAGTAGGAGTGGCAGTACCGGAGGCGTGGGGAGACTGTCCCGCAGCACTTATATCTGGGAAATGGAAAGTGGGGAGGGAAAAGGTGTCTGGCGCTGATGCACTAGTGGTGGAGAATGGCTACCTAGGTACCGGATATTAGGTACTGGGGGGCGTGAATGAAGGACCACGGCAGGGGGATGCTGTTCTGGTCCACATTGGTGGGGGTTCTTATTTATTTTTCATTTATTTTATCAGCGGATTGCCATAAGTATTTTATTTATTCAAGTATAGTGTTCCATTTTGAGATTATTCATTTATTAAATTATTTTTATATCTAACTCTAATGATTCTAATGTAAGGTTATTGACGGGCATTAATTGATTTTATATATATATATATATATATATATATATATATATATATATTTATATTATAATGGTAAAAATATGGCAGCACTAACCAAAAATACACAGGAGGGTGCTAGCTCAAAGGGAAAACGCTTACCCAAATGTATATTGGAAAAATAGATCAGCACTCCAAAGTAGCAGTAAAAAGTGGTATATTTATTCACCCATAGGTGACACAAACTTTCCAAAGTGAACATATAATATAGTGAGAGGAAGTGACATCACATCAAAAAAGGGTGTTTACAAATGAACCAGCAATTAACCCATGTTTGCACGTGCAATACTAAATATATCAAAATATTACAATTGTATCAAAAAATCTTGTGTGACAAATTCATATCATGTAAAAAAGAGCACTACAGCAAATGTCAATACATAATTGGTCCAAAATCAATGTGTACATAAAGTGCTACAAAATTACCCATGTTCATTTGTGTGTGGAAAAAAACGGAACACATGATGGTGGGCGTAAGTGAAAGCACACGCCAAGGCAACTTACACAACCCCATTGTAGATAGACCGCTATACACCGCGTCCCCGATCCTCCAGTGCTCATGCTCCAAGTGGCGCATCGTATCAGTAACATATAGCAGCATCCTAACGACCATGCGCAATACTCAGTATTCCTCCACAGTCGCCATCTTGGAAGAGGTAAAACACAGGCGAAGCACAACTATAACATAGTTATACCATACTATTCAAACATGAAACATACTGTTGCTAATAGGATCACCCACGACAACAAAAGTTACCGTGAGGTACCAATTGTTGAAACATATACAGGGAAACATGTGCGAAAAGAGCCGAGCCACCAGCAATTCCACACAGTGTTAACCCTGCTGATCCCGCAACATTATGAGGGATCTCCTCGTATCTTCACACACATGCACAAGGAATCTGAGCAGCCATATAATCGCAAAAAAAAAAACGCATTTATTGATTGTGCATTACATCGTCCACCAATCACATAGTCCCTGGTCCTTTACCACCACAAACTATATGTAGGAATAGAAAAGGAAAGAGAGAAAAGGTTATTATGCATACAGTAAAGAGTTTGGACACACCTTCTCATTCAAAGAGTTTTCTTTATTTTCATGACTATGAAAATAGCAGATTCACACTGAAGGCATCAAAACTATGAATTAACACATATGGAATTATATACATAACAAAAAAGTGAAAATATGTCATATTCTAGGTTCTTCAAAGTAGCCACCTTTTGGTTTGATTACTGCTTTGCACACTCTTGATGAGCTTCAAGAGGTAGTCACCTGAAATGGTCTTCCAACAGTCTTGAAGGAGTTCCCAGAGATGCTTAGCACTTTTTAGCCCTTTTGCCTTCACTCTGCTCGATTGGGTTCAGGTCCGGTGACTGTGGAGGCCAGGTCATCTGGCGCAGCACCCCATCACTCTCCTTCATGGTCAAATAGCCCTTACACAGCCTGGAGGTGCGTTTGGGGTCATTGTCCTGTTGAAAAATAAATCATGGTCCAACTAAACGCAAACCGGATGGAATAGCATGCTGCTGCAAGATGCTGTGGTAGCCATGCTGGTTCAGTATGCCTTCAATTTTGAATAAATCCCCAACAGTGTCACCAGAAAAGCACCCCCACACCATCACACCTCCTCCTCCATGCTTCACGCTGGGAACCAGGCATGTAGAGTCCATCTGTTCACCTTTTCTGCGTCGCACAAAGACACAGTGGTTGGAACCAAAGATCTCAAATCAGACCAAAGCACAGATTTCCACTGGTCTAATGTCCATTCCTTGTGTTCTTTAGCCCAAACAAGTCTCTTCTGCTTGTTGCCTGTCCTTAGCAGTGGTTTCCAGATATTCTACCATGAAGGCCTGATTCACACAGTCTCCTCTTAACAGTTGTTCTAGAGATGTGTCTGCTGCTAGAACTCTGTGTGGCATTAACCTGGTTTCTAATCTGAGCTGCTGCGATTTCTGAGGCTGGTGACTCGGGTGAACTTATCCTCCGCAGCAGAGGTGACTCTTGGTCTTCCTTTCCTGGGGCGGTCCGCATGTGAGCCAGTTTCTTTGTAGCGCTTGATGGTTTTTGTGACTGCACTTGGGGACACTTTCAAAGTTTTCCCAATTTTTTGGACTGACTGACCTTCATTTCTTAAAGTAATGATGGCCACTCGTTTTTCTTTACTTAGCTGCTTTTTTCTTGCCATAATACAAATTCTAACAGTCTATTCAGTAGGACTATCAGCTGTGTATCCACCTTCTCCACAACGCAACTGATGGTCCCAACCCCATTTATAAGGCAGGAAATCCCACTTATTAAACCTGACAGGGCACACCTGTGAAGTGAAAACCATTTCAGGTGACTACCTCTTGAAGCTCAGCAAGAGAATGCCAAGAGTGTGCAAAGCAGTAATCAAAGCAAAAGGTGGCTACTTTGAAGAACCTAGAATATGACATATTTTCAGTTGTTTCACACTTTTTTTTTGTTATGTATATAATTCCACATGTGTTAATTCATAGTTTTGATGCCTTCAGTGTGAATCTACAATTATCATAGTCATGAAAATAAAGAAAACTCAAAAACTAAAGCTGGCAATTTTGTCCTTCCCCCTGTGTCTGAATGATTTGGCATAAACTCATTACTTGTAGGCCCACTACCAGTAACGAGTTTATGCCAAATCGTTCAGATTGTATTGCACAGAAGTAAATAGCCAATGCCTCAACTGTCTGTACCCAACAGCATGACCAGCAACAACACCCTGTGGCATATTATTCAGCTAGGCCTTCCTACGTCAAAGCTGTAGCAGTTGCACAAGTAATGCTTGATAAAAGTTACCAATTGAAGAATTCAGATCATGTGCTCTTCGTGGATGGATCAAGGTATGGCAAACAAGGCAGATACTACAGAGGTTGGGCAGTGGTGACTCCACATGAGACTCTTAACCCCTTAAGGACTCAGCCCCATTTCACCTTCTGGACTTGGCCATTTTTTGCAAATCTGACCAGTGTCACTTAAAGTGGTGATAAATTTAAAACGCTTTGACTTATCCAGGCCATTCTGAGATTGCTTTTTTGTCACATATTGTACTTCATGACACTGGTAAAATGAAGTAAAAAATAATAATTTTTATTTATAAAAAAATACAAAATTTACCAAAAATGTGTAAAAAATTTGCAAATTTCCAAGTTTTAATTTCTCTACTTCTATAAAAATACATAGTAGTACTTAGAAAAATAGTTATTACTTTACATTCCCCATATGTCTACTTCATGTTTCGATCATTTTGGGAATGACCTTTTATTTTTTGGGGATGTTACAAGGCTTAGAAGTTTAGAAGCAAATCTTTAAATTTTTCAGAAAGTTTCAAAAACCTAATTTTTAGGGACCAGTTCAGGTCTGAAGTCACTTTGCGAGGCTTACATAATAGAAACCACACCAAAATGACCCCATTGTAGAAACTACACCCCCTCAAGGTATTTAAAACAGATTTTACAAACTTTGTTAACCCTTTAGGTGTTCCACAAGAATTCATGGAAAATAGAGATACAATTTCAAAATATTTATGGCCCCGATTCTGTAGTTTACAGAAACACCCCATATGTGGTCGTAAACTACTGTACGGGCACACGGCAGAGCGCAGAAGGAAAGGAATGCCATATGGTTTTTGGAAGGCAGATTTTGCTGGACTGTTTTTTTTTTTTTTACACCAGGTCCCATTTGAAGCCCCCCCCTGATGCAACCCTAGAGTAGAAACTCCATAAAAATGACCCCATTCTAGAAACTACACCCCTCAAGGTATTCAAAACTGATTTTACAAATGTCGTTAACCCTTTAGGTGTTCCACAACAGTTATTGGCAAATGGAGATAACATTTCAGAATTTCAATTTTTGGGCAAATTTTACATTATAATCCATTTTTCCCAGTAACAAAGCAAGGGTTAACAGCCAAACAAAACTTACACAATGATTTCATTTTTGAAACAAAAAAAATAATCATGTTTTAGTGTTTCCATAGTCTGAGAGCCATCATTTTTTCAGTTTTTGGACAATTACCTTGGGTAGGGTATGATTTTTGCAGGATGAGATGACGGTTAGATTGGTACTATTTTGGTGGGCAAATGCATTTTTGATCGCTTGCTGTTGTATTTTTTGTGATGTAAGGTGACAAAAAAATGGCTTATTTAGCAGTTTTTATGGTGTTCATCTGAGGGGTTAGGTCATGTGATATGTTTATAGAGCCGGTCAATATGGACGCGGCGATACCTAATATGTATACTTTTTTTTCCCCCCTATTTTTTACCAATTTTATTTATTTTTTACTTTATTTGGGGAAAATTACGTTTTTGTTTATTTTTACTTGAAACTATATTTTTTTTGGGGGGGGAAACTTTATTTTTTCAACTTATTTTCACTTTATTTTTTGTCCAAATTTGGGACTTGAACTTTTGGAGGTATATTCCTTTACAATACATTCCAATACTTCTGCATTGGAAAGCATTGGCTGTATGTGTAATACTGTGTGTATTACTCATACAGCTTCGGGGGCCTGTGAGATTCAGGGGCTGGATCTCATAGGCTCTTCACCGGAAGGCAGTGTAGATGCATCAGGAAGGCATCACGCTGCCTTCCATGCCATCGTGCCCCCCCCCCCACAGCCCCATGGGGACCCGATGGCACCACCGCCTCACCAGGTAAAATCCGCAGGTCTGAATTGCCCCCCCGCGCGCATTTAGCTGAGGTGCCTGCTCAATGATTTGAGCAGGCATCTTGTTCCGATCACCGCCCGCAAGGGAACAACGCATGACTTACCGGTACGTTATGGGTCCTTAAGGACTCGGGAACCATGCCGTACCGGTACGTCATGGGTCCCTAAGGGGTTGAAGCCAAGGGCTCTGGAGATAGCCGCAAATGAGGCAACAATTACACTGATTCTAAGTATGGAATCATTGGGGATAGCCCATGACTATGGGCCCATTTGGAAAGCCAGAAACGTATTGATCGCTTCTGGTAAACCGATGGTGAGTTCTCTGATGGAAGCCCTTATATTGCCAACTCAAGTGGCGGTGATAACCACGAAATTACACTGAAAAACAGACTCAGAGGAGGCAAAGGGAAATTTGCCAGGGCAGATCAGGCGGAAAAAGCAGCTGCCTTCTTGGCGGGGGGGGTAGTGAGAGGAAATGGACCAGTGGATGTCAAAACGACGGACTACAAATGAGTAAGGCCTAATACAGTTCCAAAGGTAAACTCTGCCTTCCCAGGTCCCTCTACCCTACGATGGCACAGGCAACCCATGGAGTGACACAGTCAAAAACCAATGTGTGTGATTTAGTACATAGCGCATGGTACAACCCAGGGTTCAGCACTGTAGCAGCCAGATATATTAAAGGATGTACGTTTTGTGCCCAGAACAACGTGGTCAAGGTGGTTATGGTATCCCAGAAACACACACCTCGCCCCTCGTATCCGTTTCAATGCTTGCAGATAGACTACATTCAGCTACCCAAGGTGGATGTGTATGAGTATGTATTGGGGTGTATCGACATTTTTTCAGGGTGGCCAAAAGCAAACCTGGTAGCTAAGGCCACAGCCAAGAACACAGCAAAGAAGAATATGGCTGAAGTTGTATGCAGCAGGTATGGGGTAGCTGAGGCCATTGAAAGTGACAGAGGTGCTCACTTCACAGGTGAAGTGACACAGGAGATAATGAAGGCTTTCGGTGTAGAACAGGCCTTACATACTTTGTACGATCCGCAAAGCAGCTATAGGGTAGAAAAACTGAAGGGGACACAAGTTAAAGATTCAAAAAGCCATGGCAGCTACTGGTAAGCCATGAAAAAGCCTTATTCCCTATGAGGTCCTCTTTGGGTCAGCCCCCTAGGACAGGATAGAATTTTCCACAGCAGCACCAGATGCAACATGGTTGTCTGACAGATTATGTGACCAGTTTGCTCAAACAATTGACTAAAATACATTCTGTAGTTTTTGCTTCACTTTCAGATCCTGATAAAGTTCCAAGAACCCACACATGTTGTGGAAATTTTATTAGGATGTATTTCTAATATATTGCGTTTTGTCATCATGTCTCTCAGTGTCAGGGTAAACCATTGGAGTGGATATCTCCCTGTGTATGTCCTGTGACAGCTGCTGGGCGCAGAGTTCTCCGTCGGCGAATGGTCCATGTGCCAAGCACTGGGCTGTGGGCCGGAGGAGACTGATGTGTTCAGCAGAGCATTGTTTTGTCCGCTGATGTATGGACGCCGGCTAGGGCCATTAAGAAAACAATATATGAAAGGAACGCGCGTTTGTTGTTTCTAGTGCGCCTGATCAGCCACTGGAGATAATGACGTTGTCCTGTAAATAAACATGCATGACGATCATAGTAACTTTATCTGGAATTGATCACTGAGCAAGACTGGATAAAGTCCAGTGGTTATAGGACTGGATAAACTCCAGTGGTTATAGGATACATGTGTTTGTTAGCTGGATATGTTATTCTAAATGATGGTGTCTTGTCTTCCTATGCAGGGCCGTCTTTACCAAGGGGCAAAGGGGGGCCCAAGGCAGCTGCCTCTTGAGCCCTGCTAGCCACTCGCCCGGGTGTCAGGCTGTCAGCTACACAGGGGGTGCTGCCATGCCATGCCTGCCGGCACTGAGTCCAGGCATCGTACTGTTAGAGCTGTGAATGTGATTTAGGACCTTAGATGACATCATCACCATGTGACCAGTAACCTAGCAATATTACTGGTCACATGGCTATGAGGTCATCACAGGTCCTACCACTAGTGTTGCAGGAGAAGTTTGCCTTAACTGTGGAGCTTTTTTTGTGAAGATTACATCAGAAAAAGGAGACAGGGGCTGTTATGCTAATATACTGTAAACTACTGTATAGTGGGGTGCTGTATACCGTGGGGGGCTGTATACTGTGTGGGGGCCTGTATACTGTGTGGGGGCCTGTATAGTGTGGGGGGGGCTGTATAGTGTGGGTGCTGTATATTGTGGAGTGCTATTGTCAGGACTGGATTAGTGGATCAGGTATGGAATCCTTTGGCAGGGACGAAATAAACCCCAAAAATTTGCGTGGTACAAAAAAGGTCAATCCAATCGGGTAGTCTGTTCCAGTTCCGGGTCGCTGCGGGCAGCAGAAATCGTAATCGAGGAAACAGGCAAGGAGTCGGTAGCTGGGAAGTCAGATTAAACAACAGGATCACAGGAGGGAGCTGGGTGTTCACCATAAGGTTGATTTACTCAGCAATGAGTCAAGGCTCTGACTGGCTTTAAGTACACAGCAAACCCAGGACCGCCCCCCCTGGTTGCCGGGCAACCAGGAGGCTTCCTTAGTCAGAAGCCAATCATAAGGCTGAGGGCGGTGACGGAGGCTGAAGCCCTCCCCCAGCCTGAATAGCACCTGTGGTCTGGAATGGAGCATGTGCACTACGCTCGTATCCCCGCGCACGCGGCTTGTGTACCGCGCACCCGGCTTCCGACTCGCGCAGGTGCACTGGCCACATCGACGTCAGGTGTCCTGTCAGGAGGAGCTATCTGCGCCCGCCACCCGCGCCTGCGAACCTGATGCGAAACGGCCCCCCTGGTTCGCTGACAGAGCCCCCCACCAAGGAGCGGCCGCCGGACGCGAACCTGGGATGGCCGATCAGGATGAGCCCTGTGGAATGCGCGGACCTTGGCGTCTGCATGAAGGTTACCTGCCGGTTCCCAGGAACGCTCCTCTGGCCCATATCCCTTCCAGTGGACAAGGTATTCCAAGACTCCACGGCGTCTGCGGGAGTCCAAGATCCCCTGGACTTCATACTCATCATTGTTATCCACCTGAATGGGAGCGGGTGGCACCGGCACTCTGCCCACAAGGGTGTTGGCGCGGTAGGGTTTCAGTAGTGATACATGAAACACCGGATGGATGTTAAATGAAGTGGGCAGGTTTAGTCTCGCCGCGACGTCGTTGACCATTGAGGCGATGGTGAATGGTCCCAAATAGCGAGGGTCCAATTTCTTGGACGGGCAGGTCAGTTTAAGGTGCTGAGAAGATAGCCATACCCTATCCCCACTTCTGTACTTGGGGCTCTCGGTGCGTCTCCGATCGGCCTGAGTCTTTTGTTGTTGCTGGGTAGTGCAGAGCTTCCGCACTAGGGTACGTAGCAAACCCCGGAGACGACGGAGGCGCTGGGCCACTTCAGGTACGGGAATGTCCACCGGAAGGTCTGGAAGCGTCAAGGGATGGTACCCGTAATTTGCATAAAAGGGCGAGAGTCCCGTAGAGGTATGCTGCTGTTGATTGTATGCATATTCTGCCAGAGGGAGAAGGTCCACCCAGTCGTCTTGTAGGTATGACGAATAGCAGCGGAGATACTGCTCCAAAGTTTGGTTCGTCCTCTCCGTCTGGCCGTTGGACTGGGGATGATAAGCAGAGGACAGGTTGCGGGTGATGTGGAGGCAGCGGCAAAATTGGCTCCAGAAACGGGAGGTGAACTGCGAACCCCGATCAGATACAATAGAGGAGGGGAGTCCATGTAGGCGGAACACGTGCTGTAGAAACAATTTTGAGGTATGTTGGGCTGTTAAAAGGCCGGTAGTTGGAATAAAGTGGGCCATCTTGGTGCATCTATCTACTACAACCAAGATCGTAGTGTGGCCCTGTGAAGGAGGTAAGTCCACCACAAAATCCATGGCGAGGTCCCTCCAGGGCACCGTTGCCACGGGTAGAGGTTGTAGTGGGCCGACTGGCCGGGTGTGGGGTCTCTTGTGCATGGCACAGATAGTGCATGAGCCCGCAAAGGACCGTACATCCGCCGCTAGGGAAGGCCACCAGAACTGCCTCTGCACGTACTCTAAGGTATTGCGTATTCCCCTCTGACATGCGGTTGGGTGGTCGTGATGATGTTGTAGGATCGGCACCCGATGGGAAGTAGGCACGTAGATCTTTCCCTGATGGTAACGTAGACCCTGCCTTTGTGGCAGGTGTGCTGCTTCTGACGGTACGGTCATGCTGGCTTGTCGGATCTCTTCGAGTAATGAATGTTGTGTGGCCAAAAAGTAGGTGCTTGGAAGGATGGTTTCTGGAGGTGAAAACACTGCATCGGTGTCGTGAAGACGGGAGAGGGTATCGGCCTTCCCGTTCTTTGATCCAGGACGATATGTTATCTGGAGGGTGAAGCGGGAAAAGAAGAGGGCCCATCTGGCTTGCCGGGGCCGTAACCTCTTAGCAGTACGAAGGTATTCTAGATTACGGTGATCAGTATAGACAGTTACTGGGTGCTTGGCTCCTTCCAGCAGATGCCGCCACTCCTCCAGCGCATTTTTTATGGCCAGTAGTTCCCTCTCGCCCACATCGTAGTTTCGTTCCGCCTTGGTTAACTTGCGGGAGTAGAACGCCACTGGGTGTAGGAGTTGTTTCTCCCCTTGTCTTTGGGAGAGAACTGCCCCGACTGCTTTCTCTGAGGCATCTGTCTCCAGGTAGAAGGGGAGAGCAGTGTCAGGCTGTGCCAGTACCGGAGCTTGTGTGAAGAGTCTTTGGAGGGTTTGGAAGGCCTTATGAGCGGCAGGGGTCCATACAAACGGAACGTTGTTCCCGGTTAGGACCGTAATAGGAGCGCATATGGCCGAGAAATTCCGGATGAAGCGAAGGTAGAAATTTGCGAAACCGATAAACTGTTAGACCATTCGTCGATTTCGTGGGATAGGCCATTCTAGGACGACCTGAACCTTCTTGGGGTCCATCTCCACTTTCCCAGGGGACAGTATGTATCCCAAGAATTCAATAGAAGGAACCTCAAAGATGCTCTTCTCCAGCTTCCCATAGAGTCGGTGTGTCCGAAGGCGCTGGAGGACTACCTTCACATGTCTCTCATGCTGCTGGAGTGTGTGGGAAAAAATAAGGATATCATCCAGATACACTACCACATATGTGTCCAGAAGATCGCGGAAGACATCGTTGATAAAGCTTTGGAAGGTAGCTGGGGTGTTACAAAGCCCGAAGGGCATCACCAGATACTCATAATGACCGAATCTGGAACGAAAAGCCGTCTTCCACTCATCGCCCTCACGGATCCGCACAAGATTATAGGCCCCCCGGAGGTCGATCTTGGAGAACACTTTGGCATCCTTCACTCGGTCCAGGAGATCAGGGATGAGAGGGAGAGGGTATTTATTTTTCCTGGTGATGTTGTTAAGGCCCCGGTAGTCCACACAGGGCCGAAGACCCCCGTCCTTCTTCCCCACAAAAAATATACCTGCACCGACTGGGGAGGTGGACGGGCGGATGAAGCCCTTTGCCAGGCTTTCCTCAATGTAATCCCTCAGCGCCTGGGTCTCAGGCTCAGACAAGTTGTATAACCGTCCGTACGGTAGCGGGGCCCCGGGAAGTAGATCAATGGGGCAGTCATAAGGTCTGTGGGGAGGTAAGGTGTCTGCCCCTGCTTTCTCAAAGACATCCGCATATTCTTCGTATTTAGCAGGTAATACCCGAGGAGATGAGGCCAGGACCAGCAGAGAGCCAGGAACGGAGGAGATGCAGTGGGAGATGCAATAAGAGGACTGAAATGTGACAAGTCCCAGGGCCCAGTCTATTTGGGGGTTGTGTTTTCTAAGCCATGGGATGCCCAAGATAACAGGAAATAAAGGAGAGGGTACGATGTCCCACACGATCTCTTCACGGTGGTGGCGACCAATGGAAAGGGTAAGAGGGTGTGATTCCAAAGAGACAGGTCCGGTTTTTAATGTACTGCCGTCCACCATGTGGAGTCGGGATGGGTGTTCCTTGGGGCGCAAGGATATTCCTAGCTGCGTGGCAAGTTTGGAATCAAAAAAACAGCTGCTTGCGCCCGAATCAATTAAGGCCGTGAGTTCATGGCCAGTTCCGTTCAGCTGCAGAGAAACACACAGAGTTAGATGTGAAGAACCGTGGTATACAGGTATGTTCAAAAACACCGCGAAACTGACAGTCCTACCTGTAGGTGGTTTGACAGGACAGTCTCTCAATATATGCCCGGATTTGGCACAGTAGAGGCAGAGATTGAGAGTCCGCCTTCTGGACCTCTCAACTGCTGAGAGTTGACCCCTGACTACTCCGACCTGCATTGGTTCGTCCGGGGTGAGGTCTCCCACTGTGGAGGATTGCCCAAGGACTGAAACGGGAAGAGGATTGGATCGCCGTGCAGGAGGAGGCAAAGCGTGCTGTCTCTCCGTCCTTCGTTCCCGGAAACGGTGGTCCAGTTGGGTAACCGTGCTCATCAGCGAGTTCGTCTTTTAATTGGTCCGACAGTCCGATCCGGAACTGGTCGATAAGGGCCACTTCATTGAGTCCGGTATCTGGTGCGATCTCCCGGAACTCCGTAATGTAGTCCTCCACTGGACGCCTTCCTTGTCGCAGGGAACGGATAGTGTCCCTAGAGGTGGAAGCATGCAGAGGGTCGTCAAAGAGTGCCTGCATGGCGGAAACAAAAGAGCCCCAAGAGGACAGCACTGGGCTATCAGTTTGCAGGAGCTGATGGGCCCAGGTCTGTGGGGGTCCCGTGAGCAGGGAGATAGCTGTCCGTACTTTGACAGTCTGAGAAGTAAGTGCGGGGTTTCAAGGAGAATAGTAGCTCGCAGGAAATAATAAATGAACGGCATTTCTTCCTGTCTCCAGAAAAGCGTTCTGGTAGGGCTACTGCGGGTTCACTGTTCACCACTTCTAGTGAGGTGCGTGGAGCAGGAGGAGGTGAGGGTGGTAGTGCAGTGAACTGGGCCTGGCGCAGCTCCTGGGCACGCATTCTCCCTAATAGGTGTGCATGGCTGGCCTGCATGTCCTGAAGGGCTTGCGCCATCATCGTCAGTTGTTCGGACAAAGAAGGGGCACCGTCTGCAGGTCCCGCGGATTCCATGGTTTGGCTGAGTTATTATGTCAGGACTGGATTAGTGGATCAGGTATGGAATCCTTTGGCAGGGACGAAATAAACCCCAAAAATTAGCGTGGTACAAAAAAGGTCAATCCAATCGGGTAGTCGGTTCCAGTTCCGGGTCGCGGCGGGCAGCAGAAATCGTAATCGAGGAAACGGGCAAGGAGTCGGTAGCTGGGAAGTCAGATTAAACAACAGGTTCACAGGAGGGAGCTGGGTGTTCACCATAAGGTTGATTAACTCAGCAATGAGTCAAGGCTCTGACTGGCTTTAAGTACACAGCAAACCCAGGACTGCCCCCCCCCTGGTTGCCGGGCAACCAGGAGGCTTCCTTAGTCAGAAGCCAATCATAAGGCTGAGGGCGGTGACGGAGGCTGAAGCCCTCCCCCAGCCTGAATAGCACCTGTGGTCTGGAATGGAGCATGTGCACTACGCTCGTATCCCCGCGCACGCGGCTTGTGTACCGCGCACCCTGCTTCCGACTCGCGCAGGTGCACTGGCCACATCGACGTCAGGTGTCCTGTCAGGAGGAGCTATCTGCGCCTGCGAACCTGATGCGAAACAGCCCCCCTGGTTCGCTGACAGCTATACTGCTGTACTGTATACTGTGGGGGGCTGTATACTGTGGGTGCTATATAGCGTGGAGTGCTATACTGCTGTACTGTATAGTGTGGGGGGCTGTATAGTGTATAGTTTGGGATGCTGTACCATGTGAGGTGCTATACTGCTCTACTGTATACTGTGAGGTGCTGTATACTTTGGGCTGCTATACTGCTCTACTATATACTGTGGGGTACTGTATAGTGTGGGGTGCTATACTGCATACTGTGGGTTGCTGTATACTATAGGGTTCTATACTGCATACTGTGGGGTTCTGGGGTGCACTATAACACTAGGGTGAGCCGAGCCCTGGTCTCCTTCCTGCAGAAAGGTGCCCACTTCCAGCCTGAGCCCAGCTGCCCAGAGCACTGATCCTGAGCCGCTGGAGTCTTCAGAACTGGAAGTATTTACAGTCATTCACTGTACTCTACCAGGTATGTGGATTTTTTTTGTGTGTGTTGTGGTGGAGGGCGTGATTGCCTGCTAAGGTGTGGGAAGGCGGGATCCAGGGGGCCCAAGTAAATTTTTGCCCAGGGTTCAATCAATATTAAAAGATGGCCCTGTTCCTATGTCATCACTTCCTGTATGACATCACTTCCTGAATCCGTGTTTTAGGAAGTAAGTGGTCGGGTGATGGGCCAGCCCCCTTTTCTATTGTTACACCATTTGTGAGTAAACAATAAAAGTGTACAGACTGGGCGGGATCAATGCGGTTGCTCAGCAGAACTCAAAATGGTAACACCTGTGTCTGACTCTGACAGCGGTTGAGAGATTTGCCTGTCCTTACACAAAGTTTGATGAGAGCGGATTTCAACTATTAATATTTCTACAACACACACTTGAGCCTGGAAATAGGGTGATGGTAAAGAGATACTTTAGAAAAGTCCTCGAGCCGTGGGTTTGATGGTCCATTCCAAATGTTGCTGACCACAAGCACATCAGCTCAAAGGAAAGCCTAATTGGATCCACGCCAGCGATTGCAAGAAAGTGTCCAGAGACTTAAAAGAATATGGATTCTAAATGAGATAGTAAAAGTAGGAATGCGACCTACCAGTAATTTAATTTCCAGGAGTCCGACATGACAGAACCACAAGGAGGATGTCTCCCTGCCCACTATTGGGACAGGAAAGTAAACAACTGAAAT
This sequence comes from Bufo gargarizans, assembly GCF_014858855.1. Lineage (NCBI taxonomy): Eukaryota > Metazoa > Chordata > Amphibia > Anura > Bufonidae > Bufo > Bufo gargarizans. The sequence goes on along the minus strand of NC_058086.1, from coordinate 95,459,247 downwards.
ATTTTTTATTTAACATAACAGAAATATAATAAACATAAAAGAAGAGAAGGGAGGAAAGGAAATAAGGGTGCTGTCATGTTGGACTCCTAGAAATACAATTACCGGTATGTCTCATTTCTACTTTCCAAGACGTCCTCCATGACAGCACTACACGGAGCTGATTAGGGAGGACCTCCAGAGCCTGGAGGACTTTACGCCCAAACTTCTAATCTTGGTTATCTGCAATATCTAATCTATAGTGTTTGCAAAAGGCATCTACTGCTGTTGGATGATCTCTGGGATTTAGGGAGAAGAAATAATTTATTTGTGAGTTTTTCTTTGTAGCAAAAAGATCTAATTCGGGATATCCCCACTTCTCTCTCAATTCCTGGAACACCTGCTTGTTCAGAGACCACTCGCTTGTGTCTAGATGGTGTCTGCTCAGAAAGTCCGCTGACCGATTTTCAGATCCTTTTAAATGGATTGCTGAAATTGACAAGAATTTCTCTTCTGCCCAAGAAAAGATCTGATGAGAAAGATGTTGAAGTAGAGGGTATCTCATCCCCCCTTGATGCTTGAGAAACGCTACTGTTGTCATGTTGTCCGATAGGATCCTTACATGCTGACCCTGTTTCAGGGTCTTCCAAATGGCTTGGAGTTCACGATAGTTCGAGGATTTCCTCCTATATTTCCTGATTTCAGAGTAATTGGACGCAATCGTCTCTTATCATGGATCTCCATCCCTGCAGACTGGAGTCTGTGGTTATAACCACAGAGGGATTTAAGTTTCAAGGGATTCCTCTTCAGAGATACTCTGAATTCACCCCCATTCTATAGAATTCCAAGCATCGTCCTTGATCTGGATTTTTTGGTTCAAGGATTGGTGGTCCCTATCCCAAACGGAATCATTTTTTGCAAAGTTCTCGAGAGGAACTGGCTCCATGGGACTGTCATGATACAAGCTCTCATTAAAAGTAGGATGCTCATCACTTTCCATATTGTACAAACCAATTTATTTTAAAAATATGCAGTCTTTTTCATCAGGCTCTTCTGTCTGCCTTCTGTCTACTCTTGAGTGGAGTCTAGTATGGTTCCTAAATTTTTTTTTTTCTGGTATCCGGTAATAGATATGATTTCTCCATATTTAGTATCCAACCTAAATCCTGTAGGAGGGAAATAACAGCCTGTCTCTGATATGGCACAATTTTTATCTCTTTCCCCCTGAAAAAGGCGGGGCTGAGGATATTCCGAATGGAAAACATTGGAAATGATGTCTCACTTGTCCTTCCTCCCATATTGCAAATTTTTGGTAATCTGGGTGTATTGGCACATGATAATATGTGTCCTTCAGGTTCAGGTTGCACATTACCACTCCCGGAGGAATTAGAGGTATAGTAGACTGGATAGACTTCATCTTGAAACAACTGTATTTTATTGTTCAGAAGCTTTAGATTTATTATGAAGCATCTGGCTTTTTTATTAGTAAAAGTCTTAATTCCTGATGTATCACTGCTCCTAATTTTTTTTAGTTTTGCAATATCTTTTATTAAAAGTTATCTGAACTGTATTCTCCCTGTATCATGTCGCCAGATATTTTGCTTGGGGAATTGACAAAAATTATCTTTCGTTGCCTTCCTATATGGTCTGTAAGGCCCACGGAATTTGAGTTATTTGACGCCAAACTGGAAGAAAGAAGTCTTCCTCCCACTGGTCTGGTGACATTGCTTGTTTTGGGAGTTGTTGGGGTTAAGCAAAAAAAAAAAAAAACTCCCTTGGGATAACACCAGCTTCTTGACTTCCCATTGTGTTCAGACGTTTGTTTATTTTTTGTTAAAATCTCTTACAAAAAAAAGCTGTGTTTTTCTGGGTCTTTCTTCCGGGAAACCTTTCTTTTTATCTGAGGCTTTCTTCAGAATCTTATCTAATACAGGATCGAAGACATAAGCCCCAGAGAAGGGACATAATTTATTTTTTGACGCTAGGTCGCCTGTCTAATTTTTAAGCCACAGGGCCCTTCTTGACATGTTCGAGGGGGCTCCATTCCTGGCGGCAAACCTGACTAGTTCAGCAGATGAATCGGCCACAAATGCTATTGCCATTTTTAGTAAGGAAATGGATTCCAATATATCCTCGCTAGGAGTCCTCATTTTTAAATGGTTTTCCAGCTGAGACAGCCATAGGAGCATAGATCTTGCTACTAATGTAGCGGCAATATTTGTGCTAACCAGAGCTGCGGATGTCTCCTAAGTTTTTCTCAGAAGTCCGTCAGCCTTCCGATCCATAGGCTCCAAGTTGTGAGGAGTCCGCAAATGGAATGGCAATTTTCTTAGCGACGCTGGCCACCGGTATACACTCACCTAAAGAATTATTAGGAACACCTGTTCTATTTCTCATTAATGCGATTATCTAGTCAACCAATCACATGGCAGTTGCTTCTTTGCATGTAGGGTTGTGGTGCTGGTCAAGACAATCTCCTGAACTCCAAACTGAATGTCAGAATGGGAAAGAAAGGTGGGCTACAACAGCAGAAGACCCCACCGGGTACCACTCATCTCCACTACAAATAGGAAAAAGAGGCTACAATTTGCACAAGCTCACCAAAATTGGACTGTTGAAGACTGGAAAAATGTTGCCTGGTCTGATGAGTCTCGATTTCTGTTGAGACATTCAAATGGTAGAGTCCGAATTTGGCGTAAACAGAATGAGAACATGTATCCATCATGCCTTGTTACCACTGTGCAGGTTGGTGGTGGTGGTGTACTGGTGTGGGGGATGTTTTCTGGGCACACTTTAGGCCCCTTAGTGCCAATTGGTCATCGTTTAAATGCCACGGGCTACCTGAGCATTGTTTCTGACCATGTCCATCCCTTCATGACCACCATGTACCCATCCTCTGATGGCTACTTCCAGCAGGATAATGCACCATGTCACAAAGCTCGAATCATTTCAAATTGGTTTCTTGAACAGGACAATGAGTTCACTGTACTAAAATGGCCCCCACAGTCACCAGATCTCAACCCAATAGAGCATCTTTGGGATGTGGTGGAACGAAAGCTTCGTGCCCTGGATGTGCATCCCTCAAATCTCCATCAACTCCAAGATGCTATCCTATCAATATGGGCCAACATTTCTAAAGAATGCTATCAGCACCTTGTTGAATCAATGCCACGTAGAATTAAGGCAGTTCTGAAGACAAAAGGGGGTCCAACACCGTATTAGTATGGTGTTCCTAATAATTCTTTAGGTGAGTGTATATATCTTTGGGATTTCCTACCACAATTTAGAATCCTCCTTATCAAAGGCCAGACGATTTTTAAATTCTCTAGGTATAGAGAGTCTTTTTTCCCACTTCTTCCCATTCATCTAAAATCATTAGAATTTATTGGGAATAACTTCTTTTTAGCTCTTAAGCCTGCAAACATCTCATCCTGAATTGATATTTTTTGCTGTATTTCTTCTATGTGCATAGTTTCTCTGATGGCAGTAAGAAGGGAGTCCATATCTTCTGACGAGAAGCAGTATTTTCGCTCCTCGTCATAGGATATGGAGGGTTGGAAATCATCCCCTTTTCCATCTTTCGACTGAGTATACCGGAATTCCATATCCCTTCAAGTCGGATTCTAGGTCCCCTCTACGACTTTTAGCTTTGGGGTGAGACTTCTGGCTGGAGAGGGCATCAAGGATGAAACAGACGCCATTACTTTTTCCGTTATGATTGATCTAAGGTCTGTTTATAGTGACGGCTATTCCTCCTCTATAATTTTATTGATACCATCACTGCACAATTGTTTAGTGTATGTATTCTAAAGCCTTTTGTTGCAGGTAGCACATCTTTTAGGCTTCTTTCTGGGTTCCACCTTATGGGTACTTTCTTTTCCCTCCCCATGATGAACAATCCTTTAGGCCCCTTTCACACGAGCGAGTTTTCCGTGCGGGTGCGATGCGTGCGGTGAACGCATTGCACCCGCACTGAATCCTGACCCATTCATTTCTATGGGACTGTGCACACGAGCGGTGATTTTCACGCATCACTTGTGCGTTGCGTGAAAATCGCAGCATGCTCCTCTTTGTGCGTTTTTCACGTAACGCAGGCCCTATAGAAATGAATAGGGTTGCGTGAAAATCGCATGCATCCGCAAGCAAGTGCGGATGCGGTGCGATTTTCACGCATGGGTTCTAGGTGACAGTCTATTCACTGTATTATTTTCCCTTATAACATGGTTATAAGGGAAAATAATAGCATTCTGAATACAGAATGCATAGTATAATAGTGCTGGAAGGGTTAAAAATAATAAAAAAGTTAACTCACCTTCTCCTCTTGTTCGCGTAGAGGCCGGTCTGTTCTTTAGCTGTGGGCTGAAGGACCTTTGATGACGTCAGATCACATGCTCCATCACCATGGTGATAGACCATGTGATTGGAGCATGTGATCTGACATCACCTCAGGTCATTCAGTCCACAGCTAAAGAACAGACCGGCCTCTACGCAAACAAGAGGAGAAGGTGAGTTAACTTTTTTATTATTTTTAACCCTTCCAGCACTATTATACTATGCATTCTGTATTCAGAATGCTATTATTTTCCCTTATAACCATGTTATAAGGGAAAATAATACAATCTTCAGAACATCAATCCCAAGCCCGAACTTCTGTGAAGAAGTTCGGGTTTGGGTACCAAACATGCGCGATTTTTCTCACGCGAGTGCAACGCATGACAATATTTTGCACTCGTGCGGGAAAATCGTGCATTTTCCCGCAACGTGCCCGGCTCTTATCCGGGCAAAAAAACTCACGCCCGTGTGAAAGAGGCCTTAGTATAGTTTTCCCTTTAGACAAAAGGGTCAGAGATAAGGTATCTACTTACATGTCCCTGAACAGGAGGCTCTGGGGATTGCTCTCTGCAAACAGAGAGCTTGAGGTATCAATAATAGAAGGACCATATCCCAACCCAGGTTTAAATACCCCTGGCACTTACACCTCCTCTTACTGCGTGGTTCCTCCTCTTCCTTTTGGGAGTCAACCGGATGGGAAGCGAGGCCGGAAAGCCAGGCCTCAAGATTCCTTTGCCATGCGTCCTGATGCTCTAATGGGCACCACCATATTGTTTCCGGCTGCCCCTCCTCGGCCTGGAAGTGACGTCAGATCACATCTCACCATCTGTGCACTTGACCCAATCCCATCCCACCTCATCCCTAAGCTCACCACAATGTTTATCCCAGCCCTAATTCATCTCTTCAACCTATCCCTAAGGCTACTTTCACACTTGCGTTTGGGGTTCCACTTGTGAGTTCCGTTTGAAGGCTCTCACAAGCGGCCCCGAACGGATCCGTACAGCCCCAATGCATTCTGAGTGGATGCAGATGCCTCAGTCTGGCACCGTTTGACCTCCGTTCCGCTCAGCAGGCGGACACCCGAATGCAGCTTGCAGCGTTCTGGTGTCCGCCTGGCCGTGCGAAGCCAAACGGATCCGTCCAGACTTACAATTTAAGTCAATGGGGACGGATCCGTTTGAAATTGACACAATATGGTGCAATTTTAAACGGATCCGTCCCCTATTGACTTTCAATGCAATGTCTGGACGGATCCGTCTGACTAATTTTCAGACATTTTTTCTGAAAGATAATGCAGACGGATCCGTTTTGAACGGATCCCATCGTTTGCATTATAGGACCGGATCCGTCTGTGCAGACATGAGACGGATCCACTCCGAGCGCAAGTGTGAAAGTAGCCTAACTTTCTGGTTTCTTTCCCTCTGCTTTTAAACACCATTACACCCATCCTCAAAAAGCCTTCACTTTACCCATCTTTTGTCCAGTTATCGCCCCATATAACTTCTTCCGTATGCCTCAAAGTTACTTGAACAACATGTCCATTCTGAACTGTCCTCTCACCTCTCCTCCTGCTCCCTCTTTGACCGCCTCCAATCTGGCTTCCGACCCCACCACTTGACTGAGACTGCCCTCATCAAAATCACCAATGACCTACTGACAGCCAAAACCAAGAAACAATACTCAGTCCTCCTTCTCCTTGACCTGTCCTCTGCCTTCGACACTGTTGACCACTCCCTTCTGTTGCAAACTTTCTCATCTCTTGGCATCACTGACCTGGCCCTCTCCTGGATCACATCATACCTCACAGACCGGATGTTTAGTGTCTCCAACTCCCGCCCCACCTCCTCGTCGTCTCATTCCCTCTCTGTTGGTGTCCCGCAAGGCTCTGTCCTAGGACCCCTGCTCTTCTCTATCTACACTTTTGGCCTGGGACAGCTCATAGAGTCCCATGGCTTTCAGTATCACTCCTATGCTGACAACACACAAATCTACCTCTCTGGTCCAGACATCACCACCTTACTATCAAGAATCCCACAATGTCTATCTTCTATATCATCCTTCTTCTCCTCTCGCTTTCTAAAACTTAACTCTGTCTCAAGAGCAATATCTCTTGTGATTGACAAGTTATAAACACAGAAAGTTGCAGCAACAACAACAACAACAACAACCGGGAAATTTCCATGTAATACACAGCTATTTGACATTTTCAACGTGTTGTTCCTTGTGCTTTACACAGAACTTTGTGTTGATAACTTTTGAACCACTAGAGATATTGCAAATCTGATTGCAGCAATTGATTTCTGAGAAAATTCTGGTCTTCGATGATATACTACATGACCCACTTCCCAATTGAAAAATTTGCCCTAAATCCAATATGGCAGCTTTCAAGACATAGCCGGACATAGCATAACAGGCCTCCATCCATTACTTGCTGGGGTAATAGAGATATATATAGATATATATATATATATATATATATATCATTTTTCCTTTTGTTTCTGGAATAAATGGGTGTTCCGAGCCTTTTGACTTGCTCTGTATTTCCAGATCAAGGCTTGTAGTATAGCATTATAGTCCCCATCCTGGTAGTGGGAAAGAGACGTGAACACTTCCAGGGCTTTGCCCCACAGCCCTGGCAATAAATACATGTAATACAGAAAAGAGAGGAAAAAAAACTGTGTGTCAATCGACCAGGTTACCCCTTTGGTAAACACCTTCAAGGAAATCGTGAATGAGAGGCACAGGAGGGCGCCAGAGATCGAACTAGGGTTAGGAAAAAATCTGAGACAGAGAGGAGAGATTTGGAAAAAGAGGGATAAAGCAGGCTGCCAGTGTAGGTTATTGTATAGATACTGTCATAATTAGTGGTAAGATATGAAACAAGAAAAAAATTACCCTGTAACGGACCGTTTCAGCAGACAAGGGGTTAAAATCCGTTTAGGCGTTATGCCCCTTTCTGAGAGACAGGCACAGCTACTGAAGAACACCAAACTCCCGAACTGGATACAAAATAGCACTCCAAACTGGAACCTCGCGAATAGCTGCTAGCAGACGAACAGGAAAAGCATACAATCAGCTTACACTCCTGGCAATCAGTCTCTAACAGCATACAGGGAATCCCCCCAATAACGAGACAAGGCTCCGTGTTGAGGGTCAAGCAGTGGTCTGACATGCTGGCACACCCAGCCTGGTTTTTATTACAGTTGTTGCAAATACAGGTCCGCCCACAAGGCTCCGTGTTGAGGGTCAAGCAGTGGTCTGACATGCTGGCACACCCAGCCTGGTTTTTATTACAGTTGTTGCAAATACAGGTCCGCCCACAGGGTTTTGAAATACAACCAATCAGTATATTACAACACATACAATGTAAGTACAGCAACCAATCGTTCACGCCCCCAGAGGACCAGAAGGGAGACTGCGACACAGGACAGATACAACATATCCCAATCCAATTATCTCTCAGGACAAAGGGAAATCGCCAATACACATGTGGAGACAACAGGACAGACATCACCATTTTCAACACACAATGGCACAATGGGACAATAGAAACACACCCAGCATATTCCTCCCAAGCTGACAAGTTACACTTATTATAAATTGTTACAACTTTGTGAGTTTACATTGTCCATACATATAACTTGCATCAATTTAAAACAGTATAACTTGGGGACAAACCTATCCAAAATTCACTTGAATAGGTTCAGGGGTTTAAAAGTTAGTATGGGCCATAATCCTGAGGCAAGAGGCTTTTAAACAGGCCTCTCCAAAACCCAGTGGCAAGGTTGGTTTCGCCACATACCCAAACCACCAAAAGAAGGTGTCCGGCGCCACGCACTTCTATATATATATCAGCTAAAAAGAAATAGGTTCAGCGTATAATCACTAGTACAAAATACATATAGGAATAAAATACATAGAAATAAAGTGTAGCATGCATACCAACGCCTTAGATATAAGGCCTCGTCATAGGTGATCCGTAAAATTAACAGCATAAATAGCAGAACTTACTTCACCAGGGAGGAATCCAATAGGATAAGCTCAAAACACCCATTGGGTTTACCCCCCTCGCCTGGATCACACGTAGAGTCACAGGATGAAAACAGCAGGTCTACACACGGATCTTCTTGTAACTTCCTTTATTAAAAATACAGGCAAAATGATGAGCTCACATGTGATCCAGGCGAGGGGGGTAAATCCAATGGGTGTCTTGAGCTTATCCTATTAGATTCCTCCCTGGTGAATTAAGTTCCGCTATTTATGCTGTTAATTTTACGGATAACCTATGACGAGGCCTTCTAAGGTGTTGGTATGCATTCTACACTTTATTTCTTTATGTATTTTATACTAGTGATTATACACTGAACCTATTTCTTTTTAGCGGATTATATATATATATATGTGTGTGCGTGGCGCCGGACAACTTCTTTTGGTGGTTTGGGTTATTTTTTTTCTTGTTTCAATAAATACATGGCCCACTTCACCCTGGGTAACTAGTACTGTCAGCAAGTCATCTCAAATCCCTATAGGAAAGTCACCTTAATTGCCCATAATTGCCAAAACTAGAGTAAGCAGTGTATAGTTTAAGGAACACAGAGTTCGGTTACGTAATTTGTTATCTTCATACTAGCTTGCATTCCAACGCTGTGCTCTGAGAAACCAGCAGTAAAATGCATGGAAAAGACTCAAAATTGCCAATTTGTGGGTGCACAATGTTGGAATGCAAGGGAGTATAAATACAAAAATTAAGCAACTTGACTATTTACATTATACACTGCTTACTCTAGTTTGGAGGCTGTTTTAGAACGCACAGGTTCTCCTGTGAAACATCTCAAGGGTTAAAGTTTATAAAATCAGTTTAAATAATTTGAGGATGATAAAATGTGCAAAAGTGTGTCTTTAAAAGGACAAACTTGCAAAAAAAAAATAAAAAAAATCCCCCCCCCCCCCATCTTGCTATTCATTAATTCCTACAAAAAAAGAAACAACCTGTGGCACCAAAATACTCACTACACGCTTACAGCTTTTTTATTTGTGCTTATTATTAGCTGGAAAAGATGCATTTTTAATGTCCCTATTTAATTTACCATGTCTTTTATTGGAAAACAAGAAAGAAAATTATTTGCGGGGTAAAATTGAAAAAAAAAAAAAAGGTTTTGACATCAGGGCATTCACTGTGCGCAAAAAAAAGACATGACGTCCTTATTCTGTGGCTTAAGGGGTCTAATATTCAAAATGTTTTTTTTTGTTTTTTTTTATGATTCTGGCACCTTTAAGGCGTTTAGTTTCCCATAGCAACCAATCAGAGCTCACCTCAGGGAAAATGAAAAAAAAAAATGAAAACTGAGCTCTGATTAGTTGCCATGGGCTACTAAAAGTTTTCCTGTTAGTTTTGATTAATGATACCCTTGTATTTTAAAATGTTAAAAATTCTAAATTCTTCCCCAAAAAAAAGATTTAAGGTTTTTTTCTCCCAGGCTGTGAGCTGTGCGCTGCGATTGGCCAGCGCTGCAGCCTAGAAGGAGACGCCCACAGGACAAGGGAAGACCCGCCTACTACAACTTAAGGAGCAAAGGTAACGGAGCCTATAACGGGAGAACGGAGCGGCGCCCAGGGACAATAGTAAGTGCAGTGAGGTCCCCGGTCGCCGCTCTATATGGCAGCATACTCAGTTCACATAGTTTTTACAAGTGAAAGGTGCCGCACCTGAGGGGTTAATTGTGCGGATAACAGCCCCCTGATCGGGTGCTGCCAGGGGTCAGACCCCCCTCCCTCCCCAGTATTAAATTCATTGGTGGCCAGTGCACCCCCTCCCCCCTCCCTCCATCCCCAGTATTAAATTCATTTGTGGCCACTGCGGCCCCCCTTCTCCCCATTATTGGTGGCAGCGGAGAGTTCCGATCGGAGTGCCAGTTTTATCGCTGGGGCTCCGATAGGTTAACATGGCAGCCAGAACGCTACTGCAGTCCTGGCTGCCATGGTTACTTAGCAATTTTAGAAGCATTATACTTACCTGCGCTGTCTGTGGCCGGCCGCTCCTCCTACTGGTAAGTGAAAGGTCTGTGCAGCGCATTGCTTATAGCACAGACCTGTCACTTACCAGTAGGAGGAGCGACCGGCCGGCCACAGACAGCGCAGGCAAGTATAATGCTTCTAAAATTCTGAACTCTCCGCTGCCATGATTGGGGGGGGGTGATTTTAATTGGGGGGAGGGGGGCCGCACTGGCCACCAATGAATTTAATACTGGGGAGGGAGGGGGGGCCGCACTGGCCACAAATTAATTTAATACTGGGGAGGGAGGGGGGCTGGCCCCCTGCTGTCTGGCAGCACCTGATCTCTTACAGAGGGCTATGATACGCACAATTAACCCCTCAGGTGCGGCAGCAGGGGGCAGTTATGTACACAGTTCTTAGTATCTTCTATCTTGAAGCGTCCCCATCACTATGGGAACGCCTCTGTGTTAGAATATACTGTCGGATCTGAGTTTTCACAATGTGAAAACTCAGATCTGAAAAAGATGTTATGCAGACTGAACCGTTCCGAACGGTTGCAAGCGTTTGCATTATAGGTGTGGATCCGTCTGTTCAGATACCAGACTGATCCGCACCAAACGCAAGTGTGAAAGTAGCCCGAGTCGCATCCCACAGCAAAAGCCATGGTCCACAGAGAGCTTCCAAAGCATCAGAGGGATCTCATTGTTAAAAGGTATCAGTCAGGAGAAAGGTACAAAAGAATTTCCAAGGCATTAGATATACCATGGAACACAGTGAAGACAGTCATCATCAAGTGGAGAAAATATGGCACAACAGTGACATTACCAAGAACTGGATGTCCCTCCACAATTGATTAAAAGACGAGAAGAAAACTGGTCTGGGAGGCTACCAAGTGGCCTACAGCAACATTAAAGGAGCTGCAGGAATATCTGGCAAGTACTGGCTGTGTGGTACATGTGACAACAATCTCCCGTATTCTTCATATGTCTGGGCTAGGGGGTAGAGCGGCAAGACGAAAGCATTTTCTTACGAAGAAAAATATCCAAGCCAGGCTACAATTTAGCAAAAACACATCTGAAGTCTCACAAAAGCATGTGGGAAAAGGTGTTAGGGTCTGATGAAACCAAGGTTGAACTTTTTGGCCAAAATTCCAAAAGATATGTTTGGCCCCAAAACAACACTGCACATCACCAAAAGAACACCATACCCACAGTGGAGCATGGTGGTGGCAGCATCATGCTTTGGGGCTGTTTTTCTTTAGCTGGAACTGGGTCCTTAGTTAAGCTAGAGGGAATTATGAACAGTTCCAAATACCAGTCTATATTGGCACAAAACCTTCAGGCTTCTGCTAGAAAGCTGAACATGAAGAGTAACTGCATCTTTCCGCATGATGCTACCAACACCATGCTTCACTGTGGGTATGGTGTTCTTTTGGTGATGTGCAGTGTTGTTTTGCGGCCAAAGCATACATTGTCCAAAAGCATACATCCAAATCAACAATAGAATGGCTTCACCAGAAGAAGATTAAAGTTTTGGAATGGCCCAGACAGAGCCCAGGCCTAAATCTGATATAAAAATCTGTGGGGGTGATCTGAAGAGGGCTGTGCACAGGAGATGCCTTCGCAATCTGACAGATTTGGAGTGTTTTTGCAAAGAATAGTGGGCGAATCTTGCCAAGTCAATATGGGCCATACTGATAGATTCATACCCAAAAAGACTCAAGTGCTGTAATAAAATCAAAAGGTGCTTCAACAAAGTATTAGTTTCAGGGTGTGCACACTTATGCAACCATTTTTTGTTTTTATATTTTTTCTTCCCTCTACCTAAAAGATTTCAGTTTATTTTTCAATTCAGTTGTACAGTTTATAGGTCACATTAAAAGGTGGAAAAAGTTCTGAAATGATTTTTCTTTGTCTCATTTTTTTTTACAACACAAAAACCAGATATTTTAACAGGAGTGTGTAGACTTATTATATCCACTGTATGTTGAGTCTAGTTTCAACTTATGATGGGTCAAAAAAGACCATTGTATGTTGAAAATATTGTATCCTGAAGCCATTGTATTTTGAGGGATCACTGTAATATATCAGGGCTTGACAATTTTCCTCGGAATCTAGGAGCCAGCTAAAAAAAGTTAGGAGCCATTTTTTTTTTTTTTACTCTATAAAGCCTTTTTTTCTGCGACAAAAATTACACCTCTTAAATGAACATATAAAGAAGTCTAGAACCAAACATGGGCATTGTTTATTATCAGTGCACTGTGATGTCACTGTGTGCCGCATCTCTTCATTATTTATCAGTGTACTGTGACGTACACTGTATGTATAATCCCTGCGCTGTGACATCACTGTGTGTATAATCCCTGCGCTGTGACATTACTGTGTGTATAATCCCTGTGCTGCAGCTGACAGAACTGAGATCCCGTCCGCAGGATGTTTGGTCCGGGCTCATCATTCATCTCATAGTTCTAGTCCAGCCCGGGATTTGGTTCCAGCTCTTGCCGTATCTACATCCCATGCTGTGATGGGAAGGGGGTGGGGCTGCGGTCCTGTTTGTCGGAGGGATCTCGGAGGCCTGTGAGTGCTTTAGGCCTCATGCACACGTCCGTGGAACACTGACAGTGCGATACCGGCCTGGATTTCTTCTGAGTGCAGTTTCTTCTGCCGTAGTCACCAGCGCGCTCCCGGGATATTAGGTGTGCGGTTGAGAGCGCCTAGAGGGCAGGTGAGCGGTGTCACGTACGTGTCGTGTGTCACTCAGTGGCCAGCTGACATTGACAGCTAAGGGGGAGAGGGAGTGGTCACTCGTCATTTGCACCGCCTGTCACATGGTTAGCCTCGCAGTCTTAACCCTCCAGTGGCTGCACCCGGCTGCTGGGTCTATTTTCAAGCAGAGGAAAATACCCAGGTGCCAGGACAAAATTCCTGATCGCCATGGCAACCTGGGATATGTCGAGCCCTGATATAATCTAAAAAAAATAAAAAATAAAAATAAAATTCATTATATATAGATTATATATATATATATATATATATATATATATATATATATACATACACACACACACACACACACACACACACACACACAACAATACAGTACAGACCAAAGGTTTGGACACACCTTCTCATTCAAAGGAGTTTTCTTTAAATTGTAAATTCACAGTGAAGGCATCAAAACTATGAATTAACACATGTGGAATTATATACTTAACAAAAAAGTGTGAAACAACTGAAAATATGTCATATTCTAGGTTCTTCAAAGTAGCTACCTTTTGCTTTGATTACTGCTTTGCACACTCTTGGCATTCTCTTGATGAGCTTCAAGAGGTAGTCACCTGAAATGGTTTTCACTTCACAGGTGTGCCCTGTCAGGTTTAATAAGTGGGATTTCTTGCCTTATAAATGGGGTTGGGACCATCAGTTGCGTTGTGGAGAAGTCAGGTGGATACACAGCTGATAGTCCAACTGAATAGACTGTTAGAATTTGTATTATGGCAAGAAAAAAGCAGCGTAAGTAAAGAAAAACAAGTGACCATCATTACTTTAAGAAATGAAGGTCAGTCAGTCCGAAAAATTGGGAAAACGGTGAAAGTGTCCCCAAGTGCAGTCACAAAAACCATCAAGCGCTACAAAGAAACTGTCTCACATGCGGACCGCCCCAGGAAAGGAAGACCAAAAGTCACCTCTGCTGTGGAGGATAAGTTCATCCGAGTCACCAGCCTCAGAAATCACAGGTTAACAGCAGCTCAGATTAGAGACCAGGTCAATGCCACACAGAGTTCTAGCAGAAGATGCATCTCTAGAACAACTGTTAAGAGGAGACTGTGTGAATCAGGCCTTCATGGTAGAATATCTGCTAGGAAACCACTGCTAAGGACAGGCAACAAGCAGAAGAGACTTGCTTGGGCTAAAGAACACAAGGAATGGACATTAGACCAGTGGAAATCTGTGATTTGGTCTGATGAGTCCAAATTTGAGATCTTTGGTTCCAACCACCGTGTCTTTGTACAACGCAGAAAAGGTGAACGGATGGACTCTACATGCCTGGTTCCCACCGTGAAGCATGAAGGAGGAGGTGTGATGGTGTGGGGGTGCTTTGCTGGTGACACACCTCCATGCTGTGAAAGGGCTATTTGACCATGAAGGAAAGTGATGGGGTGCTGCGCCAGATGACCTGGCCTCCACAGTCACCGGACCTGAATCCAATCGAGATGGTTTGGGGTGAGCTGGACCGCAGAGTGAAGGCAAAAGGGCCAACAAGTGCTAAGCATCTCTGGGAACTCCTTCAAGACTTTTGGAAGACCATTTCAGGTGACTACCTCTTGAAGCTCATCAAGAGAATGCCAAGAGTGTGCAAAGAAGTAATCAAAGCAAAAGGTGGCTACTTTGAAGAACCTAGAATATGATATTTTCAGTTGTTTCACACTTTTTTGTTATGTATATAATTCCACATTTGTTATTCATAGTTTTGATGCCTTCAGTGTGAATCTACAATTTTCATAGTCATGAAAATAAAGAAAACTCTTTGAATGAGAAGGTGTGTCCAAACTTTTGGTCTGCACTGTATATATATGAGAGAGAGATTTATAATGTATAACTGTTACCACCTAAACAAAGTAAGAAATATTCAGTGATTTAGTCACGCATTCCAAATTTCTAAATCTGGCTTATTCAATAAAGAGGTTATCCAGAAAAAGATATTTATGACATTCACAGCATAGGTCATTCAGACCTGTGGGGGTGCGGGATCTCTGCCGATCAGCTGTTAGAAGTGGCTTTGAGCGTCACAGCCGGTCACATGGTCTAGTTGCAGCTCATCCCCACTCAAGTCAATGGGGATGAGCTGCAATACCCAATACCAAGTACTGCCACTATACGATGTATGGTGCTGTGCTTGGAAAGCTGGCAGGAGCTTACATAGCTCCAGAACTTTAGTAAGCGCAGCGGCTCCCTTAAACAGCTGATTGGTGGGGATGCCGGAACTGATTATGATTAAAGGGGTTGTCCAACTTCGCCTTTTCATACTTACCTGCTGCCGGCGCGCCGTTCACTTCCTGGATTCTGGCTAGGGCGGGCTTCATCTTGATTGAAGTCTTCTCCCAGCCGGGCCGCCACACATGCGCCATGGTGACTTATTCTTGGCCAGTATAGTACAGAGTCGGCGTGCGCGTTCGCGGCTCTGTACTATTCTGACCAGGAAGAAGTCACCATCACGCATGAGCTGCGGTGTGCGCATTCAATACAGCGAGCGGGCCGGTCGGGAGAAAAGAAGGAGTCTTCTGCGCAAGCGCGGCCACCGGGATTTCGGAGAAGAGCAGTGGCCGTAACCAGGGGAGACCGAATGACAACAATGAGGTAAGTGGGGATGAATTTTATCCTAAACGGGAATTTGTTAATTAAACAAAAATGATCACGGTCAAATTATTAACAGATTTAACAGTGATCATTATGATGAGATAACCCCTTTAACTATTCTGAGGATAAGTCAGTTCTCTTTTCTAGGATAATCCCCCTCAGCTCCCCTAGCTTAAACCCCCTTAATGACAAGACCACTTTTTACAATTCTGCACTATACTACTTTCACGGTATATTGCTCGGTCATGCAACTTACCACCCAAATGAATTTTACCTCCTTTTCTTCTCACTAATAGAGCTTTCATTTGGTGGTATTTCATTGCTGCTGACATTTTTACTTTTTTTGATATTAATCAAAATTTATCGAAATTATTGCACTTTCGGTTGTAAAATTTTTCAAATAAAACTACATTTCTATATAAATTTTTCTCTAATCTTTCCACAGTTTGAAGCAGCTCTGACTTTCTGAGCACCAGTCATGTTTCCTGAGGTTCTACAATGCCCAGACAGTAGAAACACCCCACAAATGACCCAATTTCGGAAAGTAGACACCCTAAGGTATTCGCTGATGGGCATAGTGAGTTCATGGAAGTTTTTATTTTTTGGCACAAGTTAGCGGAAAATGATTTATTTTAAATTGTTTTTATTTTTTTCTTACAAATTCTCATATTCCACTAACTTGTGACAAAAAATAAAATTTTCCATGAACTCACCATACCCCTCACGGAATACCTTGGGGTGTCTTCTTTCCAAAATGGCGTCACTTGTGGGGTAAATTATACTGCCCTGGCATTTTAGGGAACCTAAAGCGTGAGAAGTAGTTTGGAATCCAAATGCGTAAAAAACGCCCTGTGAAATCGTAAAGATACTCTTTAGAATTTGGGCCCCTTGGTGCACATAGGCTGCAAAAGTGTGTCACACATGTGGTATCGCCGTACTCAGAAGAAGTAGGGCAATGTGTTTTGGGGTTTATTTTTACATATACCCATGCTGGGTGAGATAAATATCTCTCTAAAAGACAACTTTTCCAATTTTTTTATACAAAGTTGTCATTTGACAGAGAAATTTCTCTCACCCAGCATGGGTATATGTAAAAATACACCCCAAAACACATTCCTCTCCTGAGTACGGCAATACCAAATGTGTGACACTTTTTTGCAGCCTAGGTGGTCAAAGGGGCCCAATTTCCAATGATTACCTTTTAGGAGGGCATTTTTAGGCATTTGGATCCCAGACTTCTTCTCACGCTTTAGGGCCCCTAAAATGCCAGGGCAGTATAAATACCCCACATGTGACCCCATTTTGGAAAAAAGAGACCTCAAGGTATTCCGTGAGGGGCATGACGAGTTCCTAGAATTTTTTATTTTTTTGGCAAAAGTTAGCGGAAAATGATTTTGCAAGAGAAAAAAAAAATTAACAACAATTTTCCGCTAACTTGTGCCAAAAAAAAAATATATATTCTAGGAACTCGCCATGCCCCTCACGGGATACCTTGGGGTGTCTTCTTTCCAAAATGGGGTCACTTGTGGGGTATTTATACTGCCCTAGCATTTTAGGGGCCCTAAAGCTTGAGAAGAAGTCTGGAATATAAATGTCTAAACATTTTTACGCATTTTGATTCCGTGAGGTGTATGGTGAGTTCATGTGAGATTTTATTTTTTGGTCACAAGTTAGTAGAATATGAGACTTCGTAAGAAAAAAAAAACAAATAAAATAAAATAAAAAAATTCTGCTAACTTGTGCCCAAAAAAAAATTCTTCTATGAACTCGCCATGCCCCTCAAAAGTGATCTTTTTATAGCGCCGCAGCGATTTTACAGTGTTTTTGCAGTGATAAAAAAAATTCTGTCACTGCAGTGGGGCGGACTGAACGCAAGTGTGCGCACAAGATCAGGCCTGATCGGGCGAACACTGCGTTTTTTGTAGAGCCTATAGAAAATTTTCTATTCTTGTCCGCAATTGCAGACAAGAAAAGGCATTTTCTATATAGTTCTGGCAATGTGCGGATCCGCCAAAAGCGGAAAGCACATTGTGGGTGTCCGTCTTTTGCAGATCCGCAAAACACATACGGACGTCTGAATGGAGCCTTACAGGGGGGGTGATCAATGACAGGGGGGTGATCAGGGAGTCTATATGGGGTGATCAGGGGTTAATAAGTGACAGGGGGTGGGGGGTGTAGTGTAGTGGTGTTTGGTGCTACTTACAGAGCTGCCCGTGTCCTCTGGTGGTCAATCCAAGCAAAAGGGACCACCAGAGGACCAGGTAGTAGGTATATCAGATGCTGTTAACAAAACCGCGTCTGATATACCTTTTAAGGGTTTAAAAAAATAAATAAAAAATCACATTTACAGCCTGACAGCGAATGATCGCCGCTGGCAGGCTGTAGATGAACTACATGTGGACGTGCGCTCCTGTGTGCGTGCGCATTCACAGGAAATTTTGCATCTTGCGAGATGACGCGCCGGCACGTCACGAAGGAACAAATCGACCGCCGCCGGAATGCAATCCTGCGTTAGATGGTCCGGAGGCGGTTAAAGGGGTTGTGTCATCTCATGTCACGAATGTCTGATAACTGAGGGTCCCAAAGGTGGAGGAGCTCTCTCTAAAATGGAAACCACAAAGTGAAGATCGGATCACACACATGCGGCAGCCCTCTATTCATTTCTGTGGGAGAGCCAAAAATAGCCAAGCAATGGCTCATCTTTTTCCAGATTATTAAAGAAATTGACCCCTAGATAGAGATTTTCTCTCTATGGGTGAAACAAACAAAATCAAAGTGAGAGGAAAAAATTAGGGTGATCACTAGCGCCACCAGTCAATTAAATGGATATACGTACATGCGGTTAATATTAAACTTTTTTTTAAATCAAAATAGGTTGTTCATGATAATCATGGCAATATTCACAATAGCAAAAAAATTGTCGTCAACTCCCTTTACCGGAGAGGGGGCCTGAAGGATAAACTCAATAAACCGGGGTCTATTTCTTTATTAATCTGAAAACGTTCATGGGCATTCATGCCATTAAACTGAGCAGCCTAAAATCAATTCTTGAGGTCATATTTCACAAATAGAAACAGAAAAAAATAGGCACTCTCAGATACTGAAACAATCAATAATTTATTATAAAACCAATAAATAGTAAAGAATGACTAGAAAATGGGGCCTATTCCTAGCCCAGTAAAACACAATGAGCAATTGGAAAATAAAAGATAGCTACTGACACCAGCAATATCAGGCACAATCGAATTCCCAGCAAATGGAGATAAAGTGCATCTAGTGCGTATTGCCTGTGTGGTCTTGGTATAGTCAACAAATAGAAACAATGTCTCTTTCTCCAATAAATAAATCACTCTGTGCTCAACTTGGCTGTCTGTCGTTCATGTGACACTGGCCACGTCACATGACCCTCAGACCCCACTATAAATACAGGCAGCCTGCTGGCCACAGGTTGCCTGTTAATTCTAGGTTCCTGGCTATTTGTTGGACTACTTATTACGCACCTGACCCTGTTCTCTGACGATCCTTTGCCTGCTCCTCCTGTACTGCGCATTCCTCCTGGTATTGTGACCTCGGCTCCCACCTGACTACTTTTTGCAGACTCCTCTGCCAGTACTTCTCTACTCTCCTGGTATTTGACCCCGACTTCTCCTGAACATTCTTTGCTTAACCCTTTGTATTGCGAAGCTCTCTTGGTTCTGACCCGGTCCGTTCACATTCCGTTATTTGTCTTGTCTGTCTTCCCAGCACATATTCCTAGTTAGGGACTGCTGTCTAGTTGTGCCCTGTCATTAGGACTTGCGAGGCAAGTAGGCAGGGCCAGGGGTGAGGGTGGAGCGCAGTGGTCACTATCCTCCCCCGTGTGTAGTGTACGTGACCGTCACAGTGAGCCTACTCTACTGAGAGCACCTCGCTTGGTCTCTTGTTGCTCCAGTGCGACACAACTATTATTTCCATATTTCGCCTGTATATTCACTTACTTCACATTTTGGGAGAATCCTCTTCCCATAAATTAGAAATATAACACAATTTTTTACTTTTTTGTTTATCGTGATCATCTAGTTCCGTCATCCCCATAGAAGTGAATGCATCAGTGTCAGCACTTCTACGGTACGCTTCTGATTCATTTCTATGGAACCTCTGAAAATAGCAAAACACACCTATAAAAATAAATACAGAGTGTGGCTATGCAGGAATGGCCCGGTTTCCTTCACCTTGTGGCTTCCATTTTAGAGATATCTGCAGGTCCCAAAGGTGGAACCCACAGCTATTAGACATTGGTGGTGTATCCCAGCCATATGCCACCAATGTCTGAAATGACACGACCCCTTTTCATGCCTGGTCATTAAATAAATAAACAAAAAACCCTGGAGTGCTTCTTTAACCCCTTGGCGACACAACGTAATAGTAAGTTATGGCGGCAGGTGACTTGCCGCATTTTGACGTACAATTTTGACGTCCCTGATAGCCGGACCCCTGCTGTATCAGCCGGCATCACTGTAAAAGCCGATGCCGGCAGATTAACCCCTTCTATGCCGCAGTCAGCGTTGACCACGGCATAGAAAGTATTTGCGGTAGGTAAGGCTGCTGTGGCGGGGACCCGATGGATGAGAAGGCAGCCCAATGCCTTGCATATGCCACTTCTAATAAAATTGCTTAATTCATGGACTAGGTTATTTGTACGATTATGACACAAACGAAATGGTCGTACAAGCACCTCTATCTGATTCATAGATATGATACCTCTAGTAAAAATTATTCAATATATTGCCCAACACGGCATTTAGTGTCGATCTTTGTATTTTATTTTTTATTTTATTTACATGCACTGTAAAAGCGCTAAAATAATGCGTAGAAGTAAAATTTAATTGTATGTGTCTGTGATATTGAACAGAACATTTTTTTCATTTAGGATTTTTTTCATAAATAAAAGTTGAAATATATTGTTTTATCCCAATTTACGACCAGACCTGAAACTTCCCCAAAGGAATTTATCATTTGGATAATATTTAACATTGTGTCTGTCAAAGTACAATGTGTCACGAGAAAATCTCAGAATGGCTTGGATAAGTACGTGTTCCAAAGTCATTACCACATCAAGTGACATTTGTCAGATTTGCAAAAAATGTCCTGGGCAGGAGGGTGAAAACTGGCCCGGGGTAGAAGGGGTTAAAGAAGCTCTGTCTTCATATTTCATGATACAAACTGCATGAATTGAACTGATGAGGTGTACTTCCTTAGAAAATCCATGTCAGAATGACTGTATAATCCCTTTTTGAAAGTTTTCCAGTGTTATTAAAATTAAAATTTTATGTGCCCAACTAGAAGATTACCTGACAGTTTTTGACAGAAAGCACATATGTCTGCTATATTCACAAGCTATACTTAATCTTCAATATTAAATACAATAAAAGAGTATACTCAGAGCAGCAATAAGGTCAACTGAATTTCCTCTAGTCAGTCTCACAAACTGTCCTAAGTTAACAGAGCCGAGTTGCAATACCAAAAGCACAAAAAAATTACATGAATGCATGTGCTTGGCTTGAGTACTGTAGTGCCATTATCCATACATATTTTCTAGGTAATGTATTTCTCTGTTATTACCAAATTATGTGGATGTACGTGAACCCCATTATGCAAATACTGTTGAAAATGGCAAAGGGGGATCCTCTGAAAGAAGAAGGAAACATAGGCTAGATGGAAGTTTATGACAGAAAAAGAAAATCTACTGTAAGTGTAACTTAGGGGTAGCCTTCTAATAGTGTGTTCATATGTAGTGGTCACCATACATTTTTTGCAGCGATTTTCAGAAGATTATTTTTTTTTTCATTATAATAATAAATTAGATAGGATATTTGGCTTTTGGGTGAAAGTTATGGAAACCGTAAAAAGCTCACGATACAGTGATATATTCAGGAAATAGAGCATTTAAGCAGAAGCATGCAATGGTGATTTTCCATTCTCAAACAATTTATTGACAACACCCAACAACAGTGGCAGGTATACCGCCACAAAAGATGTCAATGTCTCAACAACTTGTCACGTGGTGGCCTTGAGCATCAATTACAGCTTGACAAGTAAGTCTCATGCTGTTCACAAGTCTACTTATTGTCTGCTGAGGCATGGCATCCCAATCTTCTTGAAGGGCGGTCCTCAGGTCATTGAGGTTCTGGGATACAGAGTTACACGCCTCTACATGGCAACTCAGCTGATCCCATAAGTTTTCAATAGGATTTAGGTCTGGAGAAAGGCCATTCTATTTGAGGTACCCCAGTCTCCAGCAGCCGTTCCCTAATGATGTGACCTCGATGAGCTGGCGCATTGTCATCCATGAAGATGAAATTAGGCCTGTATTGTTCATGCAGAGGCACAATGACTGGAAAAATTAAGTTATTCAAGTAGTATGGGCTTGTCACTGTACCATTCACAAAGTGTAGGGCAGTCCTGTATTCACTAGACACACCTACCCACACTGTAAAACCACCACCAACAACGGCAAACAGTGGCTGATGCATAGCACTCTTGTTGAAGTCTCCAACATTGTTGGCGAACATAATTTCTACTCAGCATGAATCAACATTTATCAGAGAACAGCACTGAGGCCACTGGTCCCTCATCCAGTGCAGATGCTGACTGGCCCATGCAAGACGATGACGCCTGTGGTCAGGTATACTTGCAGGTCATCTAACACACAAACAACGCTGATGTAAACTGTTGCGAATGGTCTGGCGTGACACTTGGGTGCCTCTCACCTCCCTTAAATCTGCCTGGGGTTGTGTGGCATTCATCATCTAGTTCCACAGGGCATTGTTGACAATGAAGTGGTCATAAGTGTGGGATGTGGCCAAAGGACATCCACTTGTATGCCTTTCTGTGACTCTTCCAGTCTCTCTGCATCTCTGTTGCAACCTGCTGATGACACTCTAATCTCAGTGGCCACTTCCATCTGAGAACATTCTGCTTAAACCCTCACAATGGTGAGGTATGTTAGGTTTCATGATGTCAAAATGTAAACAGCAAGATAAGGAGGACTGTTTAACCCCTTCTATCCCGGGCCAGTTTTCAGCCTGCTGCCCAGGCCATTTTTTTGTCACTTTATGTGGTAATAACTTTAGAACACTTAACTTATCCAAGCCATTCCGATATTGTTTTATCATGACACATTGTGCTTCATGACGGTCATAAATTTGAGTCAATATATTTCAACTTTATTTATGAAAAAAAATAAAACATTTACCAAAAATTTAAAACATTTTTGCAATTTTCAATTACTTTGATTTTGACAGAAAGTGATACCTCATAAAAGAATGTATTACTTAACATTCCCCATATGTCTACTTTATGTTGGCATCATTTTGTATTTTATAGTATGAAGCACGGACAAATCTAAATTTCCCTCGGAAACAAGGGAAAAAAAGAGAAAAAGGAGCGCACAATAGGGTAGTATGTTCAAAGCACCAGATAGGGGTATCAAAGTGAGAAATATCCAAACTCACCTTATATGGTTGTGCTCCGGCAGGCACAACACTACTGCAAACTGGATAAAAATAAGACCATTTGAACCAGGGTTGCAGCCGCAGATTTTTGAGATCTTTTGGCTGGGATGTCCAGTCCCTCCAAAAGAATTCGTAGGTAAAGAGAGGAAGAAGTTCTGCATCGGCGCAAATCCACCAGTATAATCAGTCTTAATAGATTATTTTTGTTTTTAATTGCAAACAACGCGATTCGGGGATGAAACACTCCCCTTCATCAGGTTACATATATACATAGCAAGTATTACATTATTTATAGGTAAATAACTCCACAAAAACCGCCAAAAACAATGTACCTGGGTGACGCCCCTTGTGGGAGGAGTTATCACCTGGTATCATCTGCATTTACAATATTTCGAATATCTTTAAATAAATGTGACTGTAGACAATTTATATATTGTACATAAAGATCGCATAGGTCTTATACCGAAATTCTTTGTGAATGGTATTTTCTTTCTGTGGGTCAAAACATATTGAGTGTCGCTCCCGGTCATGTGATCACTGGTATTAGTGTCACATGACTCGGGAGTCCGGAAGTCTATGCAGGCATGGTGCCGCTCGCTAGTGTGAAGCGGAAGTTGAGAGGCCCAGGACGCTTCAAGCTGCGCATGTCTGCGCTGGCTGGCGCCCTAGATCTCTCACATGATGGCGGCCGTACTCTGCTCGTTCCAGCTGCGCATGTCCGGGCTGGCCGGCAGCTCGGATGTCACATGATCGTATCTTTGCGATCATGTGACCTACCCCACTGGTCGTTCTGGTTTGAGGATCTGTTTATAGAGCTGGATAGAGCTAAAAACTGTATGAAAAGCATGAATAAGGCCTCATGCACACGACCGTTGTGTGCATCCGTGGCCGTTGTGCCGTTTTCCGTTTTTTTTTTCACGGACCCATTGACTTTCAATGGGTCCGTGGAAAAATCTGAAAATGCACCGTTTGGCAGCCGCATCCGTGAGCCGTGTTTCCTGGCCGTGAAAAAAATATGACCTGTCCTATTTTTTTCACGGCCAACGGTTCACGGGCCCATTCAAGTCAATGGGTCCGTGAAAGAACACGGATGCACACAAGATTGGCATCCGTGTCCGTGATCCGTGGCCGTAGGTTTTAGTTTCATACAGACGGATCCGAAGATCCGTCTGCATAAAAGCTTTTTCAGAGCTGAGTTTTCACTTCGTGAAAACTCAGATCCAACAGTATATTCTAACACAGAGGCGTTCCCATGGTGATGGGACGCTTCTAGTTAGAATACACTACAAACTGTGTACAAGACTGCCCCCTGCTGCCTGGCAGCACCCGATCTCTTACAGGGGGATATGATAGTACAATTAACCCCATCAGGTGCGGCACCTGAAGGGGTTAATTGTACTATCATATCCCCCTGTAAGAGATCAGGGCTGCCAGGCAGCAGGGGGCAGACCCCCCCCCCTCCCCAGTTTGAATATCATTGTGCGGCCCCCCCCTCCCCTGTTGTTAACTCGTTGGTGGCCAGTGTGCGCACCCCCCTCCCTCCCTCCCTCTATTGTTTTAATACATTGGGGCCAGTGTGCGCACCCCCCCAACCCCCCCCTCCCTCCCTCTATTGTAATAATAGCATTGGGGCCAGTGTGCGCACACACCCCCCCCCCCCGATCATCGGTGGCAGCGGAGTAGAAGATTTTCATACTTACCTGGCTGCTGCGATGTCTGCGTCCGGCCAGGAGCTCCTCCTACTGGTAAGTGACAGCAATGCGCCGCACAGACCTGTCACTTACCAGTAGGAGGAGCTCCCGGCCGGACACAGAGATCGCAGCAGCCCAGCCAGGTAAGTATGAATCTTCTACTCCGCTGGCACCGATGATCGGGGGGGGGGGGGGGCGGGGCACACTGGCCCCAATGCTATTATTACAATAGAGGGAGGGAGGGGGGGGGGGGTTGGGGGGCGCGCACACTGGCCCCAATGCTATTATTACAATAGAGGGAGGGAGGGGGGGGGGTTGGGGGGCGCGCACACTGGCCCCAATGCTATTATTACAATAGAGGGAGGGAGGGAGGGTGCGCACACTGGCCACCAACGAGTTAACAACAGGGGAGGGGGGCCCACTGGCCACCAATGAGTTAAAACAGGGGGGGGGGGGTCTGCCCCCTGCTGCCTGGCAGCACCTGCCAGGCAGCAGGGGACAGTCATGTACACAGTTTTTTTGTATATTCTAACCTGAAGCGTCTCCATCACCATGGGAACGCCTCTGTGTTAGAATATACTGTCGGAAATGAGTTTCACGATGTAGCTCATATCCGACAGTATATTCTAACATAGAGGCGTTCCCATGGTGATGGGGACGCTACAAGTTAAAATATACCATCGGATTGGAGAAAACTCCAATCCGATGGTATAACAGAACTCCAGACTTTACATTGAAAGTCAATGGGGACGGATCCGTTTGAAATGGCACCATATTGTGTCAACATCAAACGGATCCGTCCCCATTGACTTGCATTGTAATTCAGGACGGATCCGTTTGGCTCCGCACGGCCAGGCGGACACCAAAATGACTTTTTTTTTCATGTCCGTGGATCCTCCAAAAATCAAGGAAGACCCACGGACGGAAAAACGGTCACGGATCACGGACCCACGGACCCCGTTTTTGCGGGCCGTGAAAAAAAACTGTCGTGTGCATGAGGCCTAAAACAATGGAAATGTTTAAATAACCACTAGGGGTAATGATAAGAAAGAAATAGTAGGTTTCTGTATGTCTCCAGTAGAGGGAATTAAATATGTAAATACCTGTATATACAGCAGGATTACCAGTATAAGTATGAATGTATAGAAATGGTATTAAAATAAATAGATCTTTATATATATTTAATAAATAAAGCATGGATTAGATGTGTATATAAAAAAAAGTATAAAAAAGGTATAAAAAATCCTTATATAATGTGAAATTCCATAAAAAATGTGACATCACATAAAAAACTATAGAAAGATATAAAAAAATATATATATATATAAAAAATTTTTTTTATATAATTCCAAAAAGTGTATATATGTGTACAGAGGTAGGAATAGGTGGGTGAATAAATAGATAAATAAATATC
This sequence comes from Bufo gargarizans, assembly GCF_014858855.1. NCBI lineage: Eukaryota > Metazoa > Chordata > Amphibia > Anura > Bufonidae > Bufo > Bufo gargarizans. Next base: position 95,432,990 of record NC_058086.1, on the reverse strand, counting down.
CCCATTATAAATTAATTTCAAATGCCTCATTCAGACCATACGGGTTCAAACTATTGATTTTAAAGATCCAATACATCTCTCGACGTCTGATGTACTGGGCGTCTATTTGGAGATGTAATGGAATATGTTCAATAGGTGTTATAGTGAACCCCGCTGGGTTCCCTTCATGGTGTTCTGCCGCATGTCTGGACACACTGTGTTTCATATACTTTTTTCGGATTTTTGAACGGTGTGTGTTGAAACGTTTGCGTACAGTTTGTATTGTACGGCCCACATATTGTAGGTGGCAGGGGCACTCCAATAAATAAATAACATGATTCGAGTTGCAAGTCAAGTGGGATTGGATTTCGAATGATTCCCCAGTACTCTTACTATGGAAAGATGAACGTTGATAGATATGACCACATCTCGAATGACCACATTTAAAACTCCCTTTCGGAGCATCACTCTCTTTTTCATCATTGGGGTGATGTGTTGTAGTTCTCATTTTGTTAGGGGCCAATATATTTATTCTGTCTAAAAGAATTTATTCTGTCTAACATTAAGGATACTCCTAACAATATAGAGAGACCCTCCAGTAACAATCCCCCCAATATACCCTATGACCGCAAAGGGACCCCCATTTCCAAACCAAATTCCTCCAAACTAGAGTTTCATACTCCCCTACTTACGCCCAGTAAACTAGGTTCAGTTTCCCTCCTTAAAAATACTTCACCCATCACGTCTCCATCAATCTTATTTCCTAAAAACATCATGGCAGAATGTGGCCCACTTAACTTACCTCCCACTTATTTTCCTACCCATTCACTATCCACTGCCTCATCACAGTCAAGATTTTCCAGTCCATCCGCCTCTTCAGATGTGGAAGCTGATTCACTCCTAACAGTTCATACATGCACACCCGCAACATGTTCTGCAGACTCTATTCCTAAGAAATTGGACCTGGGGCATCACAATTTACCAAGCAACACGGATCCATCTCATAATACCACACGATTTGATCCCCAATCCATAGAAGATCTTTCCATAGCAGGCCCATCTTTTTTAGCTCTACCACCTCTCATACACCCTACGGCAGCTTATCCTATTTTGAAAAGCCCCAAAACAGTAAATATCACTCATTTTTTTCATCCGCTAGGCCGGAAACCCACCAAAAGAAAAAATCTAGAAGAGGATGCCGAGCAGGCAAAAATAAAATCAAAAAGAAAAACATAAACATGAGATATGATACGGAAAAAACAACTAACAACGAAAAATCCTCAGGTATTTTTAACCTATCATCATACACACTAAAGAAAGCAGAAATTTCAGTACTATCGAAAGGCCTGTCCTTTTGCCCCACAGGTAAAATAAATGAATTCGATTTGTTTTTAGATCTCAACAGATTCATTAAGAAATTAACCCTCAAAAGACACTTCAAAATGCAAGAAAACTCAGTAGCAAAATTACCACAGATACAAATAGAAACTACCCCAACAGAAGGACTAGGCTTAAAAGCGATTCCATCAGGCCTCAGACCACCATCAAATTTTTATCCCATTCACCACAAGGGCAATTTTCTTGATACATTTTATTCATTAGTACCAAATGACTTTAGAAAAATAAACCAAGAGACATTTGCACAAACGAAACACAAAAAACATAACCTAAAACCATATGAGAAAATAGCTCTCAAAAATCTACAATCTAATACAAAAATTACGATAAGAAGTGCAGAGAAAGGGGGTGGAATCGTGATCCAAAACAGAGACGATTATATAAAAGAAGCTCTGAACATACTCTCAGATAAGAACTATTATCTACCATTAGACAGCTACCCCTCTAAACAGTATAGGGATGAATTCGAAAAACTAATAAAATCAGCAGACACTGTTCTGGATAAAAAAAGAGAAGGAATATATCCTAGTCAAGGAAGCGACTCTAGCGACTTTTTATCACCTGCCAAAAATACACAAGACCTTAGTAAATCCTCCTGGTAGACCTATAATCTCCGGAGTGTCCTCTCTGACTAGAAACCTTTCTCATTACATTGACGTACACCTGCAAAAATATGTCCAAAATTTAAAATCACATCTTAAAGATTCAACATCATTAATAACATCCCTAAAAGACATCAAGTGGCAAGAAAATTACCATTGGCTAACTTTGGACATATCAGCCCTATACACAAACATCCCCCATAACCTAGGACTCGATTGTACTACTGCCTTCCTAAACAATGATTTCGAAATGCCTCCAGAACAAAAAACCTTTATCATTAAAGGCATGGAATTCATCCTTACCCACAACGTTTTTTCCTTTCAGGAGCAGACCTATAAACAGATACGAGGCACCGCTATGGGGACGCGTTTCGCACCAAGCTTCGCGAATCTGTTTATGGGTAGATTTGAAGAACACTTTGTATACCAAACTAAGTTCTGGCAGAAAAACATTATCTACTTCAAAAGATATATCGACGATTTGATCTTCATTTGGGACGGTGAACAATCAACTATAGAAGAATTTATGTCTCACCTAAACACCAACAATTGGGGTATTAAGTTTACAGGCACATACGATAGGACAAAAACAGAATTTTTAGATCTAGAGCTCTTCATCCAAAACAATAAAATCCAAACTCGAACCTTTTTTAAAAAGGTGGATAGCAATAGCTATCTGGATTTCAGTAGTACACACTATAGGAAGTGGAAGACAAATGTCCCCTTTAGCCAGTTCAAACGGATCCGCAGGAATTGCACACTAGACTCAGATTTTAATTCACAATGCAACATTTTGACATCTCGCTTCAATCAAAAAGGGTACCCCAGCAACATCATCTCAGGAGCCAGAGAAAAAGTGAACAAACTAACCCAACTTGAAAGTTTAGCCCCCTCCAGAAAAAGCAATGACAAAAAGAACGACAACAAAGATGATACCCATTCATACTGTTTTAATTTCATAACAACATATAACCAAAACCACAATGCCATCAAGACAACTCTGGGGAAATACTGGCATATCCTCAAAAGAGATCCAATACCGAGTCAAATCATTCCGGAAAATCCAAAATTCACGTACAGGAGAGCCAAAACCCTTAAAAATATATTGGCCCCTAGCAAAATGAGAACTACAACACATCACCCCAATGATGAAAAAGAGAGTGATGCTCCGAAAGGGAGTTTTAAATGTGGTCATTCGAGATGCCTTTGTTGCACCAATATCTATCAACGTTCATCTTTCCATAGTAAGAGTACTGGGGAATCATTCGAAATCCAATCCCACTTGACTTGCAACTCGAATCATGTTATTTATTTATTGGAGTGCCCCTGCCACCTACAATATGTGGGCCGTACAATACAAACTGTACGCAAACGTTTCAACACACACCGTTCAAAAATCCGAAAAAAGTATATGAAACACAGTGTGTCCAGACATGCGGCAGAACACCATGAAGGGAACCCAGCGGGGTTCACTATAACACCTATTGAACATATTCCATTACATCTCCAAATAGACGCCCAGTACATCAGACGTCGAGAGATGTATTGGATCTTTAAAATCAATAGTTTGAACCCGTATGGTCTGAATGAGGCATTTGAAATTAATTTATAATGGGGATATTTATTTATCTATTTATTCACCCACCTATTCCTACCTCTGTACACATATATACACTTTTTGGAATTATATTAATTTTTTATTTATTATATATATATATATATATTTTTATATCTTTCTATAGTTTTTTATGTGATGTCACATTTTTTATGGAATTTCACATTATATAAGGATTTTTTATACCTTTTTTATACTTTTTTTTATATACACATCTAATCCATGCTTTATTTATTAAATATATATATATATATATATATATATATATAAAGATCTATTTATTTTAATACCATTTCTATACATTCATACTTATACTGGTAATCCTGCTGTATATACATGTATTTACATATTCAATTCCCTCTACTGGAGACATACAGAAACCTACTATTTCTTTCTTATCATTACCCCTAGTGGTTATTTAAACATTTCCATTGTTTTATTCATGCTTTTCATACAGTTTTTAGCTCTATCCAGCTCTATAAAGAGATCCTCAAACCAGAACGACCAGTGGGGTAGGTCACATGATCGCAAAGATACGATCATATGACATCCGAGCTGCCGGCCAGCCCGGACATGCGCAGCTGGAACGAGCAGAGTACGGCCGCCATCATGTGAGAGATCTAGGGCGCCAGCCAGCGCAGACATGCACAGTTTGAAGCGTCCTGGGCCTCTCAACTTCCGCTTCACACTAGCGAGCGGCACCATGCCTGCATAGACTTCCGGACTCCCGAGTCATGTGACACTAATACCAGTGATCACATGACCGGGAGCGACACTCAATATGTTTTGACCCACAGAAAGAAAATACCATTCACAAAGAATTTCGGTATAAGACCTATGCGATCTTTATGTACAATATATAAATTGTCTACAGTCACATTTATTTAAAGATATTCGAAATATTGTAAATGCAGATGATACCAGGTGATAACTCCTCCCACAAGGGGCGTCACCCAGGTACATTGTTTTTGGCGGTTTTTGTGGAGTTATTTACCTATAAATAATGTAATACTTGCTATGTATATATGTAACCTGATGAAGGGGAGTGTTTCATCCCCGAAACGCGTTGTTTGCAATTAAAAACAAAAATAATCTATTAAGACTGATTATACTGGTGGATTTGCGCCGATGCAGAACTTCTTCCTCTCTTTACCATTGTATTTTATAGGACGTTAGAAGGCTTAGAATTTTAGAAGCAATTCTTAAAATTAAGAAAACTTCCAAAACTAACTTTTTTTAAAGGACCAGTTCAGTGAAGTCCCTTTAAAAAAAATAAATAAAAGTAACAAATTTTTTGACATTCCAATATTATCCAACAATTTGAAAAAATAAAACATATCATTATCAACATCTTTTTCACCCCGATTCCCCACCCAAGTCCCTCCCCCCCCCCCCCCATCTGCGATTCGTCCGCCCTTCACCACCACCCCTCCGTAACCAGACCGAGGAGTAGTGGGTAGGGATGGAGAGCGGGGGAAAGCTCTAAGAGTTCCAGTTTCCCCAAATTTTATTTTTTCTCTGTATTTCTCTGGTTATAAAGAATATAGTTATATCTCTTGTTACTATTCACCAAGTTTAACCATGTATTAATGATGGGACTATTTTGCGAGAACAAAGGCCGCACTATCAGAAGTCTTGACAAAAACATCATGTTGAACAAAAGATTTTTTTTTTTATATTGCTGACAGCGCACCATGGCAAGCTCGCCCAGCACCAAACAGTCCACAGTGAAAGGGATCCGCACATTCAATTTTCCCTCAATATATTTATGGGTAGCCCCCCAATATTGTTTCAGCTCTGGACAGAACCAAAACATATGCAAATAGTCTGCTTCGGGAGCATCGCACATAGGGCAATTAGAATCCTTCCTGATACGACATCTATTGAGCCAAAGAGGTGTGACAAAGTCTATGTAGAATATTGAACTGTACCACAACGTGATTAAAATTATGTGAAACCAATTTTAAATTCAGCGTTACATTCACCGGGTCATCAGGATTAATTATTGGGCATTCATTTTGCCAAGCCGCCTGAGTCGAGGAGGAGGTATCTCAAAATTGTGCTATAAGTAATTTTTTATAAAGTTGAGAAAGCTTCATCTTTTGTCCCAAATTCCCTATCCAATTATTAAATTGTGTAGAAGTGTGTATTTCAAGTCTAATTTTTTTTTTTTACTCCTGGAAAGTGCCGATCTTAATTGTAAATACCAAAACCATAATAATTTCAGTGATTTTGTTCTTTGTGATAATTCTGTAAATGAAACAATATCTCCACTGCCTACTACCTGTGTGACATACAAACTTTAGATGAATTAGGTAGGGATCAATATTGGCATAAAAGTAATATTTTATAAGTGCCGATTATACCACAAAGGAGTGCATTCCAGAGAACCCCACACCAAAGTCTAATAGAGTGCCATGACTTCATAAAAAGATTCATAGCAGATCTAAATTCCTTATCGGAGTCGGTCAATTGATCACACTCCAATAAGGTAAAAAAGTTATCATATGGGGATCCATTTACTAAATACCTACAGAGTGGACTATCCTTCCACTCGTGGAAAAAACAAAACTGTGCAGCTAAAAAATAGCCCTTGAAACAAGGGAGATTAAGTCCTCCCATCTCCAACGGCTTATACCAAAGCTCTAGCTTAAGGTCGAATGCACACGGCCGTGAGCGGTCCACGGAACCACGGGTTGGATTCCTGCTTAGAGCAGGAGCGCACAGCGTCATTGGTTGCAATGACGCCGTGCACTCCTGCTCTCAGCAGGAATCCAGCCCGTGGTTCCACAGACGGCTCACGGCCATGTGCATTCGGCCTAAGTCTTACATGTTTCCTCCCCAAAGTAAATCATTAATAATTATTTCGATTAACTTAAAAAAAAAAAAAAAAAAAACACTATCTGCAATCCAAACTGGAGAGTTCCTGAATACATAGAGTAACTGGGGAAGAATCATAATTTTAACTAGAGATAGCCTGTCAGCCATCGACAAAGGTAAGCGGAGCCATGTTGTTATTTTTGATCTTGGCTTATTCATCAATCTAATTAAATTGAGCAGAATAAAATCTTCCACCCTAGGCGAGACTATAATACCCAGGTACTCAAAAGGACTCAGATTTTCAAGATGTTCAAAGAGCTCTCATTTGGGAATGTAAATTTATCTAAGGGCATATTTATACTATCTAATGAAATAAGCATAGTTTTATCCCAATTTACGACCAGACCTGAAACTTCCACAAAGGAATTTATCATTTGGATAATATTTAACATTGTGTCTGTTGGACGTAAATTAGAATATCATCCGCATATAGAGAGATATGATCTTCTGTTCCTAATACCCCAAATCCTAGAATCCTCGAGTCTTGTCTAACCCTAGCAGCCACTGGCTCAATGTAGAGGTCAAATAAAAGAGGGGGGAGTGGAAATCCCTGGCGAGTGCCTCTAGTCATAGGGAAACTTCTTGTAAAATGACCATTTATATTATTAAGTCTTGCGTTGGGAGATCTATAGAGAAGTTTAATCATGTTAATAAACCTAAAGCCAAAACCCATCCTATGAAGCACTCTCCAGAAGAATCCCCACTCAACTCTATGAAAGGCCTTAGACGCATCTATGGACAGAATAGATCTTGAGGGCCGTCCAGACGTCTGTAAATTAGAAAAAAAAAAAAAAAGAGACTGTAGATTATGGTGGACTGGGTCCCTTTATTAGGAATAAAGCAGTTTTGGTCTGGATGTATAATTGATGTCATAACACTAGATAACCTCATAGCTAGGATTTTAGAGAAAAGTTTAGCGTCTGTATTAAGGAGGCAAAGAGGTCTATACGACCCCAGTTTATTAGGGTCTTTACCCTTCTTTAATATTACTGTAATCACAGCCTCTGTCATTTTTTCTGGAAGGGCTCTGTCCTTTATTGAATCAGAGAGTGTTCTCCACAGATGCAGAAGAATACGGTAACCTCCTTGTATTTACAATAAAACTCATACGGGAGTCCATCCAATCCTGGGGAGGAATTACCTGAACAGGCCTTGATTGCATCCTCTATCTCTTGAGGACACAGATCCTTCTCCAGATGTTCTTTTTGACTGTCTGTGAGAACTGGAAGGGAAATGGAATCCAAGTATGATTCAATCGCAGCCTCTGAGAGAATGCTCTCTGATTTTATAATTCACAAAAATACTCTATGAATTAGGGTTGCTGCGGGTATCGAAATTTCGATACCCAATCGATACTTTTGGCCCAGTATCAATACGATACCGGGATTTCTGTTTTTTCGATACTGGGCTGCGCTTCTGCTATTGGCGCGATCATGTTCTCTCAGCAGCACGGGGAGAAGGAAGCTGTCCTCCCCTCCCCCCTGTGCTGCTGCCGCTGCCACCAATGAGAAGAGAGGGGAGGAGGAAGGGCGGGTGCACTGCAGCACCAATGAGAAGAGAGGGGCGGGCGCACTGCGCCACCAATGATAGGACTATTCCTACACAGAGCGGCGCCCAGCGATGTCTCAGCACTCACCATTATTCCTGGGCGCCGCTCCGTTCGCCCGCAGTGCCCCATTACTGTCTCCTCTCCTGCTCCACATGCTGATTACTATCGGAGAGATGTGGAGGAAACATCAGCTTCACTAGTGGGCGTTCCTTCTCCCTGCGCTACAGCCAGGGAGACGGAACGCCCACTAGTGAAGCTGATGTCTCCTCCCCATTGTTCCGATAGTAATCAGCATGTGGAGCAGGAGAGGAGACAGTAATGGGGCACTGTAGCCTGATACGTAGTCTGGACCCATGAAAAGTAGTCAGTCAGGTCTTTAACACAACACAGGAGGTGGGTGCTGCAGCAGAATCGCATTTCCGGCACCCTGCCCCTGACAGGGAGCGGTGATCAGCGGCAGTTAACCCCTTAGGGGTTAACTGCCGCTGATCTGCCAGTACCGCCTCCTGTATAAAGGGGTAATTATCATTGGTGGTGCAGTGTGCCCCCCTCCTCAACCCGCCCATCCCATTAAAATCATTGGTGGCACAGTGCGCCGGCCCCTCTCAACCCCCCAGTATTAAAATCATTGGTGGCAGTGGGCACAGGGTCCTCTCCCCTCCCAGTCATTGGTGGTGCAGTGGCAGCTTCATATCGGAGCCCCAGCTGTGTAAGCCTGGGGCTCTGATCAGTTACCATGGCAGCCAGGACGCTACAGAAGCCGTGGTTGCCATGGTAACATCCCTGATGCTGTGTGCACAAAGCACAGAGCAGCAGGGACAGTGTGAAGTCCTATTCACCCTGATGGAGCTCTATCAGGGTGAATAGGACAAGGGATGAAAGATCCCAGGTTCGAGCCCCTAAGGGGGGAAATAGTTATTAAATAAAACGTTTTTTTTTTATACAACACACCAAAATATGAAGCATAAATCACCCCCTTTTCCCAATTTCACATATAAAATATATAAATAATAAAAATATTACGTATCGCCACGTCAGAAAAGTCCAAACTATAAAAATATTTAAAAAATGTATGTGGTGAACGCCGGAACAGAAAAAAAAAAACTGCACGATTTGCCATTTTTTAAAATGTGGAATGCACGTGGCTTTTTTGGTTTATTTTTTTCGCATGGTATCGAATATTGCACTACTTTTTCATGGTATCGAAACCGAATAAAAAATTTGGTATCGCAACAACTCTACTATGAATATTTCTATTATTCCCTCCTGATCTTCCGCTAGAGTTCCATCAGGCATGGAGATGCTACGAATCGCTTTCTTTGGATCCTGGCTAGCCATTACTCTAGCCAGCATTTTCCCAGGGCAACCTGCCTCTGAGAAATATTTCTGTCCTCTAAAGAATAGCCTCTGTTGAGCTTTGTCCAAAAGGAAGTCAGAAAAAGCCTGACTTTCCCTCTGCATAATCTCCCTACCTTCCTCTGTTTTTACCTTGGCATATCTGGTCATTCCTACAACAGCTGCTTCTTCCAGTTCTTTCTCCTTCCTAGCACATTGTTTACTCAGATTTGCAATTGTACTAATAAAAATCCCTCTTATAAAAGCTTTGAAAGGATCCCATACATAATGATATTTAGCTGAGGCATAATTCCTATTTTCTATCTGGTTACGATTGTCAATTATTAATAGCCAATGGGGGTTCAATCTAACTCGGGGTTTCATTCTAAAGTCGTTCCTGACCATAAATAGCTCTATTAAGAAAGGGACATGATCTGAGACTGATCTGGCCTCATATTTCATCCGTTTAATACAGTTTAAATAACCTTTGTTTATCAGGGCCAGATCAATTCTAGACATAGAGCTTCCAGATTTACTAACACAGGAATAAGCTCTTTTTCCTTTGGATAGGCATTCCCAAACATCCACGAGGCCCATCTCTTGGCAAAACTGTGCCAAGGGGGACCCCTGGGACGGGGAATACCTATTCCCTCCCATAGAGATCCTATGAAGTCATTTTGTGGGGCTTTAGGTATTCCACAAGAATGAAAGGAAAATAGAGGTAAAGTTTCTAAATTTCACTTTTTTTTATAGAAAATTTTATAATATTAAAAAAAGTCTTACAATTAAAAGAAAGTGCAAATGGTGGTTATGGCCAGTTTCACACCAGAATTAGAGACATCCATCAGGCTGCTCTGACAGAGAGCTCCCCGGATCCGGCACAGGTGGAAAGTGCCGACTGCCCACGGAACTCCTTGACTAATGGGAACCAGCAGAGATTTGGCTGCTCCCCAACATTCAGTCGGACAAAAGTTTCTGCACGCCACAGTTTTTGTCTAGCCAAATCCCGACACATATGGAGTCCAGCAGATAGAACCATCCAGCCACGCCAGACCGGGAGAACTTTGACAGGTTCAACTCATAATCGCAGTTGAGGTTAGTCAGCTAGGTATAACAAGGAAAAGAAATAAAAAAGTAAAAACTGTAGTAAACTACTAAAAACTGAAGGCAACACAGTGCTCTCACATGTCACTGGGCATTGGAAATACAAGCTTTTCTGGTAGGAAAGTAATCTTAGGGGTTGTATTTAGGATGTAATAACAAAGGCGCCCAAGTGTTGTTTCTAGATTTGGGGGAACTCATGGTGTCCGGCAATAATCGTTCGTATCGGCAAGTAGTGTTAAGCTACTGAAGCACTTCTGGTATGGTGGGGGGAACGATTTTGCTCCAGTGATGGGTTATCACTAGGGATGAGCGAACTCGAACTGTATAGTTCGGGTTCGTACCGAATTTTGGGGTGTCCGTGACACGGACCCGAACCCGGACATTTTCGTAAAAGTCCGGGTTCGGGTTCGGTGTTCGTCGCTTTCTTGGCGCTTTTGTGACGCTTTCTTGGCGCTTTTTGAAAGGCTGCAAAGCAGCCAATCAACAAGCATCATACTACTTGCCCCAAGAGGCCGTCACAGCCATGCATACTATTGGCATGGCTGTGATTGGCCAGAGCACCATGTGACCCAGCCTCTATTTAAGCTGGAGTCACATAGCGCCGCCCGTCACTCTGCTCTGATTAGCGTAGGGAGAGGTTGCGGCTGCGACAGTAGGGCAAGATTAGGCAGATTAACTCCTCCAAAGGACTTGATTAATCGATCGATCTGCAGCTGTGCATCATTGAGCTGATGAAATTCAAATGCTCACTGTTTTTAGGCTGCCCAGACCGTTTGTCAGTCACTTTTTTCTGGGGTGATCGGCGGCCATTTTGTGTCTTGTGCGGTGCTGCGACCAAGTGCATCCAAGCTGCGACCAAGTGCATTTAACCCTCAATGGTGTGGTTGTTTTTTGGCTAAAGCCTACATCAGGGTGAAGCTGTCAGACCAAGTGCATTTAACCAGCAATAGTCTGTTAATTTTTTGGCCATATACTAAAATCAGGGGCAAGCTGCGCCCGTCACCAAGTGCATTTAACCAGCAATAGTCTGTTCATTTTTTGGCCATATACTACATCAGGGGCAAGCTGCGCCCGTCACCAAGTGCATTTAACCCTCAGTAGTGTGGTTGGTCAAGCTGTCACACCAAGTGCATTTAACCAGCAATAGTCTGTTCATTTTTTGGCCATATACTACATCAGGGGCAAGCTGCGCCCGTCACCAAGAGCATTTAACCCTCAGTAATGTGGTTGGTCAAGCTGTCATACCAAGTGCATTTAACCAGCAATAGTGTGGTTATTTTTTGGCCATATCCCAGTCTAATTCTGTCACTAAATCCATACCGGTGACCCAGCGCCTAAATACTAGGCCTCAAATTTATATCCCGCTAAATCTGTCGTTACCGCTGTCCTGTTGTGGATGGGCAAGTTATTTAGTGTCCGTCAAAGCACATTTTTTGTTCTGGGTTGAAATACAATTCCCAATTTAGCAATTTCATAATTTAGTGGTTTCTGCTATATCAGAGCTATTTGAAATCTATCCCTAAAAGGGTATATAATATTCAAGGTGCACATAGGGTCATTCAGAATAACTTCACACACACGCTACTGTGCATTTCCAAGTCTAATTCTGTCACTAAATCCATACCGGTCAACCAGCGCCTAAATACTAGGCCTCAAATTTATATCCCGCTAAATCTGTCGTTACCGCTGTCCTGTTGTGGATGGGCAAGTTATTTAGTGTCCGTCAAAGCACATTTTTTGTTCTGGGTTGAAATACAATTCCCAATTTAGCAATTTCATAATTTAGTGGTTTCTGCTATATCAGAGCTATTTGAAATCTATCCCTAAAAGGGTATATAATATTCAAGGTGCACATAGGGTCATTCAGAATAACTTCACACACACGCTACTGTGCATTTCCAAGTCTAATTCTGTCACTAAATCCATACCGGTCAACCAGCGCCTAAATACTAGGCCTCAAATTTATATCCCGCTAAATCTGTCGTTACCGCTGTCCTGTTGTGGATGGGCAAGTTATTTAGTGTCCGCCAAAGCACATTTTTTGTTCTGGGTTGAAATACAATTCCCAATTTAGCAATTTCATAATTTCATATGTGCACCAAATTTATATCCCGCTGAATTTGAATACAATACATTGGGCCAAATAATATTTTTGTTGTTGTGGTGAACCATAACAATGAGGAAAACATCTAGTAAGGGACGCGGACGTGGACATGGTCGTGGTGGTGTTAGTGGACCCTCTGGTGCTGGGAGAGGACGTGGCCGTTCTGCCACATCCACACGTCCTAGTGTACCAACTACCTCAGGTCCCAGTAGCCGCCAGAATTTACAGCGATATATGGTGGGGCCCAATGCCGTTCTAAGGATGGTAAAGCCTGAGCAGGTACAGGCATTAGTCAATTGGGTGGCCGACAGTGGATCCAGCACGTTCACATTATCTCCCACCCAGTCTTCTGCAGAAAGTGCACAGATGGCGCCTGAAAACCAACCCCATCAGTCTGTCACATCACCCCCATGCATACCAGGGAAACTGTCTCAGCCTCAAGTTATGCAGCAGTCTCTTATGCTGTTTGAAGACTCCGCTGGCAGGGTTTCCCAAGGGCATCCACCTAGCCCTTCCCCAGCGGTGAAAGACATAGAATGCACTGACGCACAACCACTTATGTTTCCTGATGATGAGGACATGGGAATACCACCTCAGCATGTCTCTGATGATGACGAAACACAGGTGCCAACTGCTGCATCTTTCTGCAGTATGCAGACTGAACAGGAGGTCAGGGATCAAGACTGGGTGGAAGACTATGCAGGGGACGATGAGGTCCTAGACCCCACATGGAATGAAGGTCGTGCCACTGACTTTCACAGTTCGGAGGAAGAGGCAGTGGTGAGACCGAGCCAACAGCGTAGCAAAAGAGGGAGCAGTGGGCAAAAGCAGAACACCCGCCGCCAAGAGACTCCGCCTGCTACTGACCGCCGCCATCTGGGACCGAGCACCCCAAAGGCAGCTTCAAGGAGTTCCCTGGCATGGCACTTCTTCAAACAATGTGCTGACGACAAGACCCGAGTAGTTTGCACGCTGTGCCATCAGAGCCTGAAGCGAGGCATTAACGTTCTGAACCTGAGCACAACCTGCATGACCAGGCACCTGCATGCAAAGCATGAACTGCAGTGGAGTAAACACCTTAAAAACAAGGAAGTCACTCAGGCTCCCCCTGCTACCTCTTCTGCTGCTGCCGCCTCGGCCTCTTCCTCTGCCTCTGGAGGAACGTTGGCACCTGCCGCCCAGCAAACAGGGGATGTACCACCAACACCCCCACCACCTCCGTCACCAAGCGTCTCAACCATGTCACACGGCAGCGTTCAGCTCTCCATCTCACAAACATTTGAGAGAAAGCGTAAATTCCCACCTAGCCACCCTCGATCCCTGGCCCTGATTGCCAGCATTTCTAAACTACTGGCCTATGAAATGCTGTCATTTAGGCTGGTGGACACAGACAGCTTCAAACAGCTCATGTCGCTTGCTGTCCCACAGTATGTTGTTCCCAGCCGCCACTACTTCTCCAAGAGAGCCGTGCCTTCCCTGCACAACCAAGTATCCGATAAAATCAAGTGTGCACTGCGCAACGCCATCTGTAGCAAGGTCCACCTAACCACAGATACATGGACCAGTAAGCACGGCCAGGGACGCTATATCTCCCTAACTGCACACTGGGTAAATGTAGTGGCAGCTGGGCCCCAGGCGGAGAGCTGTTTAGCGCACGTCCTTCCGCCGCCAAGGATCGCAGGGCAACATTCTTTGCCTCCTGTTGCCACCTCCTCCTTCACGGCTTCCTCCTCCTCCTCTTCTTCCACCTGCTCATCCAGTCAGCCACACACCTTCACCACCAACTTCAGCACAGCCCGGGGTAAACGTCAGCAGGCCATTCTGAAACTCATATGTTTGGGGGGACAGGCCCCACACCGCACAGGAGTTGTGGCGTGGTATAAAACAACAGACCGACGAGTGGTTGCTGCCGGTGAGCCTCAAGCCCGGCCTGGTGGTGTGTGATAATGGGCGAAATCTCGTTGCAGCTCTGGGACTAGCCAATTTGACTCACATCCCTTGCTTGGCGCATGTGCTGAATTTGGTGGTGCAGAAGTTCATTCACAACTACCCCGACATGTCAGAGCTGCTGCATAAAGTGCGGGCCGTCTGTTCGCGCTTCCGGCGTTCACATCCTGCTGCTGCTCGCCTGTCTGCGCTACAGCGTAACTTCGGCCTTCCCGCTCACCGCCTCATATGCGACGTGCCCACCAGGTGGAACTCCACCTTGCACATGCTGGACAGACTGTGCGAGCAGCAGCAGGCCATAGTGGAGTTTCAGCTGCAGCTGCAGCACGCACGGGTCAGTCGCACTACAGAACAGCACCACCAATGACTGGGCCTCCATGCGAGACCTGTGTGCCCTGTTGCGCTGTTTCGAGTACTCCACCAACATGGCCAGTGGTGATGACGCCGTTATCAGCGTTACAATACCACTTCTATGTCTCCTTGAGAAAACACTTAGGGCGATGATGGAAGAGGAGGTGGCCCAGGAGGAGGAGGAGGAGGAGGAGGAGGAGGAGGAGGAAGAGGGGTCATTTTTAGCACTTTCAGGCCAGTCTCTTCGAAGTGACTCAGAGGGAGGTTTTTGGCGACAGCAGAGGCCAGGTACAAATGTGGCCAGCCAGGGCCCACTACTGGAGGACGAGGAGGACGAGGATGAGGAGGAGGTGGAGGAGGATGAGGATGAAGCATGGTCACAGCGGGGTGGCACCCAACGCAGCTCGGGTCCATCACTGGTGCGTGGCTGGGGGGAAAGGCAGGACAATGACGATACGCCTCCCACAGAGGACAGCTTGTCCTTACCCCTGGGCAGCCTGGCACACATGAGCGACTACATGCTGCAGTGCCTGCGCAACGACAGCAGAGTTGCCCACATTTTAACCTGTGCGGACTACTGGGTTGCCACCCTGCTGGATCCACGCTACAAAGACAATGTGCCCACCTTACTTCCTGCACTGGAGCGTGATAGGAAGATGCGCGAGTACAAGCGCACGTTGGTAGACGCGCTACTGAGAGCATTCCCAAATGTCACAGGGGAACAAGTGGAAGCCCAAGGCCAAGGCAGAGGAGGAGCAAGAGGTCGCCAAGGCAGCTGTGTCACGGCCAGCTCCTCTGAGGGAAGGGTTAGCATGGCAGAGATGTGGAAAACTTTTGTCAACACGCCACAGCTAACTGCACCACCACCTGATACGCAACGTGTTAGCAGGAGGCAACATTTCACTAACATGGTGGAACAGTACGTGTGCACACCCCTCCACGTACTGACTGATGGTTCGGCCCCATTCAACTTCTGGGTCTCTAAATTGTCCACGTGGCCAGAGCTAGCCTTTTATGCCTTGGAGGTGCTGGCCTGCCCGGCGGCCAGCGTTTTGTCTGAACGTGTATTCAGCATGGCAGGGGGCGTCATTACAGACAAACGCAGCCGCCTGTCTACAGCCAATGTGGACAAGCTGACGTTGATAAAAATGAACCAGGCATGGATCCCACAGGACCTGTCCGTCCCTTGTCCAGATTAGACATTAACTACCTCCCCTTAACCATATATTATTGGACTCCAGGGCACTTCCTCATTCAATCCTATTTTTATTTTCATTTTACCATTATATTGCAAGGCTACCCAAAGTTGAATGAACCTCTCCTCTGTCTGGGTGCCGGGGCCTAAATATATGCCAATGGACTGTTCCAATGTTGGGTGACGTGAAGCCTGATTCTCTGCTATGACATGCAGACTAATTCTCTGCTGACATGAAGACAGATCCTCTGTTACGGGACCTCTCTCCTCTGCCTGGGTGCTGGGCCTAAATATCTGACAATGGACTGTTGCAGTGGTGGCTGACGTGAAGCCTGATTCTCTGCTATGACATGCAGACTAATTCTCTGCTGACATGAAGCCAGATTGTCTGTTACGGGACCTCTCTCCTCTGCCTGGGTGCTGGGCCTAAATTTATGA
The DNA here is from genome assembly GCF_014858855.1 of Bufo gargarizans. NCBI lineage: Eukaryota > Metazoa > Chordata > Amphibia > Anura > Bufonidae > Bufo > Bufo gargarizans. The sequence goes on along the minus strand of NC_058086.1, from coordinate 95,416,493 downwards.
AAATGGACTGTTGCAGTGGTGGGTGACGTGAAGCCTGATTCTCTGCTATGACATGAAGACTGATTCTCTGCTGACATGAAGCCAGATTGTCTGTTACGGGACCTCTCTCCTCTGCCTGTGTGCTGGGCCTAAATATATGCCAATGGACTGTTGCAGTGGTGACTGATGTGAAGCCTCATTCTCTGCTATGACATGCAGACTAATTCTCTGCTGACATGAAGCCAGATTGTCTGTTACGGGACCTCTCTCCTCTGCCTGGGTGCTGGGCCTAAATTTATGAAAATGGACTGTTGCAGTGGTGGGTGACGTGAAGCCTGATTCTCTGCTATGACATGAAGACTGATTCTCTGCTGACATGAAGCCAGATTGTCTGTTACGGGACCTCTCTCCTCTGCCTGGGTGCTGGGCCTAAATTTATGAAAATGGACTGTTGCAGTGGTGGGTGACGTGAAGCCTGATTCTCTGCTATGACATGAAGACTGATTCTCTGCTGACATGAAGCCAGATTGTCTGTTACGGGACCTCTCTCCTCTGCCTGTGTGCTGGGCCTAAATATATGCCAATGGACTGTTGCAGTGGTGGCTGATGTGAAGCCTCATTCTCTGCTATGACATGCAGACTAATTCTCTGCTGACATGAAGCCAGATTGTCTGTTACGGGACCTCTCTCCTCTGCCTGTGTGCTGGGCCTAAATATATGCCAATGGACTGTTGCAGTGGTGGCTGATGTGAAGCCTCATTCTCTGCTATGACATGCAGACTAATTCTCTGCTGACATGAAGCCAGATTGTCTGTTACGGGACCTCTCTCCTCTGCCTGGGTGCCGGGGCCTAAATATCTGAGAATGGACTGTTCCAGTGGTGGGTGACAGGAAGCCAGATTCTCTGCTATGGGACCTCTCTCCAATTGATTTTGGTTAATTTTTTTTTATTTAATTTTTATTCATTTCCCTATCCACATTTGTTTGCAGGGGATTTACCTACATGTTGCTGCCTTTTGCAGCCCTCTAGCCCTTTCCTGGGCTGTTTTACAGACGTTTTAGTGCCAAAAAGTTCGGGTCCCCATTGACTTCAATGGGGTTCGGGTTCGGGACGAAGTTCGGATCGGGTTCGGATCCCGAACATTTTCGGGAAGTTCGGCCGAACTTCTCGAACCCGAACATCCAGGTGTTCGCTCAACTCTAGTTATCACTAGTTTGTCGCTCAGTAGCACATGTTCTATGAGACTTCTATGAGTAGGGCCAATTGACTGCATACCCAGCGTCACGTAACAGGGACCAGACGAGCCCAACGCGTCACGTGACAAGGGTTGCCCAAGCCCTTCAGGCCAATTCACCTACCACACTGACACGTTGTTACGCCCTACGCCGTAACTTGAGCATAAATCGCCACCTGAAGCCTGCAAGCACACCGACGCACTAACACAAAACTTTCACTGCCACCACCTGTCAGTTATAAGGTCAACAGGACACCCCTGAGTGTTCCACTGGCAAGCAGACACTCACACGATAGCAAGCCTCACGGAAAAACAACATACAGCCTCAGACTGCACAAACACTCTTCATGGAGCTAAGGCACCTTTCATACTTGTGGCAGAGTGATCCGGCAAGCAGAACGTATGCCAACTGATGGCATTTGTAAAACTGATCAGCATCCTGATAAGTCCGGAAAATGCCTGATCCGTCTTTCCGGCATCATTCGGAAAAACGGATTCAGCATTTATTTTTTTCACAGCAGTCCTATGGGAAAAAAACGCTGTATCCGGCATTCAGGAAAGTGTTCAGTTTTTTTGGTCGGAGATAAAACCGTAGCATGCTGCGGTTTTCTCTCTGACCTGGTCAGTCAAAAAGACTGAACTGAAGACATCCTGAACGGATTGCTCTCCATTCAGAATGCACAGATATAAAACTGATCAGTTATTTTCCGGTATAGAGCCCCTAGGACGGAACTCTATGCCGGAAAAGAAAAATGCTAGTATGAAAGCACTCTAACAGGTTCTTAAGGTTACAAGACAAACCATCAAACTTTTAGGTTTAATGTAAAAAAAAAAAAAAAAAAACAGACAGTACTTGGTTACAAGAAATTATTAATAAGAGATATACATAAATGGCAAACAATTGTAAAATAAAAAGGAGAAAACAAAGAAAGTTCTAATACTTAATATTTGTGTGGTAAAAGTAATTTCCTCCCAGGAGATTTGGGCAGGGTAATGGTGCACAAACCAATTCGATTGGATCTCCCACTTTGTGACACCCAAATATCCTAGAAATCACATTTTTATGTTTTTCCTCCAGGAGAAGTCCTGAGAGGGATTTTCCCTCCCACCTCTGACTCAGCCCCTCTGGGCCGAGTTTCATTACCCATGCAGCCGGTCCACTGGCCATCTAGGGAACAGGTAACAAAATATCAAAAAGATAGTTTCCCGTTTGCCCTCGTGATGATACAGACCCCAGACCTTCTTCATAATTCAAATCTCATCGTTCCAAGTCCTAGCATATCAAAATGAGACACGTCCGGGATGCTCGGAAGAGGAGATCCTTATTTTAAGAAGATGAAGGAAAGTTGATACGCCATGTCTGGTGTCCATGCAATGCCCCCATCATACCAGATATGATGAGCTGGGCTTTGGCGACGTCAGCCCCATCCTGAACAAGTTATGAAGGATTACAACTTATTGTTCATTCTCTCGTATGAAGCCTCCATGCTGACGGCGCCGGAGAGTCTGCTGTCCCTTATCCTGAGTGTGACCGGCAAACCGGCCCATCCTGGTTAGCATCTCTGTGCTAACTAACCGCCCCGGGAGCAGTTTGCTGTTTTCACAGGTATGAGGCAGACACATCGGCACTATATGCAGCCTTCAACCAATTCATCAATGACTGCTGGCCTGGCAATACAAATATATAAATACATACACACTACGACAAATACTATCACAGCAAACATTATAACTAGGAATAAGGCGGTCCTTATTCCTGACACCCAGGAACAACAAAGCTAGCTCCAGGGATGGGGCTACTCTAGCCAAAGTCAGTTCTAACACAAAGTCAAAAATCTGTTGTCAGAAAGGAGTGAGTTTGAGACAGGTCCATAAAATATGGTATAAGGAGCCTGTATTACCACATTCTCTTCAGCAGCAGCGGGACTGTCCCTGTGTATGTTTAGCTTAGTCTACGGGGGGGGGGGTTAAAATACCACTGTAGGAGGGTCTTCACACCTGCTTTATAATGGGCAACGCACTAACGCACTTAAAAGTTGGTAGAGAGGAAGCTCACTGCTGCGGTCCACTCTCCTTCCGAGGAGAGGAATGACTCCCATTTTCTAATGGGGGGGGGGGGGGGGGGGGGATTCTTGACAAAGGTAGATTTGTTCCTAAATAGATCATGTGAAGAGATTTCTGAAAAGGGTTGGATTTTGGTATAGTGTAATAATATCTTTGTTGATCATGGGGTGGGGGGTGGAAAAGTTTAGTGAGGCAGTGGCATATTCTTAAGTAGTTGTAAAACTCTCCTTGAGCTATCGAGGAGGTGTTCTTAATAGTTTCAAATGAGAGGACTAAATGGGCATCTCTAAGTTGTGCAACATTTGCGACCCCTCCAGTGCGCCAGGCGGAGAGGTTAATAAAACTAGTTGTGAAACCTTCCAGGGTGTGGTTAGTGGAGTGGGAGAGAAGAGATGATTTAGAATTCCCCTGTAGTTTATGAATTTATGTCCATAGGGATCCTGCATGAGCTACTGTTAGTAGTTTGGCTTTTGGGGGATGTGGGTTTCAAACAAGTTGCATTAGATAGTCTTTTAATGTGCATCTGCTGATAGAATGTGATTCTATTTGGTCTATGCTTTGGAACTGTTAGAGGACCACTATTCACGGATGAACGAGAGTCCGATGGTGCTGTGCTAATCCTTATTTGAAGGGAGGCCAATACCTCCAGCGCTTTTGTTTCTAAACATCAAGGTTTGGGCTACTCTGGGTAGGGCGGAGCTTCACAAGTAGGCATTTAAAATAGACTGAGCTCTCTTGAAGAATATATTAGGGGGGAAATAGAGAGGGTGCATAAGATGTAGATAAGCTTCGGAAGGGTCATCATCTGAAATGATGCAACTCTGCCTACCCAGGACACTGCCTTCATTGCAAAGTTGGAGAAGTCTTGGGACATAATGGAGAGGCTCATAGTTATGTGTAAATAAAAGGGAGCATGGAAATGTAAGTTTAACTCCCAAGTATGGCAATTCAAATGCCAATCAAGATCATATAGGGATTGTAAAAGTAATAGGAGGGATATTGATGGGGAGAGCTTGGGACTTAAAGCTATTTATTTTATAGTAAGATAGAGAACCAAAGTGTGATATTATAGATAGAGCACTGTCCAAAAGATCTAACAGGGTCAGCCAAGGTAAGAATAAGGTCATCTGCATATATGGTAAAGGTGTAGGTTAGTTCTCCCACCTTAAATCCAGTTGGGTTTGGTGAATTTCTTATGTGTTGTGCTAAACGCTCCAAGGCGAGAATGAAAAGTATGAGCGATAAGGGGCAGCCCTGGCGGGACCCAATACTTTAGCTGAAGGGGATGAGTAAAGGTTTTCAATAGCGTTCATTATGTGGCCAAATAACCCCAACTCCCGAAGAGCCGAGAAGGCAAATGACCAGTAGATGAAGTCAAACGCCTTCTAGGCGTCCAAGGTCACCACGAGCAGAGGGGAGTGATGGACTTCAGCGTAGTTAAAGAGGTCCACAATTCTTGTGGTGTTATCAGATGCCTGTCTCCCAGCTAAAAAGCCAGTTTGGTCTGCATTGATAAAGAGAGGGGAGCATGGGGGACAGTCTGTTGGCGATAAATTTTGCTAAAACCTATGTCCGAATTGAGTAATGAAATAGGTCTGTTTGGAAGTGGTAGTAATATTCATTGGATCAGGGCCCGGGGATTTTCCTGGGCCATGATGGGAGATAATTAATTTTTTAATTTCCATATCTGTGAGTGGGGCATTAAAAAACTGTAGTTGTGGGTCAGTAAGTGTGGGGAGTGAAGATTTTACCAAGAAGTCCTTAACAAGGGCCGAGTGGAACATTGTTTTTAAGGTTATAAAGATCTTTATAATAAAGGCAAAATTGTTCCGCAATGTCTCTTGGGTCAATTAATTTGGCTTTAGTGCTGGGGTGCAGGAAATGCAGTATTTTGGATTTTGAGAGACTGGATTTAAGCTGGCGAGAGAGTAGCCTGCCTCGGGCATAATACTTGGATTTAAGCCCAAGTACAGACTTGCTATAATTATGGAGTAGAGCTCCTCAGAGTTTGTCCCTTTCAAGCCTGAACTCGTCTGATCGTTGGGCTGTTGGATGGTCCTTATTGGTCCTTTCAGGCCAAGCAGGCTATCTTCTCAAGTATCTGGGAGATTTAGTTCAGAGTTTTTTACCTTATGCTCAACTTAATTAGGGAGCCCCTTATGTAGGCCTTGTGGGCCTGCCATAGGAAGTAAAGGGTCTAAAACTGAACCTGTGTTGAAGAGAAAGTATTCTTTCAGCCAATTAGAGAGTTCATCAATATGTTTAGGGTTGCCATGTGACCGGAGAGTGATAGTGACCGGAACATGGTCGGACCACTGAATGAGGCCTATGTCTAAGGTGGAGGATAAATGGAGGGGGGGGGGGGATTTGAAGTCCCTCTACTGACTATGTTGAGCTCTCCACACATCAATAAGACGCTCTGAGTGTAAAAAGGAGACCATTCCCATTTCAGATCGCCTTGTAAACGTGGTGGAGTCCAGGGAAGGGTCAATTATGGAGTTAACGTCTAAGCATAATATAACCTTTCCTGCTTTCAATTTGTTGGTGTGTGGCATTACTTTATGTAGGAATGACAGTTGGCGTGCGTTGGGGGCATAGATGTTGACCAGAGTATATGTGATGTTAATGATCAAACATAAAAAAAATGAAGTATTTGCCCCCAGGGTCAGCTCTGCTGGCGATGAGGGCAAAAGCAACTGTATTCTTAACAGCTATGAAGGCCCCCCTGGACTTCTTGCTGAAATGGGAATGAAAAATGTTCGGGAAAAGGTAATGGTGTATTCTAGCAGCATCAGTTTGCAACAAGCGAGACTCCTGAATGCAAATGACGTCCGCACCAGACGACAATGCTTCTTTCCACACATATGACCGTTTCTGAGGGCAAATGAGCCCCTTGGCATTCAATGACATGATCTGAAAGGGCTTCTGTCACCCCATTAAACCGTTTTTTTTTTTTCTTTACTAATAATCCCTACACTGCGATCTCATCATACATAAGCTAATTAATGATTTTCGTTCAGTAGAATTTGTTAAAAAAAATAGATTTTTGAAATATGTAAATTACCTTGCTACCAGCAAGTAGGGCGGCTACTTGCTGGTAGCAGCCGCGTCCTCCGATGGTAATGACGCCCCCTCTGCTTGTTGATTGACAGATCCCGTCCGCTGGCCCTTTCTCTGCTGGCCCTGCCTGTTTTGATTCAATATCTGGCGCCTGTGCCGCGGCCGAACCTCTCTTCAATCTGCGCAGGCGCACTGAGAGGCTGCAACTCGCTCGGCCGCTCCATCCTCAATGCGCCTGCGCCGGGTGTAGATGTGATGTCATCGGCGCAGGCGCATTGAGGATGGAGAGGCCGAGCGAATGGCCTAGCTACTCCCCTAAATTTCACTTTTTCGGCAGATATTCCATTGTAATCCATTTTTTTTTTTGTAATACATCAAAGGTTAGCAACCAAACAAAACTCAATAACCATTACCCCGATTCTGTAGTTTACAGAAACACCCCACATATGGTGGTAAACTGATGTAAGGGCACACGACAGGGCGCAGAAAAAAAAGGATCGCCATATGGTTTTTGGATCGCAGATTTTGCTGGACTGGTTTTTAGACACCATGTCCCATTTGAAGCCCCCCTGATGCACCCCTACAGTAAAAACTCCCAAAAAGTTACCCCATTTTGGAAACTACGGGATAAGTCAACAGTTTATTGGTACTATTTGAGGATACATATGATTTTTGATGGCTCTATATTTCGTTTTTGTGTTGCAAGATAAAAAAAATGGCTGTTCAGGCAGAGTTTTTTTTTTTGTTTTTTTACAATGTTCATCTGAAAGGTTAGGTCATGCGCTATTTTTATAGGGCTGGTTGTTACGGACACGACTATATCAAATGTCAACTTTTTTTGTTTTAGCTTTACATAATAAAGCATTTTTGAAAAAATAAAAATATGTTTTGTCTCCATTTTCTGAATGCCATACTTTTTTCATTTTTCTGCTAATCGTTTTGTCCAGGGCTCTTTTTTTTAAGGTGTTCTCCTGTGGTCATGTGATGTTTTTATAAAGCAGGTCATTACGACGTGGCAATTTCTAATATGTATACTTTTTCTTATTTACGTTTTACACAATAAAAGCATTTTTGAAACAAAAAAAAGACATAAATGATGTTTTAGCGTCTGCATAGTCAGAGCCATAATTTTTGGGCCGATTTGTCTTAGGTAGGGTCTCATTTTCTGCGGGATGAGGTAACTGTTTGATTGATATTATTTTGGGGGGCATACGCCTTTTTGATTGCTTGGTGTAGCACTTTTTGTGATGTAAGGTGACAAAAATCTAAATTAGTCTTACCGGTAATTCCTTTTCCATGAATCAACCATGACGGCATATAAAAGTAAATTGACCCCTGACCTCTGTAGGGGCAGGACAACAGAAGATTAAATTGCCCCCTCCTACCACAGTGTTTATCAAATTACTATAGTGCTCGTTAAAATTGTTCACTTCTTCATACATTTTTTTTTGTATTACTTCATACTATAACTAGGTAATTACATACATATACCTGACAGATAAAAATTGTACATAACCATTGGAGGACCTTTCTACCAAAGGATAGATCAGAAGATTCTGACAAGTCAAGCCTATAATGCTTAACCACTTCAGCCCCGCTAGGTGAAACCCCCTTCATGACCAGGCCACTTTTTACACTTCGGCACTACACTACTTTCACCGTTTATCGCTCGGTCATGCAACTTACCACCCAAATGAATTTTACCTCCTTTTCTTCTCACTAATGGAGCTTTCATTTGGTGGTATTTTATTGCTGCTGACATTTTTACTTTTTTTGTTATTAATCAAAATGTAACGATTTTTTTGCAAAAAAATGACATTTTTCACTTTCAGCTGTGAAATTTTGCAAAAAAAACGACATCCATATATAAATTTTTCGCTAAATTTATAGTTCTACATGTCTTTGATAAAAAAAAAAATGTTTGGGCAAAAAAAAATGGTTTGGGTAAAAGTTATAGCATTTACAAACTATGGTACAAAAATGTGAATTTCCGCTTTTTGAAACGGCTCTGATTTTCTGAGCACCTGTCATGTTTCCTGAGGTTCTACAATGCCCAAACAGTAGAAAAACCCCACAAATGACCCCATTTCGGAAAGTAGACACCCTAAGGTATTCGCTGATGGGCATAGTGAGTTCATAGAACTTTTTATTTTTTGTCACAAGTTAGCGGAAAATGATGATGATTTTATTTTTTTATTTTTTTTCTTACAAAGTCTCATATTCCACTAACTTGCAACAAAAAATAAAAAATTCTAGGAACTCACCATGCCCCTCACAGAATACCTTGGGGTGTCTTCTTTCCAAAATGGGGTCACTTGTGGGGTAGTTATACTGCCCTGGCAATTTAGGGGCCCAAATGTGTGAGAAGAACTTTGCAATCAAAATGTGTAAGAAATGACCGGTGAAATCCGAAAGGTGCACTTTGGAATATGCGCCCCTTTGCCCACCTTGGCAGCAAAAAAGTGTCACACATGTGGTATCGCCGTACTCAGGAGAAGTTGGGGAATGTGTTTTGGGCTGTCATTTTACATATACCCATGCTGGGTGAGAGAAATATCTTGGCAAAAGACAACTTTTCCCATTTTTTTATACAAAGTTGGCATTTGACCAAGATATTTTTCTCACCCAGCATGGGTATATGTAAAATGACACCCCAAAACACATTGCCCAACTTCTCCTGAGTACGGCGATACCAGATGTGTCACACTTTTTTGCTGCCAAGGTGGGCAAAGGGGCACATATTCCAAAGTGCACCTTTCGGATTTTGCAGGGCATTTTTTACACATTTTGATTGCAAAGTTCTTCTCACACATTTGGGCCCCTAAATTGCCAGGGCAGTATAACTACCCCACAAGTGACCCCATTTTGGAAAGAAGACACCCCAAGGTATTCCGTGAGGGGCATGGCGAGTTCCTAGAATTTTTTATTTTTTGTCGCAAGTTAGTGGAATATGAGACTTTGTAAGGAAAAAAGAAAAAAAATGAAAAATCATCATTTTCCGCTAAATTGTGACAAAAAATAAAAAATTCTAGGAACTCGCCGTGCCCCCCACGGAATACCTTGGGGTGTCTTCTTTCCAAAATGGGGTCACTTGTGGCGTAGTTATACTGCCCTGGCAATTTAGGGGCCCAAATGTGTAAGAAGTACCTTGAAATCAAAATGTGTAAAAAATGGCCTGCGAAATCCGAAAGGTGCCCCTTTGCCCACCTTGGCTGCAAAAAAGTGTCACACATCTGGTATCGCCGTACTCAGGAGAAGTTGGGCAATGTGTTTTGGGGGGTCATTTTACATATACCCATGCTGGGTGAGAGAAATATCTTGGCAAAAGACAACTTTTCCCATTTTTTTATACAAAGTTGGCATTTGACCAAGATATTTTTCTCACCCAGCATGGGTATATGTAAAATGACCCCCCAAAACACATTGCCCAACTTCTCCTGAGTACGGAGATACCAGATGTGTGACACTTTTTTGCAGCCTAGATGCGCAAAGGGGCCCAAATTCCTTTTAGGAGGGCATTTTTAGACATTTGGATCCCAGACTTCTTCTCACACTTTCGGGCCCCTAAAAAGCCAGGGCAGTATAAATACCCCACATGTGACCCCACTTTGGAAAGAAGACACCCCAAGGTATTCAATGAGGGGCATGGCGAGTTCCTAGAATTTTTTTTTTTTTTGCATAAGTTAGCGGATATTGATTTTTTTTTGTTTTTTTTCTCACAAAGTCTCACTTTCCGCTAACTTAGGACAAAAATTTCAATCTTTCATGGACTCAATATGCCCCTCACGGAATACCTTGGGGTGTCTTCTTTCCGAAATGGGGTCACATGTGGGGTATTTATACTGCCCTGGCTTTTTAGGGGCCCTAAAGCGTGAGAAGAAGTCTGGAATATAAATGTCTAAAAATGTTTACGCATTTGGATTCCGTGAGGGGTATGGTGCGTCCATGTGAGATTTTATTTTTTGACACAAGTTAGTGGAATATGAGACTTTGTAAGAAAAAACAAAAACAAAAACAAACAAAAAATGTCCGCTAACTTGTGCCAAAAAAAATGGCTGAATGGAGCCTTACCAGGGGGGGAGTGATCAATGACAGGGGGGTGATCAATGACAGGGGGGTGATCACCCATATAGACTCCCTGATCACCCCCCTGTCATTGATCACCCCCCCTGTAAGGCTCCATTCAGACATCCGCATGATTTTTTACGGATCCATGGATACATGGATCGGATCCACAGAACGCATGCGGACGTCTGAATGGAGCCTTACAGGGGGGTTATCAATGACAGGGGGTGATCAGGGTGATCACCCCCCTGTCACTGATCACCCCCCCTGTAAGGCTCCATTCAGACGTCCGCATGATTTTTACGGATCCATGGATACATGGATCGGATCCGTAAAAATCATGCGGACGTCTGAATGGAGCCTGACAGGGGGGTGATCAATGACGGGGGTGATCAAGGAGTGTATATGGGTGATCACCCACCTGTCATTGATCACCCCCCTGTAAGGCTCCATTCAGACATCCGCATGATTTTTTACGGATCCATGGATACATGGATCGGATCCACAATACGCATGCGGACGTCTGAATGGAGCCTTACAGGGGGGTTATCAATGACAGGGGGTGATCAGGGTGATCAGGGTAATCACCCCCCTGTCACTGATCACCCCCCCTGTAAGGCTCCATTCAGACATCCGCATGATTTTTTACGGATCCATGGATACATGGATCGGATCCACAGAACGCATGCGGACGTCTGAATGGAGCCTTACAGGGGGGTTATCAATGACAGGGGGTGATCAGGGTAATCAGGGTGATCACCCCCCTGTCACTGATCACCCCCCCTGTAAGGCTCCATTCAGACATCCGCATGATTTTTTACGGATCCATGGATACATGGATCGGATCCACAGAACGCATGCGGACGTCTGAATGGAGCCTTACAGGGGGGTTATCAATGACAGGGGGTGATCAGGGTAATCAGGGTGATCACCCCCCTGTCACTGATCACCCCCCCTGTAAGGCTCCATTCAGACATCCGCATGATTTTTTACGGATCCATAGATACATGGATCGGATCCACAGAACGCATGCGGACGTCTGAATGGAGCCTTACAGGGGGGTTATCAATGACAGGGGGTGATCAGGGTAATCAGGGTGATCACCCCCCTGTCACTGATCACCCCCCCTGTAAGGCTCCATTCAGACATCCGCATGATTTTTACGGATCCATGGATACATGGATCGGATCCGTAAAAATCATGCGGACGTCTGAATGGAGCCTGACAGGGGGGTGATCAATGACGGGGGTGATCAAGGAGTGTATATGGGTGATCACCCCCCTGTCACTGATCACCCCCCCTGTAAGGCTCCATTCAGACGTCCGCATGATTTTTACGGATCCATGGATACATGGATCGGATCCGTAAAAATCATGCGGACGTCTGAATGGAGCCTGACAGGGGGGTGATCAATGACGGGGGTGATCAAGGAGTGTATATGGGTGATCACCCACCTGTCATTGATCACCCCCCTGTAAGGCTCCATTCAGACGTCCGCATGATTTTTACGGATCCATGGATACATGGATCGGATCCGTAAAAATCATGCGGACGTCTGAATGGAGCCTTACAGGGGGGTGATCAATGACAGGGGGTGATCAGGGAGTGTATATGGGTGATCACCCGCCTGTCATTGATCACCCCCCTGTAAGGCTCCATTCAGACGTCCGCATGATTTTTACGGATCCATGGATACATGGATCGGATCCGTAAAAATCATGCGGACGTCTGAATGGAGCCTGACAGGGCGGTGATCAATGACAGGGGGTGATCAGGGAGTGTATATGGGTGATCACCCGCCTGTCATTGATCACCCCCCTGTAAGGCTCCATTCAGACGTCCGCATGATTTTTACGGATCCATGGATACATGGATCGGATCCGTAAAAATCATGCGGACGTCTGAACGGAGCCTGACAGGGGGGTGATCAATGACAGGGCGGTGATCAATGACAGGGGGTGATCAGGGAGTTTATTTGGGGTGATCAGGGGTTTATAAGGGGTTAATAAGTGACGGGGGGGGGTGGGGGGGGTGTAGTGTAGTGTAGTGTGGTGTTTGGTGGGACTGTACTGACCTACCTGAGTCCTCTGGTGGTCGATCCTAACAAAAGGGACCACCAGAGGACCAGGTAGGAGGTATATTAGACGCTGTTATGAAAACAGCGTCTAATATACCTGTTAGGGGTTAAAAAATTCGGATCTCCAGCCTGCCAGCGAGCGATCGCCGCTGGCAGGCTGGAGATCCACTCGCTTACCTTCCGTTCCTGTGAGCGCGCGCGCCTGTGTGCGCGCGTTCACAGGAAATCTCGCGTCTCGCGAGATGACGCGCCGATGCGTCCAGGAGGAGAAAAGCAACCACCTTCCGGACGCATCGGCGCGTTAGGCGGTCCGGAGGTGGTTAATGAAGGTACGCACATTGGACCAGGTCGCAGCCTTGCAGATCTGTTCCAAGGAAGCTCTTGCTTTTTCTGCAGAGGATACGGCTCTGGTCGAGTGAGCCCTAATCTTAACAGGACATTGAAGACAATGGGTACAATAACAATTACAGATAGTCTGTTTTATCCACCGAGCAATGGAGGCTTTAGATGCTGCTTTTCCCTTATTTCTTCCCCCAAACTGGACTAGAAGGATGTCCACCTTTCTATAGTTTTTGAAAACCTCCATGTACTTTAGTACTGCTCTCCTGACACCTAAGGAATTAACTTCCTCCTCTTTTGGATTTTTTTGCTCATTACAGAACAAGGGAAGAATTATTTCCTCCCTCCTATGAAAGTCAGAAACCACTTTCGGAAGGAACCCCGGATGCGGCCTAAAAATAATTCTATCATCAAGAATTGTTAAATAGAGATCCCTGATAGATAGGGCCTGTATTTCAACTAATCTCCTAGCGGAAGAAATTGCTATCAGAAAAGCGGTCTTAAAAAGTAGACAAATTTAAGGGGCCCCCTGTCAGACCTTTTATGACTATATTTAAGTCCCAGGTCGGGACTCTAGGTCTAATAAAGGGTTTTAGACGAGAAGCCGCTCTGAAGAACCTGTTGACCCATCTGTGTTCGGCCAAATACGTATAAAAGAAGACACTGAGTGCCGCAATCTGCACCCTTAGGGTAGGAGGACAGAGACCCAGATCTAACCCCCGTTGAAGGAAATCCAGGATCTTTTTGATATTTGGATCTGTATGATTCGGATTTGCTTCTCCCAACCAGGAGCAGAATTTTTTCCAGATCTTTAGATAAATTGCTGATGTGACTGACCTTCTTTCTACACAATTTGAGAGTGGAGATCACTTTGTCTGAAAGACCCTGACGTTTCAGGATTTCTGACTCAGGATCCAAGCTGTTAATCTGAAGAACTCTAGATGAGGATGGATCGACGGACCCAGTGTTAAAATATCCTCTCTGATAGGTAGGATCCTGCAAAGACAACCTTTTGAGAATCGAAAACCAGCTTCTCTTTGGGCAGAATGGTATAATCATAATGAGATTTGGTTTTTCCTGAAGGATCTTTTGGAATCAGCTAAAATGTAGGGAACGCATAAGGCTACTTTCACACTGGCGTTTTGAATTCCGTTTGCGAGATCCGTTTCAGAGAACTCACAAACCGTTCAAAATGGATCAGTTCAGCCCCAATGCATTATGAATGGATGAGGATCCGTTCAGAATGCATCAGTTTGGCTCAATTCCGCCCCCATTGCACACAATATGGTGCAATTGAAAATGGATACATCCACCATTGACTTTCAATGTAAGTCAGGACGGATCCATTTTGACTTTGTTCTTCATAATGCAAAATGGATCCGTTCTGAACGGATACAATCGTTTGCATAATAGGTGCAGATCCGTCTGTGCAGATACCAGACAGATCCGCATCTAACGCAGGTGTGAAAGTAGCCCAAACTAGACTCCAATTCCAGGTCTGAGAAAAAGCAATGGTCACCCAAGGGTTGTCCCTTAGATTTAGGGAGCAGAATCTTTGAACCTTTGCATTCCCTTTTGAGGCAAATAAGTCTATTACCGGATCGCTCCATTTTCTTTCTATCAGGTTGAAGGTTTCTGTGTTTATAGACCATTTGCCTCGGTCCTTCTGCTCAGAAAATCAGCTATTTAATTTTGGGAGCCTTTTAGGTGACCCTGTGGATATGGATTCCACAGTTTTTTCGACCCATAAGAATATCTTTTCTAATTGCTTTATCAGTTCCTGTGATCTTGTTCCTCCTTGGCGTCTCCAGTAGGATACTGCTGTTGTATAGTTTGATAATATTTTTAGATGATGACTAGAGTTGAGCGGACACCCGGATGTTCAGCCGAACTTGAGAAAACAGTTAGAGTTCGGGACACGAACTTGACCTTGAACCCGAAACCCATTGAAGTCAATGGGGACCCGAACTTTTGAGCACTAAAATGGCAGTAAAAATGTAATGGAAAGGGCTAGAGGGCTGCAAATGGCATCAAAACGTGGTTAAGAGCATGGCAAGTGCTCTGCAAAAAAATGTGGATAGGGAAATGACTTTTAATAACATAAAATAGGTACAAATAAATAATAATCTTGATCTAGGAGGACGAGGTCCATATGGAGTAGGCGGTGGATGTGGTGGTGTAGGTGGATGTGGTGGTGGAGGAGGAGGTAGCGTACAATGCTTTTTGGTTTTAAATTTAATTTTTAAAATTAGGGTACACGCCAAAACATTGGGAAATATAACCTGTGATGCTAAACACACGTTCAGACAATACACTGGCTGCAGGGCAGGCCAGCACCTCCAAGGGGTAAAGGGCAAGCTCATGCCATGTGCCCAATTTGGAGACCCAGAAGTTGCAGGGGCTGACCCCTGTCAGTTCTTTCGTGTAGGCGTGTGCACACTTACTGCCCCACCATGTCGCACGTCCCCGTGATGTTCACGATCCAATTTGATAGCTGCTCTATCAACTTTCGATGTTCTTTTATGCGCCTACCATGGTGATCACGGGTGGTGGGGAATCAGGGTTCCAGGCCAGAGAGGGAGCGTGAGAAAGAGAGACCATATCCAAGGGAGGATTCATTTTTTCAAATTTAAAATTAGAGTTGAAATATGGGAGAAATAATTAAAGCATAAAAGTGTGACAACTTTTCAAAGTTTAAGCATTGAATGAAAGGATGTGGCGCTCATTAATTACTGAATAATTTATTACATTTTATTCCCTGTCACCTATGCATAGCAGGTGTTTATTCACGTATAAAATTGTATAATGTCAACCCAAAAATATAACAGAAAAATTATTGAAATTTATTAAGCTGTCAACTAGGTAGAGGAGGGGTATATTACACCCAGAAATTGGTGAATTTCACCCAAAAATGTAACTGACAAAATAAAGTTTTCCACCCAAAAAAGTAAAAAAAAATTGGTAAAAAATTGGTAAAAAATAGGAGGGGGGGGGGAAGTATACATATTAGGTATCGCCGCGTCCGTATCGACTGGCTCTATAAAAATATCACATGACCTAACCCCTCAGATGAAAACCGTAAAAAATAAAAACTGTGTTACATAAACCATTTTTTTTGTCACCTTACATCACAAAAAGTACAACAGCAAGCGATCAAAAAGGAGTTTGCCCACCAAAATAGTACCAATCTAACCGTCAACTCATCCCGCAAAAAAGGAGCCCCTACCTGTGACAATCGCCCAAAAAAAAATAAAAAAAAATAAAAAAAAACTATGGCTCAGAATATGGAGACACAAACATGATATTTTTTATGGTTTCAAAAATTATATTAAATGTGTAAAACTTACATAAAAAAAAAAAAGTATACATATTCGCCGCATCCGTATCGACCAATTCTATAAAAATATCACATGACCTAACCCCTCAGATTAACACTGTAAAAAAATAGAAATAAAAACGGCTAAAAAAAATCAATTTTTTGTCACCTTACATCACAAAAAGTATAATAGCAAGCGATCAAAAAGTCACACGCCCCCCAAAATAGTGCCAATAAAACAGTCATCTCATCCTGCAATAATCCTACCCTACCCAAGCTCTCAGACTATGAAAACACTAAAACATGATTTTTTTTTTTTGCTTCAAAAATGAAATCATTGTGTAAAACTTACATAAATAAATAAAAAAGTATACATATTAGGTATCGCCGAATCCGTGACAACCTGGTCTATAAAAATATCACATGATCTAACCTGTCAGATGAATGTTGTAAATAACAAAAAAATAAAAACTGTGCCAAAACAGCTATTGTTATCTTGACCAAAATGTACACCAATGCCTTATTCAACATCCAGCATAAAGGCAGGGCAGAGAGCTGGTTGCAGTGTGCGATTGCATTTTGTGTTTTTACATTTATATCTCTATTTCGCCATAGCAATCTGCACCTGCTAGGGGTAGTGCGGGCTGAATTTTCCATATTTTTCTCTTTGTAGTACGTATTGGAGGCGTGGCGATCTCCAAGCAGTCAAGCACACCTGTCCAGTTAATCTGCCCCCTGGAGGCTGGTTTTAAAGTCAGTATAAAACTGAGTCTTCTTATATAGCACCTACCAAGCCATTAGGCTCCAGGAGAAGTATATAGTGGGTTCAGCATGCATTTGAGTACTTGCATCCCTGGATCCGATGAAAGCTGTAATGGCACCGGACGGGGTTAAAAGCAGAGTGTGCTTGGCGTGCATGCTGTACCTGCGCTCCCTGGACTTTATGTGGCCGTCATGGCCCATAAAAGGTAGGAACTAGTGTTAGGGACCACTCATGAAGGCGACCTTGACGTGGTGAGTGGCTTATTACGCTTTGGCCAAAATGTACACCAATGCCTTATTCAACATCCAGCATAAAGGCAGGGAAGAGTGCTAGTTGCAGTGTGCGATTGCATTTTGTGTTTTTACATTTATTGTTATCTTGACTCACAAAAAGTGTAATATAGAGCAACCAAAAATCATATGTACCCAAAACTAGTACTAACAATACTGCCACCCTATCCCGTAGTTTATAAAATGGGGCCACTTTTATGGCGTTTCTACTCTAGGGGGGCTTCAAATGGGACATGGTGTCAAAAAACCAGTCCAGCAAAACCTGCCTTCCAAAAACCATATGGCATTCCTTTCCTTCTGCGCCCTGCCGTACAGCGGTTTACGACCACATATGGGGTGTTTCGGTAAACTACAGAATGCGGGCCATAAATATAGAGTTTCATTTGACTGTTAACCCTTGCTTTGTAACTGGAAAAAAAACGTATTAAAATTGAAAATCTGCCAAAAAAGTGACATTTTGAAATTGTATCTCTATTTTCCATTAATTCTTGTGGAAAACCTAAAGGGTTAACAAAGTTTGCAAAACCAATTTTGAATACCTTGAGGGGTGTAGAACGGGGTCATTTTTGGGTGGTTTCTATTATGTAAGCCTCGCAAAGTGACTTCAGACCTGAACTGGTCCTTAAAAATTGGGTTTTTGAAAAATTTCAAGATTTGCTTGTAAACTTCTAAGCCTTGCAACATCCCCAAAAAATAAAATATAATTCCCAAAATGATCCAAACATGAAGTAGATGGGGAATGTAAAATAATAACTATTTTTGGAGGTATTACTATGTATTATAGAAATAGAGAAGTTGAAACTTGGAAATTTGCTATTTTTTACACATTTTTGGTAAATGTGTTTTTTTTTTATAAATAAAAATGATTTTTTTTAACTTCATTTTACCAGTGTCATAAAGTACAATATGTGACGAAAAAAACAATCTCAGAATGGCCTGGATAAGTCAAAGCGTTTTAAAGTTATCAGCACTTAAAGTGACACTGGTCAGATTAGCAAAAAATGGCCTGGTCCTTAAAGAGGACCTTTCACCGATCCTGACATTGTGAACTAAGTATACAGACATGGAGAGCGGTGCCAGGGATCTCACTGCACTTACTATTATCCCTGGGCGCCGCTCCGTTCTCCTGCTATGCCCTCTGGTATCTTCGGTCACTAAGTTATGGTAGGCGGAGATTTCGGTCACTAAGTTATGGTAGGCGGAGTCTGCCCTTGTTCTGCTGTAGCGGTTATTTTCTCCCAGGCTGTGAGCTCTGGGATGCGATTGGCCAGCGCTACAGCAGAACAAGGGCAGACTCCGCCTACCATAACTTAGTGACCAAAAGCTCCGCCTACCATAACTTAGTGACCGAAGATACTGGAGGGCATAGCGGGAGAACGGAGCGGCGCCCAGGGATAATAGTAAGTGCAGTGAGATCCCCGGGCGCCGCCTCCATGTCTGTATACTTAGTTCACAATGTCAGGATCGATGAAAGGTCCTCGTTAAGGTGAAATAATGCTGTGTCCTTAAGGGGTTAAAGTTTTTTTTTTTCGGTCACTGGGCTGAGGGCTGGATAAGAAAATTGTGCCCTGCACCCACAAAACACTACATATGTAGATCGCTGAGTTAGATTCTGATTTTGAGCAAAGAGTCTCTCCTATTCTCTCCCTGAAATCACCAGCAGCATCCTCTCCCTACACTAAGCACAGCAGAGTGACGTGCAACGCTACGCGACTCCATCTTATATAGAGGCTGGATCACATGCTACATTGTCCAATCACAGCCATGCCATAAGTAGGCATGGCTGTGATGGCTTCTTAGGTCACACAGTTAACCGCTTGTTAAATTGGCTGCTCTGCAGCCTTTCAAAAAGTGCCAAGAAAGTGCCGAACACCGAACCCGAACTTTTACTGAAATGTTCAGGTTCGGGTCCGGTGTCCAAAAATCCTAAAGTTCCGTACAAACCCGAACTTTACAGTTCGGGTTCGCGCAAGCCTAATGATGACCTTTTATGAGATCTGATTCCACTTTTAAAGTTTCCCATACAGCCCTTAGTTCTCTGTAGTTTGATGAACGATCTGATACAGTCTTTGGCTAAAGACAGTGCAAGAACGCCCTTTTTATAGGTTTGCACCCCAGCCCGATTTGCTTTCATCCGTCTGGATTCAGATAAAAGGCATTTTCTGCCATATCACTCCTTTTTCAAGATTAGAAGAGATTGTTCATCAGGTGAGGGATGTGAATTTTCCGATCCAAGGAGACCTGTCTTCTGTCCTATATTTTCAGTAGCCAGGTTTGTAGAACTCTGAAACGGATCTGAGACCAAGGAATAGATGTTATGCAGGATGTTAAAACTCCCAATAGACGCATTGCTTCTCTTATGGAACAGAAGATCCTCTTCTGGAATTTTCAAACTTTTTGTCCTGTATCGGGACGTGGTAATACGCGTCCTTCAAATTGAGAGATTGTAGAGATCAGTGACTCCATCTTAAATTTCCTGTACAGGATATTTCTGTTTAGCTGCTTTAGGTTTATTATCGTTCAGAACGATCTGTCCGTTTTTTTAATGTAATGTTTTTCTCCACTGGGAGGAGTAATTTGTAAGTTTTCCCTCAATTCTGGCATCATTGTTCATCGCTAGATTTGTTCTGGACATTGAGGAGGAAACCTCTACCTCTACCCCCTTTTGGGTAGTTCCACTGAACAGTTTTTTCCTTTCCCCCTATATGATCTATCCTGGCCACCATAGGGGCAAAGGAAAATCTCCTTTTCTGAGGCGCTTCTCACGGTTGGACCACTCATCAAGAACCATTTCCTTAATATTTTCATTTATTGGAAATATCTTGGAGCGTTTGGTTCTTAAGCCCCAAAACATTTCCTCCTGTATAGAATGCGATTTTTGGGCCTCTTCTATGCCCATCGTGGCACGGACCGCTTTTAATAGGTCTCCCATTTCCTCAGCGGAGAAATAGAATTTTTTCGTATCCTCTACTATCTCTACTTCAGAAAGGGGATCATTCTCTTCCCATTGTTTAGAAGGTGTAGCCTCATCCATTAGATGCTCATAATCCGAGGAGGAGGGAGACGCTATTTTTTGCGTTTTAATAGGTTGAGCACCAGGGCTGGTTTCTCTTAATGAGGCCAGGGAAGATTTAACTTTGTCATGTATTATAGTCCTTAATTCATCCATCATCGATGATTGTTCATCTCTTACAATACTTCAAATGCATTATTTGCATAGCTTTTTTGTGTACTGCTCAGGGAGTTTGAGAAATGCAAAGTGAAACTCTTTTTGTGCCTTTTCTGAGCCTACCATGACAACTATTGATAAGAGGGGAACAAATTACTATATGCCCCTAGCAATGCATATGTATAGGGTTGTCACGACACCAAAATTTAGATTAGATTTCAATACCATAAAAAACTAGCGGAAAAAAATAAAAAACACTAAAAAAGCAGCGTGCATTCCGCATTTTATGGAACGTCCGGTTCATAATCGAACAGTCCTATCCTATTTTTTGTGGGACAAAGTGAAAAAAAAAAAAAAAATCGTGCAGTATTTTATATTTTAATAGTTTGTACTTTTCGGACGTGGAGATATATGCTTATTTATTTGTTTATATATTTTAAATGTAAAATTGGTAAGGGGATGAGTTATACTTAATATTTTACTTTAATATTTTTTTTTTTTACTATTTATCGTATTTTTGGCCCCATAAGATGCAAAGTGAGGGGAAAGTGCCCCGGCGTCTTATGGGGTGAATGCTGGCAATTTACATTGCAGTCTGTGATGCTGCAGCATCGCAGACTGCAATGTATTAGTGAGGAGGGACTGTAGTAGGCAGGGAGAGCAGCGGGGCCGTGCAGGCACTGTACTCTGGCCCCGCCGCTTAGTATGTACTGTATTATACATAGTCAGACAAACAAAAATGACCCAGGGTATCCCCCAAGGCGGGTAAGAGACAGTGCCCACCCTGAATAGCCACAGGGGATACACCTAAAGTGTAACTCGGTAAAAGCTCCCGAGTGAAATAGCAGAAACAAATGAAAAGAGAGCTCATATTACCAAAAATATATAAATTTTATTACAATAAGTTAAAAAATAATAACAGAAAAAAAGAGAAGGGTAAATTAATACATGAGATGCCGTGAAACAAGGTGATGGGAGCGGAGAAAAAACAGCACCACCCTGGGAGGAAGGAGCACACGGTTGAGACAAATGAAGAGATGTAATGTACATAATATCTGACATGGGAATAAGCGGTCTTGGGTACAGTGCCCAGTCCATGCAAAAAGTAAATGGAGAGATAGAACCATACAATATCAGGTAAAGCACGGTCAGCTCATGCACCCCCACTAGAAGTAGATACAAACATGTAAGGATGGAAATTGTATCAAACAGGGCAAAGTGCCGGTGGACAAGAATTGACCACACAATCAGCGGGGGGCAATGGGAGACCAGAGCTTACCTGAAATAACCGTGTGCAAAGAAACCCAGGGTGGCGCTACCCCAACGCGCGTTTCGGCGTGCCTTCGTCAGGGGGTAGCGCCATCTCTGTGAAGTGAACCAAGTTTAAATAGGCTCTCTTAGCCAATAGGAATGAGTACTTACTCGTCCCCAGGTGTGCATGTTGACGAGGCGCGCTGAGATCCTGGCGATTCGCATCCGGTCGCCCCACAGCCGGCGTCCCGCCGGCACGCCTACCCCACGTGATAAAATCACATGATCGGGCGGCACTGGCGTGAGGACGCACGGGTGTGAGGCGCCGGGGGCGGCACCCAGGATGACGCGCGCTCACATGACAGAAGGGGAGGAGCATGAAAATACCAGCGGATAGCCCAGCGAACTGCCCCACAGTCTCAGAATCATGAACCAGGCCGTATTAGCAGATAGTAATATTACAGACAAACAAACCATCAGTACGGCATCTGTGGCTCTATAGCAATATGTCAACATGCACACCTGGGGACGAGTAAGTACTCATTCCTATTGGCTAAGAGAGCCTGTTTAAACTTGGTTCACAGAGATGGCGCTACCCCCTGACGAAGGCACGCCGAAACGCGCGTAGGGGTAGCGCCACTCTGGGTTTCTTTGCACACGGTTATTTCAGGTAAGCTCTGGTCTCCCATTGCCCCCCGCTGAGTGTGTGGTCAATTCTTGTCCACCGGCACTTTGCCCTGTTTGATACAATTTCCATCCTTACATGTTTGTATCTACTTCTAGTGGGGGTGCATGAGCTGACCGTGCTTTACCTGATATTGTATGGTTCTATCTCTCCATTTACTTTTTGCATGGACTGGGCACTGTACCCAAGACCGCTTATTCCCATGTCAGATATTATGTACATTACATCTCTTCATTTGTCTCAACCGTGTGCTCCTTCCTCCCAGGGTGGTGCTGTTTTTTCTCCGCTCCCATCACCTTGTTTCACGGCATCTCATGTATTAATTTACCCTTCTCTTTTTTTCTGTTATTATTTTTTAACTTATTGTAATAAAATTTATATATTTTTGGTAATATGAGCTCTCTTTTCATTTGTTTCTGTATTATACATAGTGTTACTCATCAGATCTAAACTGAATAATGATGCGCTCCCCCTGCTCCTCATGTGTACCGTACTAACCGGTACACATGTCAAGCTCCTGTAGTAAGCACTAGCAGCTAGCAGGCAGGCCGGGCGGCCATAACTCACGGAGGTCACGTGCCTGCTCTGCCTACTTTATGAATGAAGCAGTTACGGCCGCCAGGCCTGCCTGCTAGCTGCTAGTGCTTACTACAGGAGCGTGACATGTGTACCGGTAAGTATGTTGTCTTACACCCCCTGTACACCCCTGAGCGCATCATTATTCAGTTTAGATCTGATGATTAACACTACGTATAATACATACTGAGCTGTACTCTGGTACAGTGCCTGCAGCTCTCGAAGCCTACTACAGTCCCTTCCTAGGAATCTGTGAATGGGATAATGATGGGGGGGGTCTGTGGATGGCATTATGATGGGGGACAGATTCACCACCCCATAACAGTACCATCCACAGATCCCCCCCCCCATCATAATGCCATCCACAGATCCCTCCCACCATCATAATGCCATCCACAGACCCCCCCATCATAATGCCATCCATAGCTCCCCCATAATAGTGTCATGCACAGACCGCCATTAGTTCAAACCCACCAAAAGCACACCTTTTGGTTCAAACAGTATTTTTTCTTATTTTCCTCCTCAAAAACCTAGGTGAGTCTTATGGGCCGGTGCATCTTATAGGGCGAAAAATATGGTAAAAACTATTTCTACCCTTAGGGGCTTGAACATGGGATCTTTTAATCCCTTGTCCTATTTACACTAATAGAGCTCTATTTAGGGTGAATGGGACTTTACACCCCCCCTGCTGCCCTGTGCTTTGTGCACACGGCAGCAAAGAGCTTGCCATGACAGCCAGGGCATCAGTAGCGTCCTGGCTGCCATGATAACCAATCGGAGCCCCGCCATTATACTGCTGCAGCTTCGATCAGAACTGCCACCGCCACCAATAATAATAATAGTGGGGGGTTGGGGGGGATGCACTGCGCCATCAATGTTTTTAATACTGGGGGGAGGGGGGGGCGGCGCACTGCGCCACCAATGAAAATAACGCTTAATACAGATACAGGAGGCGGGTGCCGGCAGTAGAATGACATAGCCAGCACTTGACCTCTATGACAGGGAGCTGCCATCAACAGCAGTTAATCTCGCACCTAGCCTAGTATCTGTAAAAGGCAAGTCCCAGTATCGAATCGATACAAAAGTATCAATTGGGTATCGATAATTTGATACCCGATGCAACCCTAATGTATATATAGTCAGCGTGTTTAATCCCTATATACTGCCATCAACAAGGATCACTTATGCACACATAGGCTGCTCAACAAAGGTTCCCTATACAGGGAGTGCAGAATTATTAGGCAAATTAGTATTTTGACCACATCATCCTCTTTATGCATGTTGTCTTACTCCAAGCTGTAAAGGGTCGAAAGCCTACTACCAATTAAGCATATTAGGTGATGTGCATCTCTGTAATGAGAAGGGGTGTGGTCTAATCAACACCCTATATCAGGTGTGCATAATTATTAGGCAACTTCCTTTCCTTTGGCAAAATGGGTCAAAAGAAGGACTTGACAGGCTCAGAAAAGTCAAAAATAGTGAGATATCTTGCAGAGGGATGCAGCACTCTTAAAATTGCAAAGCTTCTGAAGCGTGATCATCGAATAATCAAGCGTTTCATTCAAAATAGTCAACAGGGTCGCAAGAAGCGTGTGGAAAAACCAAGGCACTAAATAACTGCCCATGAACTGAGAAAAGTCAAGCGTGCAGCTGCCAAGATGCCACTTGCCACCAGTTTGGCCATATTTCACTGGAGTGCCCAAAAGCACAAGGTGTGCAATACTCAGAGACATGGCCAAGGTAAGAAAGGCTGAAAGACGACCACCACTGAACAAGACACACAAGCTGAAACGTCAAGACTGGGCCAAGAAATATCTCAAGACTGATTTTTCTAAGGTTTTATGGACTGATGAAATGAGAGTGAGTCTTGATGGGCCAGATGGATGGGCCCGTGGCTGGTAAAGGGCAGAGAGCTCCAGTCCGACTCAGACGCCAGCAAGGTGGAGGTGGAGTACTGGTTTGGGCTGGTATCATCAAAGATGAGCTTGTGGGGCCTTTTCGGGTTGAGGGTGGAGTCAAGCTCAACTCCCAGTTTCTGGAAGACACCTTCTTCAAGCAGTGGTACAGGAAGAAGTCTGCATCCTTCAAGAAAAACATGATTTTCATGCAGGACAATGCTCCATCACACGCGTCCAAGTACTCCACAGCGTGGCTGGCAAGAAAGGGTATAAAAGAAGAAAATCTAATGACATGGCCTCCTTGTTCACCTGATCTGAACCCCATTGAGAACCTGTGGTCCATCATCAAATGTGAGATTTACAAGGAGGGAAAACAGTACACCTCTCTGAACAGTGTCTGGGAGGCTGTGGTTGCTGCTGCACGCAATGTTGATGGTGAACAGATCAAAACACTGACAGAATCCATGGATGGCAGGCGTTTGAGTGTCCTTGCAAAGAAAGGTGGCTATATCGGTCACTGATTTGTTTTTGTTTTGTTTTTGAATGTCAGAAATGTATATTTGTGAATGTTGAGATGTTATATTGGTTTCACTGGTAAAAATAAATAATTGAAATGGGTATATATTTGTTTTTTGTTAAGTTGCCTAATAATTATGCACAGTAATAGTCACCTGCACACACAGATATCCCCCTAAAATAGCTAAAACTAAAAACAAACTAAAAACTACTTCCAAAAATATTCAGCTTTGATATTAATGATTTTTTGGGGTTCATTGAGAACATGGTTGTTGTTCAATAATAAAATTAATCCTCAAAAATACAACTTGCCTAATAATTCTGCACTCCCTGTATGGGGACTTACGTTCACTGGTGCTGGAGCATCAAGCTCTCTTGGCTGTTCAGTGGCTGACATCTTACCAGACCTCAGATCAGGACCCTCCATGGCTTCCACGCTGCTTTTTAAACAGCAAACCCCTTAACCAGTGAAGCGCACTTCCAGGGATGCCACTGCGCTACCTCACCACCGGAAGTGAAGTCAGAAGCCGGCGCACAGCAAGTGGGATCTCCCAGCATAGACCTGCTTGTGCCGCCAGGGGAAAGGAAGGTGCCGCAGCCCAGGACAAGCATCCGATCAACAGATGCGAGGCGAGCAGGGGAAACAACACAGGTAATTTCTAAAAGCACAAGGGAGGCTGCAACCCCCGATGAGTTGCCCTGTGAAAGGAAGAATTAAATGTAGATCCATCTCCATCTCCCTGGCGAGAAGAGAGGCCCTTCTCTGTGCTGGCCACTATAGGGGCAGAAAAACACCAAGGTGGATGGTGGGAGAGGGTAATTTAATCTCCTCTGTTTTCCTGCCCCTACAGAGGTCAGGGGTCAATCTCCTATTATATGCAGTCATGGTGGTTAAATGGAAAATTGCTTTTTTGGCACAGTTTTTATTTTATTTTTATTACGGTTTACCTGAAGGTTTAAGTCATGTGATATTTTTATAGAGCTGGTTGTTATGAACACGGCAATATCTACTATGTGTGTGAGGTTTTTGTTCTATTTTTTATTACAAAATCAGTGGAAAGTGGCCTTTTTTTACTTGAAACCTTATTTTTTTATTAAAAACACTAACTTATTTTTTTCTACTTTCTTTCTGTCCTACTTTGAGACTTCAACTTTAGGGGGTCTGATCCCCTCTGCAATGCATTAATATACATCTGTATGGGATCACTTTTTGAGGGTTTGCACTTTTGGAAACTACACCCCTCAAATAATATATTAAAGGGGTGCACTGAGCACTTTGACCCCCTAAGCGTTTTACGAAATTTGGAAACACTTTTTTGAGCGATTGTCTTATGTGGGGATTAATGTTTTGAGGTGAGGTGACGTTTTCATTTGTATCATTTTGGGGTATATATGACTTATCGATCACTCGATATTGTGCATTTTATAAGACGAGGTGATGGCTATTCTGCCATAGTTTTTAGAAAATTTTATTTTTACAGCATTTACCTGACATATATCCTGAGTATATCATGTGATATTTTTAGTGAGCATGTTGTTGCGGCGATAAAAATTAAAATAATAGACATATTCGTTAAGTTTTGGAATAGCGTAACATCTTGTTTTTGTGTTGCCATGCTCAGAGAGCCATATTTTTATTTATTTTTTGGCAATTGTCTTAAGTAGGGTCTAATGTTTTGCAGGATGAGATGACGGTTTGATTGGTACCATTTTGGGGTACATATGCCTTTTTGTTCGCTTGGTATTACCTTTTTGTGAAGCAAGGTGACCAGAAAATTGCTTTTTTTGGCTGGGTTGGATCATGTGATATTTTTATAGTGCCGGTCGATATGGAGGCGGGCAATCGACCGGCAGCATGCGCTGAAGATGAGACGGGGCCGATGGCCATAGGATTGTGTTGGGCATGCGCCGGATCTTGTGAAGTCAGGGACAGTAGTAACCGCCCAGCAAAGTGAATATTGATGAGCTGGGCGGCGCTTCAAAACGGCAGTTGGGGGCTGATGGCTGGGCGCAAGTGGAGATGAAACGCCGCCCCTTGGGCAGATTGAAGACGCTTCAACCAGGTTGTTTTTCCTCCTTCGCTGCAGAGAGTATCACTTTCAGGTCACCCAAAAACTTTTCTGTTAGATTGTAATCCAGCTTCTGATAGGTGTCTGTTTAACCAGGTCTTCAACCATCTTCTTATAGTCCAGTTTGTCCATAAGGACAAAGTTTCCACCCTTGTCCGAGGGTTTTATTACCAAGTCATCATTCTTACTAAGTTCATCTAATGCCTGTTGTTCATCCACCTCAAGATTAAGCTGTGTAGTAGGTATTTTGGTGTTAAGGGTTTTTAGATCCCTTGTCACTAGTACCTTGGACAAAAGGTATCTATATTCCCATATTGAGAGAATGAAGGTGTGTATTTTGATTGTGGTCTTAATGATGACAGAGGTACCTTAACTAGATCATCGGCATTCTCATCGAGTGTGTCCAATGATTCTAGAATGGCCAAGGCCTCTTTTTCTTTGGCCTGCATCCGCTGGAAATCTCTGGATTGCTGATTGAAAGATTTGTGAAGGGCCAGCTTTCTTGCGAACAGGTTAATGTTCTTAACCCAGTTAAAGCATTCAAAGGCTGGAGTGGGTGTAAAAGATAGACCTTTGCTAAGTATCTTAAAGGGACACTGACAGGCCCAATAACCATAATTAGCTGTACATATGCATGCACAGGTCTGCTAATGTGCATTAAAAACATATAAGTATAACCCCTGTCCACATTATGAATACAGTAAACTCATGTTTTATAACCTGCAGTAATCGCTTTTCTTTCTGCCCAAGGGGCGGGGTTTCAGCTCCACTTGCGCCCAGCCAGCATCAGCCCAACCGCCGTTTTGAAGTGCCGCCCAGCTCATCAATATTCACTTCGCTGGGCGGCTTCTGCTGTCCCCGACCTTCCGAGATCCGGCGCATGCTCAATAGAAAGCTATGGGCATCGGACTCGTTTTCAGCTTCTGCCCATGCGCTCGGAAGGTCGGGGACAGCAGAAGCCGCCCAGCGAAGTGAATATTGATGAGCTGGGCGGCACTTCAAAACGGCAGTTGGGCTGATGCTGGCTGGCGCAAGTGGAGCTGAAATCCCGCCCCTTGGGCAGAAAGATAAGCGATTACTTCAGGTTATAAAACAGGAGTTTATTGTATTCATAATGTGGACAGGGGTTATACTTATATGTTTTCAATGCACATTAGAAGACCTGTGCATGCATATGTACAGCTAATTATAGTTATTGTGCCTGTCAGTGTCCCTTTAAGGTGCCTAGGTTCCAACCTAAAACTAGAAAGTTTCATGACCCTAAGTGGGTCATCTATGTCCTTACATTGTATGCCCACTTCTCCCTGTCTCTCAGGGCTGGGCCCTGGCCTAAAAAAGAGGGGAGTACCGTAGGTGCCACTGCAGAGGACATGGTCATAGATTGAGCACAGAAGACTCCAGATGGTGCAGAAGGTAACGGTTGTCCTCCAGAGGTGGAGGCATACTGTTGAGAATAGACAAATGAGATGGGAGCAGGCACTGCCGAAACGATTTGGTGCTGAGATGGATCCCTGAATGCCTTGCCATGTTTGACCCACATGTGTCACTGTGCATGTCTGTGGGGCAGGTGCCTTCCTTTGATTGGACGGTCCTCGCGCTCTATATTGCGTTTAGTCCCCACAGGATTTCTAGTTGGACGATTCTTTGATCCTGACCAGTCGGAATCAGTAGTCCAGCTGGTCTACTTATCAATGCTAAGTTTACCTAAGCAGCTAGACACGGCACCAAAACCGTGACTTTTCCGCTCGCAGAGTCCACTGCCATTAGGATAGATGCCAATTTGAGAGAACATGTGATGCTCTAATGTGCTGATCTCACAGAGGGTTGACGCATCCTCGCTCCTACAAACACATGGTTGGATTGACAACCCAGTTGGCAGAAGCACTGCAAGCGGTATGATGGCAGCACATTGCTGATAAAGTGATAAGGGTAAGAGATGGTGCACATGCTCTCCCCCCCTGATTCACCAACCACTATTTGATTTACCAGTGGAGTGGTGGCTGTATTTTTTACTTTTTTGATTTTGTTTGTTAAGTAAAATAAAAAATAAATGCATCACGTTCACATTTAGTTTTCAACGCAAGTAATAATAAAAGTGAAGTATTAATTTTCACCTGGGGCAAGATAGGTTCAACGCCTGTACAGGCATCTGTAATTAAACTATTTAATAAACCTTACCCCGGTTATGTCCCAATTATGAATACATTACAAGTTTGGTGCAATAAAGACCGGGACCGGAAAACTTTTACCACGAGTGCTGGGGACTTCTTTTTCTACTCAATGTAATACACTTACAGCCTGCTTGCCTGTGAGACCCAGGGGACTGGGTATTACAGGCTTACATGGAAGGCAGCACGATGCTAATGGAAGGCATCGGGTTGCCTTCCCTGCCATCGGAACCCCATCACCGCAGAGCAGGGACCCGATGGGCACAAGGAAATCGCACATGCCACGGTCAACGCTAAACATGGCATAGCGAGGGTTGATGGTGAAAACACTGATGCTGGCACATACAGCAGGGATCCGGCTATCAGTGACTGTCGGAACCCTGCTGCTGATCGGGCAGGTGCAGCTCCTGCAGCTGCCAGATTGGCCTGCCGTAGCTCTACAGCACTGGAATTTAAGGCTGGTATCCTACGAGTTAAGCTCCTTGCTAGAGAACAGCAAGTTGTGGAAAATGTACTTAAGAACAGTTGGACCTGTGCATTCAAAGGTTTAGAGTAGGGTTGGGTGATATCAAAAATATTCCCACGATAATGATTTGAAGAAATGTATTGTGACTAATACCCATTTAGCAAAAAAAAAAACCACTTGAGGCCACAAGGAGATGTTGCACTGTATGGGGCGGTGGGCCACAAGGAGACGTTGCACTGTATGGGGCGGTGGGCCACAAGGAGACGTTCCACTGTATGGGGCGGTGTGTGGTAGTGTAGGGAAGCCTCTTACGATCCATCTAACTGGGCTAAAATCCTATTGGGATAATTTGTGGAGGAAGTCTTCATTGGGAGATTTCAAAGAAGAGGACAGGGCTCCACATTGGGGAAAAGGGATAAAGGGAAAAGGGGAAAAGGGGAAAGGGGGGGGGGGCATTCTCTGGTGATGTCAATCTCCACCCCCAAAATAGCAGTACATGAGAAAGCAGACTTCAAATATGAAGTTCTCCTACCCCTATAAATCACCCCAATGGACAGTGACTGCAGTCATTACCTGAAGGAGTAGTGAAGTAGCCAGGGGTTATGTTAGCAGTCAGAAGTGGGCTGTCTGTCACAAAGGGCGACGCAGATGAAAACACCATCAAAATAAACCATCAGTCTACCGGAGCCCAGTACACACGATATATATAGATCAGATACAGTTAGAGTGCATCCTGAAATTTCACCAACAAGATAAATATCTGTAATTTGTATGTATGAGAGATATATATATATATATATATATATATATATATATATAATCTTGTACAGACCAAAGGTTTGGACACACCTTCTCAAAGAGTTTTCTTTATTTTCATGACTATGAAAATTGTACATTCACACTGAAGGCATCAAAACTATGAATTAACACATGTGGAATTATATACATAACATAATAATATGTCATATTCTAGGTTCTTCAAAGTAGCCACCTTTTGCTTTGATTACTGCTTTGCACACTCTTGGCATTCTCTTGATGAGCTTCAAGAGGTAGTCACCTGAAATGGTTTTCACTTCACAGGTGTGCCCTGTCAGGTTTAATAAGTGGGATTTCTTGCCTTATAAATGGGGTTGGGACCATCAGTTGCGTTGTGGAGAAGTCAGGTGGATACACAGCTGATAGTCCTACTGAATAGACTGTTAGAATTTGTATTATGGCAAGAAAAAAGCAGCGCAAGTAAAGAAAAACGAGTGGCCATCATTACTTTAAGAAATGAAGGTCAGTCAGTCCAAAAAATTGGGAAAACTTTGAAAGTGTCCCCAAGTGCAGTCACAAAAACCATCAAGCGCTACAAAGAAACTGGCTCACATGCGGACCGCCCCAGGAAAGGAAAACTAAGAGTCACCTCTGCTGCGGAAGATAAGTTCATCCGAGTCACCAGCCTCAGAAATCGCAGGTTAACAGCAGTTCAGATTAGAGACCAGGTCAATGCCACACAGAGTTCTAGCAGCAGACACACCTCTAGAACAACTGTTAAGAGGAGACTGTGTGAATCAGGCCTTCATGGTAGAATATCTGCTAGGAAACCACTGCTAAGGACAGGCAACAAGCAGAAGAGACTTGTTTGGGCTAAAGAACACAAGGAATGGACATTAGACCAGTGGAAATCTGTGCTTTGGTCTGATGAGTCCAAATTTTAGATCTTTGGTTCCAACCACCGTGTCTTTGTGCGACGCAGAAAAGGTGAACGGATGGACTCTACATGCCTGGTTCCCACCGTGAAGCATGGAGGAGGAGGTGTGATGGTGTGGGGGTGCTTTGCTGGTGACACTGTTGGGGATTTATTCAAAATTGAAGGCATACTGAACCAGCATGGCTACCACAGCATCTTGCAGCGGCATGCTATTCCATCCGGTTTGCGTTAAGGCTACTTTCACACTAGCGTTCGATCGGATCCGTTCTGAACGGATCCGATCATAATAATGCAGATGGAGGCTCCGTTCAGAACGGATCCGTCTGCATTATTTTGGCATATAAAAGCTAAGTGTGAAAATAGCCTCGGACGGATCCGTCCAGACTTTCAATGTAAAGTCAATGGGGGACGGATCCGCTTGAAGATTGAGCCATATTGTGGCATCTTCAAACGGATCCGTCCCCATTGACTTACATTGTAAGTCTGGACGGATCCGCACGCCTCCGCACGGCCAGGCGGACACCCGAACGCTGCAAGCAGCGTTCAGCTGTCCGCCTGTCCGTGCGGAGGCGAGCGGAGCGGAGGCTGAACGCCGCCAGACTGATGCAGTATGAGTGGATCCGCATCCATTCAGACTGCATCAGGGCTGGACGGAAGCGTTCGGGTCCGCTCGTGAGCCCCTTCAAACGGAGCTCACGAGCGGACAGCCGAACGCTAGTGTGAAAGTAGCCTTAGTTGGACCATCATTTATTTTTCAACAGGACAATGACCCCAAACACACCTCCAGGCTGTGTAAGGGCCATTTGACCATGAAGGAGAGTGATGGCGTGCTGCGCCAGATGACCTGGCCTCCACAGTCATCGGACCTGAACCCAATCAAGATGGTTTGGGGTGAGCTGGACCGCAGAGTGAAGGCAAAAGGGCCAACAAGTGCTAAGCATCTCTGGGAACTCCTTCAAGACTGTTGGAAGACCATTTCAGGTGACTACCTCTTGAAGCTCATCAAGAGAATGCCAAGAGTGTGCAAAGCAGTAATCAAAGCAAAAGGTGGCTACTTTGAAGAACCTAGAATATGACATATTTTCAATTTTCACACTTTTTTGTTATGTATATAATTCCACATGTGTCAATTCATAGTTTTGATGCCTTCTGTGTGAATCTACAATTTTCATAGTCATGAAAATAAAGAAAACTCTTTGAATGATTTGAATGAGAAGGCGTGTCCAAACTTTTGGTCTGTAATGTGTGTATATATATATATATATATATATATATATATATATATATATATATATATATTATATACACATACATACACACACACATTTTTATTTATTTTTTTAATATTGCAGGAACCAAAAGCCAAAAAGATCATCTATTTCAGATAGCTACCCCTGAGTTTAATGTACTGTAAATTGTAATATGGCTAATTTCCTTATAGTCTATATACTTTGGCCCTCTTCTTTTTTGCAGTCTTAAAAAGGTTGCGTTGTGTAACACCTGAATAATGTCACAATTAAAGGGAATCTGTCACCTCTAAAAGTGATATAAAACTGCCAGCTATACCTTATAGCAGCCCCCAGTCTGTTATTGACCATGTGTGTGAGCCAGAAATTCGATAATCCATACTTGAGAAAAATGCTTTTTTAATTTCCATGAGCGCTCCGTTTCCTGTGAGCTTGAAGTCAAGCGGGCAGCGGCCTCCTTGCCTCAAATCCAGGATCGCTCAAGTCTGGCGCCTGCGTGGTGCACCCCCTGTGACTGCACGATCCCATGTCGGGCTCCCACAGTCAGCCGGGCATAATTTTCAAGCTCAAGCCAGTGATCATGCTCGCGCTGTGAATATACCTCGCCGGTGGTCTTGCGTGCGCACGCTAAATCTAGCCGCCGCATACGCAGTGAGAAAATTATGCCCGGCTGACTGCGGGAGCCCGAGACGGGATTGTGCACTCACAAGGGGAGCACCACCCAGGCGCCAGACTTGAGCGATCCTTGATTTGAAGCAAGGAGGCCGCTGCCCGCTTGACTTCAAGCTCACAGGAAACAGTGCGCTCATGGAAATTAAAAAAGCGTTTTTCTCAAGTATGGATTATCGAATTTCTGGCTCACACACATGATCAATAAAAGACTGGGGGCTATAAGGTAATGCTGGCAGTTTTATATCACTTTTAGAGGTGACAGGTTCCCTTGTAGAAATAAAAAAAAAAAAAAAAAAAAAAAAAAAAAAAAAAAAAAATCACACACAGGTTTTCAATCGATATTTAAATATGTACACGACAACAACATTTGCAACATGGTTCGTCAATAAAAATGCCATGGTACAGTGACTTACAGTGATCTCCCACATGTGCCAGAAGACTTTCAACCAACCGTCCAAACAAGAAAGCATCCCGAGCATGGCTTAAAGATAATGGTAAGACTCCAAACTCTGCTGACTGAATAAAAAAATGGGAAAAAAAAATAAATATTATTATTTTTTTGTATATCTATTTAACTAACACAGGGTTGGCAAGCAACTAAATTGTCCCAGTTCAACAATAATTATTGGTGAAACAAATGTTGAGGCTAGGAAGACATCACAAATGTGGGCCAAGTCCACCTATGCCGCCATCTACACAAAGGCTGCAGGCTTTTCCACCTGGGTCCCTACTGGAAGTGTGCGCTTCTGTCCCTGTTCAGCTACATAGTAGTTAATGTGCTTCACACATATCCAGTTTGACCTAGGAGGAAGAACCTACCGTACAACCTGTGTGAATGCAGTGGGGATGGTTGCATCAGCAAAGCAAGGGACGGGTAAACGTTAACTTAATTATCTTTCTTCCACAGGTTAGGAGAAATAATAATTAAAAGCCCAGAGAACCCCTTTAATGTGTTTAATCACAGAGTTCGAAAATGAAGCTAAAGGGCATAAAGCTGATAGCTCTCATTAGGTAGTGCTCAGGCCTCCAGAGCCAGAAATCCACTAAACGTTATCACTCTGCCCTGGCTGATAGACTACAGAGCTAGGCATTCTCTCTATAAATACCCATATGTCCTAATAGGACATATGCACAGAGGATGTTTAGTTGACAGAATTCTAAGTTAAAAACAAGATGTGTCCAAATGAGCAGCTTTCCTTTGTCTCCTACATGTACAAATTGGCCTTGTTCACAAAGCCACATTTAGAAGCTGTAGGGAAGGGGTCGGCAACCTGCAGCACACATGCCAGAGATCAAGGAGACCGCATTCTGAAGGCACGTCAGCAGTTTCAAAATGAAGGCAAGACCTTTCATGCCCCACTGCCACGTTGTACGGCTGAGTGAAGAAATCTTCAGATGCATCAAGCACAATGAGTCTACTAGGCCCACCACTTGGGAAGATTGGGTAATGAGCATGTGACCAGATTGGATCTGTGAGCTTGAAGAGATGGGGAAATGAGCAATGTGACCAGTTCGGGGGGGGGGGGGGGGGTGTGAGCCTGAATGTGATTGCCGAGAGGATGGGGAGGTTGGTTATGAAAGGAAGCTACTTGACTACTTTGGGGAAGGGGTGGTGAGCCTGAAAGAGAATGCAAGGGAGTATGGGGAACAAGATTACTTTGGGGGAAGGGGGGGGGAGTTGCGTGGGGATGGTGAGTCAGAATGTGAGTAGTCTGTGTCTGTGTGTGTGTGTGGGGGGGGGGGGGGGGGAATCTAACCGAGATTGGTGCAGCTCTGATTCTTATTATTGAGGGCGAACAGTATATGGGGCACAAATGTCTGTCGTGCAGTGGTGTATGGTTGGTCAGGGTGTGCCCCATAGTCAGATTCTGAGGAGCAGTGATGAGCTTTACTACTTGTATATTTTCCGGCAATTTTACTATAAAGTTAGTAACCTCTTAACACACACGGCAGAAAATTCTGCAAATGAAAATCCGTTACATTCACCTTAATAGGGCATGCAGAAATCATTGTGCTTAAATCCCCATTCAAATGAAAGGAACTGACTTTCAGCCATGGAATTTTCTGCCACAAAATTTGTTGTGTGATAAGGCTTCATAAGTCATGCAGGTCAGGCAGTGTTGTTGCAAATTTTGGGACATAGCTAGTAAATGGTTGGTTTATGTCACATATTGGTGTTATGTTACTGTCCTGTATGGCTCAGCACACAGCTTCAGCTTTTATTTTAATATTTTTTTTTTTTATCGCCAATCCTTACAAAAGAAAAAAAAAAAAAAAAAAAAAAAAAAAAAGTTGCTGTAGGGAAACCTTTTTGTATTCCAACACCCAACAGTTACGTAATTACATTAAACAATTTTGCTCATTTTAGGGGGAAAAAAAAATTCCTTCCCGATTTGAACCACACAATCAGAATAAATCCCGGAATAGACAACCCTTCTATTACATGCCAGAAATACATTCACTCTTTTAGCAAGTTCACAATCACAACGTCCTCCGGCAGAGGTTTTTGGAAATTTTTCACCCTACACCCTCCTTCCTTATAAACTGTTCTTGCTCCTCCATCCATTCCACCACTCAGCTCCATTACTTAAAGTAACATACTAACATAGTACATAAGGCCGAAAAAAGACATTTGTCCATCCAGTTCGACCTGTCATCCTGCAAGTTGATCCAGAGGAAGGCAAAAAAAAACTGTGAGGTAGAAGCCAATTTTCCTCACTTTAGGGGAATAAAAATTCCTTCCCGACTCCAATCAGGCAATCAGAATAAATCCCTGGATCAACGATATCTCTCTAGTAACTATAGCCTGCAATATTATTACGCTCCAGAAATACATCCAGGCCCCTCTTGAATTCCTTTATTGTACTCACCATCACCACCTCCTCAGGCAGAGAGTTCCATAGTCTCACTGCTCTTACCGTAAAGAATCCTCTATGTTTGTGTACAAACCTTCTTTCCTCCAGACGCAGAGGATGTCCCCTCGTCACAGTCACCGTCCTGGGAATAAATAGATGACGAGATAGATCTCTGTACTGACCCCTGATATATTTATACATATTAATTAGATCTCCTCTCAGTCATCTTTTTTCTAAAGTGAATAACCCTAATTATGATAATCTTTCAGGGTACTGTAGTTGCCCCATTCCAGTTATTACTTTAGTTGCCCTCCTCTGGACCCTCTCCAGCTCTGCTATGTCTGCTTTGTTCACTGGAGCCCAGAACTGTACACAGTACTCCATGTGTGGTCTGACTAATGATTTGTAAAGTGGTAGGACTATGTTCTCATCACGGGCATCTATGCCCCTTTTGATGCAACCCATTATCTTATTTGCCTTGGCAGCAGCTGCCTGACACTGGTTTTTGCAGCTTAGTTTGCTGTTTATTAAAATTCCTAGATCTTTTTCCATGTCAGTGTTACCGAGTGTTTTACCATTTAATAAGTTCGGGTGACTTGCATTATTCCTTCCCATGTGCATAACTTTACATTTGTCAGTGTTAAACCTCATCTGCCACTTATCTGCCCAAGCCTCCAATCTATCCAGATCACTCTGTAGTAGTATACTGTCCTCTTCAGTGTTAATTACTTTACACAGTTTAGTGTCATCTGCAAAAATTGATATTTTACTATGCAAGCCTTCTACAAGATCATTAATAAATATATTGAAGAGAATAGGGCCCAATACTGACCCCTGAGGTACTCCACTAGTGACAGTGACCCAATCTGAGTATGTACCGTTAATAACCACCCTCTGTTTTCTATCACTGAGCCAGTTACTTACCCACTTACAGACGTTTTCTCCCAGTCCGAGCATTCTCATTTTATATACTAAGCTTTTATGTGGTACAGTGTCAAATGCTTTGGAGAAGTCCAGATACACAACATCCATTGATTCGCCGCTCTCAAGTCTAGAACTTACCTCCTCATAGAAACTGATTAAATTAGTTTGACATCATTCGATCCCTCATGAAGCCATGCTGATATGGCGTTATTTGCTTATTTCCGTTAAGATGCTCTAACATAGCATCTCTCAGAAAACCTTCAAACAGTTTACCCACAACAGATGTTAAACTTACCGGCCTATAGTTTCCAGGCTCTGTTTTTGGACCCTTTTTGAATATTGGCACCACATTTGCCATGCGCCAATCCTGTGGGACATTCCCTGTCAATATAGAATCTGCAAATATCAGAAATAAGGGTCTGGCTATGACATTACTTAATTCCCTTAGGATACGAGGGTGTATGCCATCCGGTCCTGGCGATTTGTCTATTTTAATCTTTTTAAGTCGCTGATGTACTTCTTCCTGGGTCAGACAGGACACTTAATGGGGAATTTATTTCAACATTCGGCATGTCATCTGACAGTTTATTTTCCTCAGTGAATACATTGGAGAAAAAAATATTTAACAGCTTTGCTTTCTCCTCGTCGCTCTCTGCGACTCCCCCCTCATTACTCGTTAACGGGCCGACACCTTCAGATTTATACTTTTTAACATTTATATAATTGAAGAACATTTTAGGGTTAGTTTTACTCTCTTTGGCAATTAATCTCTCAGTCTCTAGTTTGGCCGCTTTTATTTGTTTTTTACATGTTCTATTTTTTTCCTTATAGTTTTTCAATGCTTCCGTGCTACCTTCCTGTTTTAGATGCTTTCTTTTTGTCATTTGTTGCTTTCTTTACAGTTCTGTTTATCCACATTGGTTTCTTTTTGTTCCTTAACCTTTTATTCCCATACGGTATGTACCTCTCACCATGAGATTTTAGGATGCTTTTAAAGATATCCCATTTTGTGGCTGTATTTTTATTTGTGAGGACTTTATCCCAGTTAGTTAGGCCTATGGCCTCTCTTAGTTGGCTAAATTTAGCTTTTTTGAAGTTTGGTATTTTTATTCCTCCCTGTACAAACGCTCTCTTGAATGATAATTGGAAGGTTATTACTTTGTGGTCACTATTTCCCAGGTGTCCCCCGACCTGCACGTCTGTTGTTCTGTCAGGCCTATTGGTTAATACTAAGTCCAGTATGGCCATCCCTCTAGTCGGGTCCTGAACCAGTTGGGAGAGGTAATTGTCTTTGGTTATTGCCAAGAACCTGTTTCCTTTATGAGATATACAAGTTTCAGTTTCCCAGTCTATATCTGGGTAGTTGAAGTCCCCCATAATAACCACCTCATTATGATTTGCCGCCTCGTCTATCTCGTTTAGTAGTAGATTTTCTGTGGACTCTGGTATATTAGGTGCAATTTTTTATACCCCAAAATGAAATAAAGTGGCCTACATGGGAGGAAATGCTCAAAAAACCCAAACACTGTAGCGTGCTTATAACTGGGGGAGCAATTCCTCTGCATGTGATCCGTTGCTAACAGCAATCCCCAGCAGAAATGCATACAATGGAGGATATCGGCAGCGGAACACAAGCACCACAAGAGCATCCTACACAAGATGAAATAATGCGTGGATGACAATATACAAATACATAAAACACTGTGAAAGGTGCACCACAATGATATGCAACTGACAACACTGGCCAATCCCTCAAGCGGATGTTAAAAACTCACACTTTAGCCAATGTATTCCAGTCAGGAACACATTGGAGCCCTTTTGCACCACCGTCAAGGTATCTCAGTGTGGCATGGGTTCCTACCACTAGACTACCTATGGTGTGTGAACACTGTCTAACAGGTGCTAGGATCCAACTTACAGCCACTTATTTTCATCCACACATTATTTCATCTTGTACTAAATACCGAAAATGAACCGAGATTAAACGGGTATATTATCAAAAAATAAATACTTTATTAGATACAAGTTAGGCCCCATGCACACGGCCGTTGTTCACGGCCGTGTGCGGGCCGTGGAACCGCGGCCTGGATCCCTCCTGAGAGCAGGAGCGCACGTCACTGGTTGCTATGACGCCGTGCGCTCCCTGCTGCCGGCACAGTACAGTAATACACTGGTATAGATCATACCAGTGTATTACTGTGTTGCGGCGGCAGCAGGGAGCGCACGGCGTCATAGCAACCAGTGACGCCGTGCGCTCCTGCTCTCAGGAGGGATCCAGGCCGCGGTTCCACGGCCCGCACACGGCCGTGAACAACGGCCGTGTGCATGGGGCCAAAGGGTACTTTCACACTTGCGTTTTTCTTTTCCGGCGCCGAGTTCCGTCCTAGGGGCTCAAATCCAGAAAATAACTGATCAGTTTTATCCCCATGCATTCTGAATGGAGAGTCCGTTCTTCAGGATGCATCAGGATTGCTCCGCTTCAGTCTTTTCGACGTTTCCGTCGAAATGAAAAACCGTAGCATGCTCAATTTTCTTCTCCGTCTCAAAAGCCGTAGCATTTGCCGTAACACCAGATCCATCCTTAATTCCCATTGAATTGTATTAAGGGGATCTGGCTTAAAATGTTCCGATGAACGACACAACGACTGATCCGGATATCCTCTCTCTGCGCCTGCGCCGGATAGAGGAGGAGCAAGTTTCACGCCATCCTGTCTGGATCCTGCCTGCGAGGGAGTCGGGAGCAAGCCAGAGACGGTGAGTATATGGTTTTTTTTTGTTTACAAATTTTTGACAGAAAAAAAAAAGTCATATAAACAGCTCCTATGTACTTATAGGAGCTATAAGTACATAGTAGCTGTTAGTACACGGTGCATGTTAGGAGTAGTACTGTCTACTGCTACTCCTAGCATCCACTATGTACATATATTAACTGCAAACCCCTATGTACTGTAGCATACTGGTTGCAGGTAGATAACTACACAGTGCACGTAAGGAGTAGTATGACCACCTGTCAACAATATGACCACCTGTCAAAAAATATATATTTTTTTTTTGTCCAACTAAAAAATTGCCAGCTAGCCAGCCAGCCAGCCAGTCAT
This sequence comes from Bufo gargarizans, assembly GCF_014858855.1. Taxonomy (NCBI): domain Eukaryota; kingdom Metazoa; phylum Chordata; class Amphibia; order Anura; family Bufonidae; genus Bufo; species Bufo gargarizans. The sequence goes on along the minus strand of NC_058086.1, from coordinate 95,376,018 downwards.
AAAGAAACCCAGCCAGGCAGCAAATTATTAAAATTAAAATGACAATTTTTTTTTCCGTCAGTCTGTTCTTTTATTTAAAGTTTAAATATTCAATTAGTTTTTTTTTTTATAGGCATATCTTCGTCTTCAAGTGAGGCCGGGAGCTCTCCTCCACGATCACAGCGCCTCCAGGATGTGGTATGCAAAGTTCCTTAGCATTCCAAACTGTATATTGTGTTATTATTCAAAAAATGTTTTGTTTTTGTTTAAATCAGTCAGATTATGCATTGTTTTTTGTTTTTAAAGATATATATTTTTTTTATTTTAGTCATCTCGTCCTGTTGCCAGTCAGAGAGGTCATCTACGATCTGCCAGAGGACGCCGTGGAGCACGCGGCAGTCGTGGTCGTGTGAGTATTGTAAAGTTATGGTTTTTATTAAAAACAAATTTATCAAATATTAAGTTATTTTTTTTTCTTTTTAGGGTTTCCAAATCTCCACCAGAAGGCATGAGGAACACGTTGAACGATTTTATATATACAATGACCTCCATATGGTGGAGGAGCGTACAATGTTGTGGGACCACACCGACCGCCGCCATACAGACCATCATCGAACACGGCTCCTCTGGAACGAGATATGTGCGGCCATTCTGCCAAACTGGGATGACCTCAGAGAAAGGCAACGGGGCCAATGCCCTAGTATAAAGTATTTAATTTGTAGAGAGCAGACACGTAAAAAAAAAAAAATCATCAAAAGTGGTTTACAGTCTATTATTTTTTTATTTTATTTTTATCACCGCTACTTACATTTTTTTTACAAATATTTTTTTTCAATTCAATTGTAAACCAACTTTGATTAAACCACAGATTTTTATAATATAGATCCTTTTTTTATTTATTTCTTTATAGGGGATACGATCATGGTTCGGTGGCGCTCAATCAGGGACCGCTACAAGAAGGCCTTTAATGAGGAACTTCGGCACCCCAGTGGGTCGGGAGGAACCTCGAGACGTGAATACCGGTATTCTGCCGCCTTGGGGTTCCTACGAAGAACCATAGAGATGCGAAGGTAAGATATATGGTTTGCATAAAAAAGTATTTTCCAACTAGGTGTATGGCCCAGGCAGACTTGTCATTTGGCACTTTGTCTTGGACATCCACATTGTATTTAGTGGAGTAGAGAGGAGCGATGTGTGCTCCGATTTTTCATTCGAAGTTGCTTTCCCCCCAAAAAAAGGCTATACTGTACATAGACAGTATGTCTATGTAGCTTCTGAAGTCTCCTATTTAGCTTCTGAAGTCTCTTTACTCACCTCTATTCCACAGTTTCTCCCATCCCCCAAAAATGCTTTTTTTTTTTTTTTTTTCTTTGCTTCACAGAACAGCAAGCAGCACTCTGGAGCCCGAAGTTCCACAGGAGGCGGTCCCTGAATAGAAAGCCACCGCAGGTCCCTCTCGTCCTGCTCCTACTGCTGGTCAGGAACACCTGGTTTCCCAACCTGTTCCCCTACCTGTGCCCTCTGGCGACGCAACAATGTCCACAATGGCTTCCCTTTTTGAGGCCCTCATGCATCGCCAGAGGTCAGGTAGGAGCCGCCAGGCTGACTACAAAGACCTCACAAGGCTCATGTATGAGTCCTTGGTTGGGATCACAAATAGGGTTGCATCTGTGGAGGTTCATTTGCGTCGTCTTCGGGAGGGGGCGGTGTTGACGACATAAGTGAGTCCGATGCATCACTATATTGTATCATTGTTACCTGCGCTGGAACGATTATCACCTGCCCAGCAGTATGAGGCCAGAAGACATATGGACAGCGTTTTGTGGCAACTGGCACACCGCCCCACAACCATTCCCCCACCCCAGCCCTATCTCCCATCCTACACCTAACCCCGATCCTTCACCTATCGATCTTTACAGCCTCCACAGGCTCAGCATTGATATTTTAATTTTTTATAAAATGTAAATCTCCCAGCATTGTCGCTCCTCCAGCGTTGGGAGATTGTGAGAAAGCCAGGTGTATAATAGGCCAGACATAATCTCCCAGCATTGGCGGAGCGACAGAACTATTCGCTCCTCTAGCGTGGGCAGATTTAACCTCAGTCTCCATAATAGGCCTGATTAAATCTACCGGCGCCAGTGGAGTGCCACAAGTATGTGTTTCTCCTCTATCGTGGGCACATCAATATATAAAAAAATAATAATAATCTCAAATACGTTTAAAAACAATATTTATTGAACCAAGAATGCAATTGAAAAACAGATACAACACACTGTAACCACTAACAAACTGGCAAACAAAAAGAAATTAACGGTTATTTAAAAATTAATCACAAAATGTTTATACCAAAATCGGTGCTGCCAGTCCACACTTCCTGCTTCAGAGCAGAAATAATCGGCAAAACAGTCTCTCATCCGTGCAACTGCTACAGTTGACCGAGGTCCAAAACTTTGGATGCTTTCGATTTTGCTGTCCTCCGGTACCTGTTCCAAATTGAGTGGTTCTTTTTTTAAGGAGGTAGTTGTGTAACACCACAGCAGACTTTGCAACCTCGTCGACCGATTCAACCTTCATCTGAATTAGTTTAGTGAAAATCCTCCCTTTTGCTACCAAAATTCCAAATGTGCATTCAACCATTCGTCGAGCCCTGGTCAAGCGGTAGTTGTATGTGCGTTTTTTTAAATCTAATCCGTGGCTTGAATACAGTTTAACAAGATTTCCACACATTTGGAAGGCCTCATCACCAACCAATACAAACGGCATGGATGGGCCATCAGTACCTCGCAGTGGTTGAGGGAGAGGAAAATCGAGTTGTCTGTTATATAGACTACGGCCCATATTAGAATTTTTAAATACCATAGAATCGTTGGTGCGTCCATAGGCCCCTAGGTCAACGGCAACAAAACGATATTGTGCATCTGCGATGGCCATTAGGATTATCGAAAAATATTTCTTGTAATTGAAAAACTCTGATCCGGTTCCTTGGGGCTTGATAATCCGAATATGTTTCCCGTCTACCGCACCTATGCAGTTGGGAAACTGACAAACGTCCAAAAATCTTTCAGCTATTTCTGTCCAATGCTGTCTAGTTGGATATGGTATAAATTAATCATGCAGTTGTTCCCACAAAACACAGTATGTCTCCTTGACAATTATGGAGACAGCTGATATCCCAAGGCGAAATTGAAAATGGAGTGAGCTGAAACTTTCTCCACTTGCCAGAAACCCAAAAAAAGTGGGTATTAAAAAGATTTTCAAACAACATAATATACAAGGTATATCAATCGGACGCAATTGTACTGCACCTTTTTTACATTTAGTTTGGTCAAGATTTTTTCTGTGGCAGATATAATTTTTAGCAAAATTCAACGATAAAAGTTTGTTCTCCATGGTGACCAATATTCATCACAGTTCATTCTACATCTTTAATGACGAGTATATTGATTAAAACTTTTACATACAAGATGTACAATTAAAAATAATAATGCTGAGCATCAATTGGGGCCAAAATTAGGCACTTTGTACAGTGATTCCAGAAAAACTTAGCAAATTTTGCGTCAAAAAATGATGGCTTCACACTACCAAAGAGCAGCTTTAAAAAATTTAGACCGAATATTGGTACTATATGTAATAAGTATGTACTTTACCTTATGGTCAACAATAGGCGTTCGGCTGGGGAAACACAGCGACGGAAAGTGGTGTCTTGTCTTTGAAGGTGAGGTGACACACGTTGTAAAAGATCATCAAAAAACTTTCTACCGTCATCCGTAGTTAAAGTAGTTAAAGAATTTTTCAGGATAATCCCTCAATTCAGGAAACAGAGTTTCAAAAATTCCCCTTCTTAGTCTTGCTGAGGTTATTGGATGCACCCAATAGCAACGCTTTCTACGCCGTCTGGCTTGAAGACGTCTTCTCCAGCGTGAAACCAGAATTAGAGCCTGAAATCCAATACGAATATGGTCCGGCATCATCTTTGTAATCTGCAGAAGGAACTTCTGAGTGGTAAGTGACCTTCGGTTTTCTTTTATAGCCACTTGTAGTATTTGCTTTAACAGATTGCATCTTTTTATCTCTAAAATTTGAATACCGGATCAGTCTTTCCGTTTAAAAAAAACGGAAGAAAACGGAATAGACGGATCCGCTTTTACGACAGATCCTATGGGGGGGGGGCTCTGTGGATGACACCTATGGGGGGGGGGCTCTGTGGATGACACCTATGGGGGGGGGCTCTGTGGATGACACCTATGGGGGGGGGGCTCTGTGGATGACACCTATGGGGGGGGGCTCTGTGGATGACACCTATGGGGGGGGGCTCTGTGGATGACACCTATGGGGGGGGGCTCTGTGGATGACACCTATGGGGGGGGGCTCTGTGGATGACACCTATGGGGGGGGGCTCTGTGGATGACACCTATGGGGGGGGGCTCTGTGGATGACACCTATGGGGGGGGGCTCTGTGGATGACACCTATGGGGGGGGGCTCTGTGGATGACACCTATGGGGGGGGCTCTGTGGATGACACCTATGGGGGGGGCTCTGTGGATGACACCTATGGGGGGGGGCTCTGTGGATGACACCTATGGGGGGGGGCTCTGTGGATGACACCTATGGGGGGGGGCTCTGTGGATGACACCTATGGGGGGGGGCTCTGTGGATGACACCTATGGGGGGGGGCTCTGTGGATGACACCTATGGGGGGGGGCTCTGTGGATGACACCTATGGGGGGGGGCTCTGTGGATGACACCTATGGGGGGGGGGCTCTGTGGATGACACCTATGGGGGGGGGGCTCTGTGGATGACACCTATGGGGGGGGGGCTCTGTGGATGACACCTATGGGGGGGGGGGCTCTGTGGATGACACCTATGGGGGGGGGGCTCTGTGGATGACACCTATGGGGGGGGGGCTCTGTGGATGACACCTATGGGGGGGGGCTCTGTGGATGACACCTATGGGGGGGGGCTCTGTGGATGACACCTATGGGGGGGGCTCTGTGGATGACACCTATGGGGGGGGCTCTGTGGATGACACCTATGGGGGGGGCTCTGTGAATGACACCTATGGGGGGGGCTCTGTGAATGACACCTATCAGATGCATCAGTGTGGAGGGAGGAGGCGGGGACACTCATGGCGGGCCCCGATGTAGTGACTACTCTAATACACCAGACCCCGCAACTGTTAAAACATTTAATCTGATCTATATCTAATTGTATATGCTCTTTACGGTACTTACTGTAGTACCGTAAGTAGAGCATTAAGGGAGATGCCGGTCTGCGCCGTCTTAATGCTATACTTACGGTACTACAGTAAGTATCGTACAGAGCATATACAATTAGATATAGATCAGATTGAATGTTTAACAGTTGCGGGGCCCGGTGATTAGAGTAGAGTCACTGCACCGGACCCTGCCATGAGTGTCTCCGCCTCCTCCCTCCACACTGATACTTCGCTGGCCGCGCTGTGCAGCATAGCGGCCAGCGAAGTATTCTCTTTATAAGACGCACAGCCATTTCCCCCCCACGGAAAAATGCGTCTTATTAAGCAAAAAATACGGTAATCAAAGGCCAGGGCCTACAGCCACATTCCATAAACTCACAATAGACATAGTATAAATTCATACCTATTGTATTGGGGATATACACCTCAGGAGAGCCACGTACATGCAATTGCACTTTATACCCTTTGGAAGTTATATGTCATATATATATATATATATATATATATATATATATATATATATATATATATATATATATATATCTCAATTGGGGTCACAGATTTATACACAGCATTAAGCTAGCAGATCTACTTTTTGCCTCCTCAGGTGAAGTCATTTTTTATCTGTTGTAGCATGGTTTCATTTTATACACTCACCTAAAGAATTATTAGGAACACCATACTAATATGGTGTTGGACCCCCTTTTGCCATCAGAACTTTATTCTTCAGCCTTAATTCTACGTAGCATTGATTCAACAAGGTGGTGATAGCATTCTTTAGAAATGTTGGCCCATATTGATAGGATAGCATCTTGCAGTTGATGGAGATTTAAGGGATGCACATCCAGGGCACGAAGCTCCCGTTCCACAACATCCCAAAGATGCTCTATTGGGTTGAGATCTGGTGACTGTGGGGGCCATTTTAGTACAGTGAACTCATTGTCATGTTCAAGAAACCAATTTGAAATGATTCGAGCTTTGTGACATGGTGCATTATCCTGATGGAAGTAGCCATCAGAGGATGGGTACATGATGGTCATGAGGGGTGGCCAAATTCGGACTCTACCATTTGAATGTTTCAACAGAAATCGAGACTCATCAGACCAGGCAACATTTTTCCAGTCTTCAACAGTCCAATTTTGGTGAGCTCATGCAAATGGTACCCTCTTTTTCCTATTTGTAGTGGAGATGAGTGGTACCCGGTGGGGTCTTCTGCTGTTGTAGCCCATCTGCCACAAGGTTGTGTGTGTTGTGGCTTCACAAATGATTTGCTGCATACCTCGGTTGTAACGAGTGGTTATTTCAGTCAACGTTGCTCTTCTATCAGCTTGAATCAGTCAGCCCCTCAACAAGGCATTTTCGCCCACAGGACTGCCGCATACTGGATGTTTTTCCCTTTTCACGCCATTCTTTGTAAACCCTATAAAATGGTCGTGCGTGAAAATCCCAGTAACTGAGCAGATTGTGAAATTCTCAGACCGGCCCGTCTGGCACCAACAACCATGCCACACTCAAAATTGCTTAAATCTTCTCTTTCTGACATTCAGTTTGGAGTTCAGGAGATTGTCTTGACCAGGACCACAACCCTACATGCATTGAAACAACTGCCATGGGATTGGTTGACTAGATAATCACATTAATGTGAGGTGTTCCTAATAATTCTTTAGGTGAGTGTATATGTAACTTGTATCTAATAAAGGATTTATTTTTTGATGATATACCCTGTTAATCTCAGTTCATTTTTGGTATTAGGTGTATTTATGTACACCGAGTGGGTTTATACTTACGCTCCAGGGTCTTTTTACATAGTACATTCATAGATTTGTATGTCTATGTTTTTTGTAACCTGTATATAATAATTATTTCATTTTGTGTAGGATGCTCTTGTGGTGCATGTGGTCCGCTGCCGACATCCTCCATTGTATGCATTTCTGCAGGGGATTGCCATTACCAACGGATCACATGCGGAGGAATTGCTTACCCGGTTATTAGCACACTACAGTGTTTGGGGTTTTTGAGCATTTCCTCCCATTTAGGCCACTTTATTTCAAAGATTTTTCTATATAGGTTTGGAATGTGCCATTGCGTACTGCTGGTACCATTTTGTTGGACCTGGTAGCCTGTGTCACATGGTGGGGCTTGCAGCCTTCTCTTATCTCTCCCACTACATGAGTGATTACACTATGGAGGTATGTGGGAGTTTGGCTGCAAGTTGGATCTTAGCACCTCTCAGACAGTGTTCACACACCATAGGTAGTCTAAAGGTAGGAACCCATGCCACACTGAGATACCTTGACGGTGGTGCAAAAGGGCTCCAATGTGTTCCTGACTGGAGTACATTGGCTAAAGTGTGAGGTTTTTAAAATCAGCTTGAGGGATTAGCCAGTGTTGTCAGTTGCATATCATTGTGGTGCACCTTCCGCAGTGATTTATCTAATGGTATAGTACACACTGCTGTATAAGTGCTTTTGTGCTTTAAAATTTATCAATTTTCAGTTTTACCTATTAATAACTCCCACAAATGTGTGCTACTTTCTTAAGCCTCATTCATACGTCAGTGTTTTAACGGATGTTAGCACACGTCCCCATTCATTTTAATGTGTGTATTATACATCAGTGCGTTAGCACGGTCCGTGGGTCAGTGTTTTTAGCACGGATGCATGCTCTTTTTTGTCTGTGTTCACGGATCCATCACGTCCATTATAGTCTATGGGTCAGTGAAAACCACAGGTGCATCTCTGACCACCTGCTCATGGATTTGAGCATGGACGTTTGAATGAGGCTTTATTCTGCAGCCCTCTTCTTAAAGCATTGTCATATGCAGGCTATCTCCTCTCTGATATAAACAAGAGACGGGAATAGCACTGGGAGGAGGAGGAGCACAGCCCGGAGTGCCTGGGCTCGAGCAGAAAACAGGGGAGAGCTGCTTTAGATGGCGCTATCGCCTGAATGGTAGCAGCTAGAAACATGCAAATGGTCTTGTTTGAACGCTTACATTCCAGGCTTTTATATAAGACCAGGCAGCTAAAGTCCAAGCAACAGAGGAGAAATCAATGTTACAATCTGCTTTTACTTTCAGCTTCATTCACAGCATCCTGATTTCTATCAGTGATATCTTCCCCTGTACTGGACATATTACTGTCCTTCTGGTATTGTTTGGAATGTCAGCTTTCAGACAATACAAAGCCCATATCTCTAGCTGGTACCAATCCAGAGATCTGAGCAGCTAACGCAGCCTCTCCCCTCCCTATCAGTGTGGAGGAGAATGAGGGAGCAGCGCAGAGCTGACAGGCTGCAGAAGTTGAGAAAAATATATTGAAATATGTGCGACATCATCATCAATATAGTGACCCACATAAATTACATTCTTTTTAAACACACAGTGAGCGCCATAAAAAAAAAAAAAAAAAAAAATCCACAAAATAATGCAAAAATTGCTGTTTTTTTTTTATCTTTCCCCTAAAACTAAAATAATAATTAAAAAAAAAGTTATTTAATACACTATATATACACCCCCCAAAAAATGGTTCCTAAAAAAACCTTTTATTAAGAGGCTAAAACAAATGCTTACTGATTTCATGTAATGCAGGGCTTGTCGCTGGTTAGCTGTATGTGAGAAGGACACACACTGCTCTGGGGTAGTGGGGGAAGTTATCTGCATTCTGATTGGTCCTGGTAGTTCATGTAAGGAGAGCATGGGCTTATGGGAAGTGAGGGAAATGCAGGATGGCCTCGAGGACAGGGCAAAGACTACCACCGGAAGTGCAGCAGAGGACATGTTAAGAAGATGCCGAAATAGAGGCATAGAGAAATAGGGTTGCTAAGGGCTGAATACAGACATCAGAAAGGTAAAATTAACTGAAAAAAAAAAGCTTCATGAATATCTTCCCTTCAGCATCACATATGTTAGGAATGTAATTTTTGGTAGCGAAATGGCAGTCTTACTTTAAGAGCCCATTACACAGGCCAAGAATCCCCCCGATAACGCACATTAGCGATCAAATGGTGGTGTAAAGGTGCCGCTCGTTCATCGGGTAACAGATCATTTGTGTGGACACAAAAATTGTTGTTTGCTGGCAGCATATCAGTTTGTGTTAACACACTCTGCTGCCATCAAACAATAAGTCTGTATGGGTACTAAACGATGGCATTTGCGATAACTCCTCCCCATACAATGGAGGAGATCGCTTCAGGTAAATGCAGCTGTCTCCTCCGCTGGCAAGCAGGCAATTGATGGAAAGGGATGCTTCCTTCCTGACAATCACCTGCTGTATTGTTCTGTCTAAAGCAGGCATTCTCAAACTGTGGCCCTCCAGCTGTTGCAAAACTACAACTGCCAGCATGCCCAAACAGCCTACAGGTATCAGCCTACAGCAGGGCATTGCGGGAGCTGTAGTTTTACAACAGCTGGAGGGCCACAGTTTGAGGATGCCTGGTCTAAAAGGGACCTTTAGCACCAGGTCACCATCTACACAGCACTTTCTTCCCTTCCTATAACGTAAATACCCTCTCCCCCAAATCTCTAGTTTAAACAACTGAAAAGAAAAATGGTTTGGTATAACTAGATGCTTCAGAGACCGAAAGGGCAGCACCACAATGATGTGATTCATATACTGCATTAAGTCAGCCATTAAGTCTCAGGGGACCATGGCATAATTTAACATTAATCAGTTGGATCTTATCCCATGAGAGGCCATGTAATCATCAAGGTCTCTGTGGTATTCATTATTATGTGTGCAAACAAAATGCAAATCTATAAATAATACTGGAAAAGAAAAAGAGCTTATAAACGTATCAGCTTATATTTGAAAGAAATATGATAGCAGAACTGATGTCGCATGCTGTTTTTTTCTCTCCTTGTTAAGCTATATCTGTGAAGGTTCTAATTTATCCAGGTCATGGTATATCTGTAAAGAATAAATCAAGGCAACTGGACTTACCGTAGATTTCTTGAAAACGTTTCACCCGTTCTTCCAACGAGCTCTCAATTCTTATTAAGATATGTACATCTGTGCTAAGATGCATCATTGCAGAGCTCATCTTGTAAATCCTTGGCAATCGGCTGAACCTCAACCTCTTTTCTAGCCGAGAGCGACTAAACCATCTTACTGCCTGGTCTCAGAGCCAGTTTGATGGTACTGGATCCCGAGAGGGCCACTACGACACCGAACTCTGTCACCGTATACGTGGACCCGCCTAAGGCAACCGACAGTGAATTCACCGCCCGGAGCCATCCTAACCCAAATACCGGGGAAGACAGGTAACCCACCTGTCCTCATCACAGACTCCGGGCAGCTATAGGCCCAGACCACTGCCTCTAGTTTATTTCATCCGTCCGGAAGTGAAAGAGCAACATGCTCCTAAACCAATCACGCTACCTCTGCCACGCTGCCTCACCTCACCAGGCTCACTCTGCTCACCAACCCCATCTGTGTGCGTGACAACTGGTTAAAGCCACATCACCAGCCTTACCCCCGAAGCAACACCATATAACCCTTTAAGAGCCTTGCTCTAATTTTTCCTGGACTGTTCATATAGTCTCTCCCCAGCCGCAATATACAATTGACTTAAGGCACAGGAGGACGTGGTCCTAATTTTTCAGGTGGCTGTTTATTCAATTACTATTGCCTCTGAAACATTAAACTAGATGTAACATCACCCTGCAGTACTGAAAGACCCAACCACCTGGTAAACAAACGGTCTCCATTCTCTTGCCAAAAATTGGAACACACAGAAAACTAACACCAAATAAGATATGGACAAATACATGAAGAAAGATACTATGACAACTACACAAACTGATAACTCCATCTAAAGACACATTGCCGCTAGCACAAGTTGACACAGGAGAAGACACAGATAGCAAAATGGAAGCCTCTTCTCATCAGGACTCTTTACCAATATCGCGCTCTTTCTTAGGGCTCTTTCACACTTGCGTTCTTTTCTTCCGGCATAGAGTTCCGTCGTCGGGGCTCTATGCCGGAAGAATCCTGATCAGTTTTATCCTAATGCATTCTGAATGGAGTGAAATCCGTTCAGGGTGCATCAGGAGGTCTTCAGTTCCGGAATGGAACGTTTTTTGGCCGGAGAAAATACTGCAGCATGCTGCGCTTTTTGCTCCGGCCAAAAATCCTGAAGACTTGCCGCAAGGCCGGATCTGGAATGAATGCCCATTGAAAGGCATTGATCCGGATCCGGCCTTAAGCTAAACGTCGTTTCGGCGCATTGCCGGATGCAACGTTTAGCTTTTTCTCAATGGTTACCATGGCTGCCGGGAAGCTAAAGTCCTGGCAGCCATGGTAAAGTGTAGTGGGGAGCGGGGGAGCGGGGGAGCAGTATACTTACTGTCCGTGCGGCTCCCGGGGCGCTCCAGAGTGACGTCAGGGCGCCCCACGCACATGGATGACGTGATCGCATGGCACGTCATCCATGCGCATGGGGCGCTCTGACGTCACTCTGGAGCGCCCTGGGAGCCGCACGGACTGTAAGTATGCCGCTCCCCCGCTCCTACTATGGCAACCAGGACTTTAATAGCGTCCTGGGTGCCATAGTAACACTGAAAGCATTTTGAAGACGGATCCGTCTTCAAATGCTTTCAGTACACTTGCGTTTTTCTGGATCCGGCGTGTAATTCCGGCAAGTGGAGTACACGACGGATCCGGACAACGCAAGTGTGAAAGAGGCCTAACAGACCTGCAAGATATCAAGTAGGACATGAAACATATTGGAACCAGAGTTGAACATCTAAAAAAAACTCAGGCGGCCCTCTGTCATTTCAATACAGCCATCTCTGAAAGCCTCTCTACATGCCAAAGATACCTTAATGTGGCCTTTGAAGCCCTGGAAGACCAAGAGAATAGAGGGTGCAGAAATAGTTTAAGGATCAGAGGCCTTCCCGAGTCTGTTAACACAGCTGCTGTTCAGGCAACAGTTCAACAAATATTTCAAGGCATACTGGGGACTCCTCCTTCAGAGATCATCATGGAACGAATTCAGAGGCGAAAACCTAAGGACTCTGAACCCCCACGAGACGTTATCTGTCGCCTTCTCAATTACGCAGAATATCTTCTTTTTGATACTGTAACACTAGATCTAAAGAGCCTGTGGAATTTGAGTCAACGCAGATACAAATCTTCCAAGATCTTTCACCTCAAACGCTTCAAAAAAGAACCAAAACTTTTTACAGATGTACTCCGCACCAAAGGAATACCATACAGCTGGGAATTTCCCTTTGGCCTCCTGTTCACATTTGAAGGCAAGAGACATATTATCAGATCTATCCAAGATCTTTCGAACATATATGCTGCACTGGACATTCCAGATCTCCTAATCCCTGATTGGGCAACAGTTAAGAACTTGCAGATCTCCCGCATCTGCCACAGCCCATCCCATGGGAAGAAGTTTCCCACAGCAGAAGCTCAAGACAAAAGTGGAAATAAGGGAAGCTAGCACCTAAGAGCATCATTTCTGGCGACACCTGAACAATATCCTTTCTGAGATTGGTGCTCCTTAGCATCCATAAGATGCTCCCTCTTCTGCTATTCTATTGTTCCTTTTTTTTTTCCCTTTTCGTTTTCTTTCACAGCTTTCCCTCTACCTTCTCCTTTACCTTCGATTCTTTAATACGTGCTCTTATCAGTGGATAATACCCTCTCTCGGAATATCGTAGGTTGGGTCTCTGAGGTCATGCACACAATAGTCTCCACCACTGTTCCTCCCAGCACCGGACAGGACTACAGTCTGGAAATTAGGAACTTCATTTTGTTATTTAATGTTATGAACCTTTATGTTTTGGTAATTTGCTGTGCCCACAGCATGCGGTCAAGAGTGTTGTTAAGAAAAATGATGATTACACTTACCGGTAATCAGATTTTCAATCATCATTTTTCCCTTCCCCCACGACAGCACCACAGAGCGGAATTGCAGAGAAGACTGCCCCTTCCTTAAGGGGGGTTGGGGGCACCACTTGCAGAACTTCTTACCGACAGAAGAAAAGAGGCAGAATTTAGCTGGAGCCAATAGTGACAATAGTGCAGAAGGAGAAGACCACGTGGTAGCCTAACAGGTTTGCACAATAGAAACATTAGCCCTCCCCTCCCAAGAGGTAGACTGCGCAAGTAGAAAAGGTTTCCATACCTTCTTACTATTGCCTTTGCTGAAAGAATATCAACATCTATCTTTTACTTATAATCAACTGGTGTTCCAAAATTGTTGGACACCAAGTTGGATCATTTGTGAAATAATACTTATAAATATGGCATCTATGTCCCCTGATGAGCCCACTTTACACACTGGGGGAAACGAGTTGGGATAAATTAATTGCGATAACCCTTTGAAAACTGAAAGGTTTTTTGTGTTTAAATCAGGATACAATTCGATATTACAGAAATTGTACTGCGCATCTATTCATCGTTATGTATTGAGCAATGACTCAACTTGATGTTTTCAGCACTTTTTTACTGTGATGTACTTAGCATTTTTATTTTTTTATTGCTTACTCAGTGTTTATTATTTTTTGTATTTATAGTAGGGTATCTAATAAACCCACCTTAGGGCACCTTATTTAGGTGCCTTGCATATCTGTCTTCAGGGCCATCCAAGGGCTTGTAGGAGGTTCCTGAATATGGGATCACCCCCATCGGGGCGGCCATTCCGTTCTATAGGAAGGGATCAATAGCATAGGGCAGTGATGGCGAACCTATGGCACAGGTGCCAGAGGCGGCACTCAGATCGCCTCTCTTTGGGCACCCGCACCCTGGAAAAAGTCTATGGTGTACCAATAAGCCTTAGACTTTTCCTGCCATTCATCAGCGAAGGGCCCGCTATGAACGGCACAGGCAGTTATTATAGCTAAATGATAAAGTAAATTGAAGATACACTATATTGGTATTCAGATTAAATTGCCGTGTTGGCACTTTGTGATAAATAAGTGGGTTTAGATTGCAGTTTGGGCACTCTGTCTCTAAAAGGTTCGCCATCACTGGCATAGGGTGAGAATCAGGGAAAGGTCCTCCATTAGACCATCACCATCCTGCCTAGAAATCTGTCCTATACCATATTGTGGAATACGAATGACTGCTGAGTTTACACAGCCTTTCTTTTGATTTTATATATCTTTTTTGTTTTGCATATTTTGTGTTGGGTAAATTTTTGCGCTTTTAATAAAGGCTACGTTTTAAATCCGGGTGGTACTCTGTGACTATTCCATACTTTATTTTATACTGCCTTGGCATACTTCACAGATTCCTGGGATTATCAGAAGTGCTTGAAAAGTAATTAAAGGTAAGGCTACCCAGATGGTAGTATAAGTAAACTAAAAGCTAACTAGAGGTCCGAACCTAAAGAAAAAAAAAGGGGTCGGATCAATAACATTCTAGGAATTTTTAATACCGGACAGTATACTTAAATCTAGCATAATCTTATAAAAGAAATCTCAAATGGGTTTCTCATCAAGTGTTTATCAAAATAATCATAACAGATTTTAACAAAACATCTTAGATTAGTACTTATCTTGACAAGGAATGACCAACTGAAGATGATTGCTCTACACAGATTCCTTTGGTGCAGAATATATTGAGACAGATGCTTTGATGCTGGAGGCCTTTTGTTACATCTACCAGAAGAACTTTAGACGTTAAATCTCCTTCCTCGCAATCTGGTATCCATGAAGGGAAAACTATCGTGGCCTCCATCCCCCGGGGGAGCTCACAGGTCTGCTGCCAGAGCTCCAAAGAGCACACTGGACCTTCAGTTTTGGAATTCTAGATCCGCGGCAAGTATTTATAGAGTTTGTTGGTGCGCCATACCCCCTGTAGGCCCTCCAGACTACATGTTCAGGTCGATCTTATTACTCCCCACCAGGAGCCATATAGGGCTCTGTTGATACGCCATACATACTGTAGGCCATTCAAGCAATATGGTGTAGCCGATTTTCTCACTCATCAAGAGTATTATAGGGCTTTGTTGGAGTGCTATGCCTATTGTAGACTATTGTACAATTTGCCAATACATCCGTTATTTTTCGGATATGTGTGCAGCACCAGGATGGCGCTTTTTCTGTCACTCCCCTTTACTTTTTTTAACGGCTTTATATATATATATATATATATATATATATATATATATATATATATATATATATATATATATATATATATATATATAGTTGAAGAAAAAATGGCGGCACTGGTGCTTAAAATTACAAAAGGTAGGGTGCACGTCCCAAGGGGAATAGGCTCCTTACCCCGTTAAGTAAATCCGGAAAGACGAGAGGCACTCCAATGATAAAGAAATAGTGAACCTTTATTCACCCAGGTGCAACGTTTCGGCTCTGCTATTGAGCCTTTCTCAAGCATAAATACAACTCCACAACACAGCATTAAATACAGGTGAATTGATTAGCAAATAAGTCATGTGATCATACCCCACCCAGTGGGTGTGACAAAATCGTAACCATATCAGATTACAACACTGTGAATATATAATATTATCCTGTGCAAACTGTGCAATTATGAAAACATAAAACACAAGACATGTAGATAATACATCTCATACATATGTTATGACTTCAATGAACAGTGATGATGTCGATCATAAGTAAAAAAAGATCGATCAATGTGCTGCAATCTATTATACCATACAGGGGGAAGAGCAAACAAGGAGGGGTGATCAAACTGGCATACCTCGCGCACATGGAGAGTCGCATCCCACCGCTTGTTTCAGCGTTGTTTACTTTCCTTTGCGCAGGTCGGGTAACGCACCTATCAGGGAGAAGGCTGAAAAGGAGCGGCCGACGTCATCACATCCCGTCGACGTACGGTCATCGCTCCAGTATCATCCTACATAGCCTAGACACAGCTTCCTGAGCGCATGCTCAATGTAGAAAAGCATACCGGACGCGTCCGGTATGCTTTTCTACATTGAGCATGCGCTCAGGAAGCTGTGTCTAGGCTATGTAGGATGATACTGGAGCGATGACCGTACGTCGACGGGATGTGATGACGTCGGCCGCTCCTTTTCAGCCTTCTCCCTGATAGGTGCGTTACCCGACCTGCGCAAAGGAAAGTAAACAACGCTGAAACAAGCGGTGGGATGCGACTCTCCATGTGCGCGAGGTATGCCAGTTTGATCACCCCTCCTTGTTTGCTCTTCCCCCTGTATGGTATAATAGATTGCAGCACATTGATCGATCTTTTTTTACTTATGATCGACATCATCACTGTTCATTGAAGTCATAACATATGTATGAGATGTATTATCTACATGTCTTGTGTTTTATGTTTTCATAATTGCACAGTTTGCACAGGATAATATTATATATTCACAGTGTTGTAATCTGATATGGTTACGATTTTGTCACACCCACTGGGTGGAGTATGACCACATGACTTATTTGCTAATCAATTCACCTGTATTTAATGCTGTGTTGTGGAGTTGTATTTATGCTTGAGAAAGGCTCAATAGCAGAGCCGAAACGTTGCACCTGGGTGAATAAAGGTTCACTATTTCTTTATCATTGGAGTGCCTCTCGTCTTTCCGGATTTATTTATATATATATATATATATATATATATATATATATATATATATATATATATTTTTTTTTTTTTTTTTTTTAATCATGTTATAATTATAAGATTTTTATAAACAGTACTGGGAGCTCCGTTCTTTGTTTATTTGCTGTGTAATTTAAGTAGAGTGATAAGGAATACCTTCTTTCACAGCCATGGGAGCTGCATGATCTAGGCTCCTCCTTCCTCTTTTGAGCCGCATGCTGGAGAATGCACCGGAATACATGTTCCCATGAGGCAGACCCTCCATGGATCCATGCTGCATGCGATGGAATTCAGTACCCCTCTGGACTGCTTCCTCTTACCCATGGATCTGGTCTTTAAACGTTGCGTGGCCTTACTCCACTGAGGGGCTCACACACCTGCCGCAAGAACCGAACAGAGGACCCGGTTCCTGGGATCCTGTCAGCCCAACACTATGGCGCGATAGACCCCAGCAGGTATTACCACATAGCCCTCCAGAACATTTCTGGTATCTCCTAGGCTAGCGGTACCTGAAAGGAAAACTGCAGATCTCCTGCTCCAGGGACAGGAAACCACTAAAGGTTGGGGAGAGGCTCGACCTTTTTATTCTGCAGGTTTCCTGTCCCTGGGGGGCGGATCTTCTCGCTCTGTGGTGCTGTCGTGGGGGAAGGGAAAAATGACTTTGTTTGCAAGTTTTATACCCTTCCTCTCCTTTCCTCCCCTCTGTACATTACAGAAGCAGAAACAGATGACAAAAACTGTCTGAACAGCATGGGCCACACTATTTCTGCTAACATTTATGGCCCATCTTAATATTGCGACTTACAACAACAAGGCAGATGTCTGTTTTCTTCAGGAAACCCATTTAATAAAAAAGATCATATTCCAACCATGAATAGAACCTATTTTGGTACCACTCTGGACCCACCAATAATGCCTCCAAGGGAGTCAGCATGGGAATTAGTACGCATACCCCATTCACATTGATAGATAAATGTATAGACCCTGAAGGCCAATACATATTTCTGAAAGGGAAAATTGGGAATCATCTAATGACATTTGGAAACCAAATTTGCCCAGCACTGCTCCTACCAGCGATTAGACTATATTTTTATCTCAAACACATATACAACACTGTATCGCCTCAGATATTAAATCTCAGGTTCTTTCTAACCACCCCTCGGTGACAATTAAATACCAGGTTCCCTCTATGCCTGGTAGAATATATAGATGGAGACTTAACGATCTCCTTCTCCATCCCGCCCAAAATATCAGCAAAATAAAACAGCATCTTATAGAATACTTTCAGATTAACGAAAACGGCACAGTCTCCACACAGACGTTATGGGAAGCACATAAATCTCACAATAGAGGATATTTTATCTCCTTAGCCGCTTATACTCGGAAACTCAGAAAAAACGGTTTCAGACCTACAACAGAAAATTGAACGATTAGAAGGCCTTCATAAGAAGTCATTAGCCACAGCACATTAAACTGAACTACATTCTAAATCTAGATTCAGCAGTCGTATCGCTACGCCAAATATAAACATTATGCACACAGAGATACGGCTACCAGACTTATGTTAGCTCAAATTAAGCACAGGAAAAACAATGCCTACATAACTACTTAAAAAAACTGATATGGCACCTTACTACATAAAACTGAAGATATAACACGAGAATTTAGCGACTTTTATAGCAACGTCCATCCTCAGATGGATACTGAAACTACTCGGTCCAAACATGTGGCAATAGACTCCTTTCTGAAGTCTTTGAATCTACCCAAACTTACTGCTGAACAATCCAACCACCTATGCTCTAAAATAACTCCACAAGAAAAAAAATGCCATTAGAAACACAAAAATAAAAAGTCCAGGCCCAGATGGACTCTCTTCCTTTTATTATAACCCCTTTCTAGATCCTTTAATACCATATATTGAGAAACTTTATAATGAAGTGCTGATTGGGATCCCATTCCACAAGCAGACCCTTATAGCAAGGATAACCATTATCCATAAAGAAGGAAAAGACCCCGCACTATGCGACAACTATCGCCCAATTTCCCTTCTTAACGTTGATTTAAAGATTTTAGCAAAAATCCTGGCCAATCGCCTATGCTCCCTCCTACCATACATTATAGGCCCAGACCAGTAGGCTTTATCCCAAAAAGAGAAGGCAAAGATAACATACCAGGTTCTTCAATTAATCTCTCACACAACACTCACATCCACTCCACCAGGGCTGTCTTTACCAAGGGGCAAAAGGGGCAGCTGCCCCGGGCCCAGGGCAGCTGCCTCTTGAGCCCTGCTAGCCACTGCCCCGGGTGTCAGGCTGTCAGCTACACAGGGGGTACTGCCATGCCATGCCTGCCGACACGGAGTCCAGGCAGGTACTGTGAGAGCTGGGATCTAGGACCTTAGATGACATCATCACCATGTGACCAGTAACCTAGCAATATTACTGGTCACATGGCTATGAGGTCATCACAGGTCCTATCAGGAGAAGTTTGCCCTTAACTGTGGAGCTTTTTTTGTGAAGATTACATCAGAAAAAGGTGACAGGGGCTGTTATGCTAATATACTGTAAACTACTGTATAGTGGGGTATACTGTGTGGGGGGCCTGTATACTGTGGGAGGGGGCTGTATACTGTAGGTGCTGTATATTGTGGAGTGCTATACTGCGGTACTGTATACTGTGGGGGGCTGTATACTGTAGGTGCTATATAGTGTGGAGTGCTATACTGCTGTACTGTATAGTGTGGGGTGCTGTATCGTGTATAGTTTGGGGTGCTGTATACGGTGAGGTGCTATACTGCTCTACTGTATACTGTGAGGTGTTGTATACTGTGGGGTGCATACTGCTCTACTATATACTGTGGGGTGCTATACTGCATACTGTGGGTTGCTGTATACTATAAGGTGCTATACTGCATACTGTGGGGTGCTGGGGTTCACTGTAACACTAGGGTGAGCCGAGCCCTGGTCGCCTTCGTGCAGAGCGGTGCCCACTTCCAGCCTGAGCCCAGCTGCCCAGAGCGCTGATCCTGAGCCGCTAGAGTCTTCAGAACTGGAAGTATTTACAGTCATTCACTGTACTCTACCAGATGTGTGGATTTTTTGTGTGTGTGTTGTGGTGGAGGGCGCGATTGCCTGCTAATGTGTGGGAAGGCGGGATCCAGGGGGCCCAAGTAAATTTTTGCCCAGGGTCCAATCAATATTAAAGACGGCCCTGCACTCCACTACTTCTTCTCGGCACAGATGCCGAGAAGGCATTCGACAGGGTCAGTTGGAAATTCCTGGGTGCATCCATGGCAGCATTTAATATACCTGACGCGTTTATTGATGCAGTATTTACAATGTATAAAGACCCTACAGCCAAAGTTCTAGTAAATGACACTCTCTCACCCTCTATTAATATAACTAATGGAACCAGCCAGGGATGCCCATTGCCCCCCTTCTATTTATAATCACAATGGAGATCCTATTTCAAAAAGTTAGGTCAAACCAAAACATACAAGGGAAACATAGAACATAAAAATGCAGCCTATGCCGATGATTTACTATTAAATACTGACCAACCCAACTGAGTCTCTCCACATTATTGAACAATTACTAACAGATTTTGGTAGTATCTTGAACTTCAAATTTAATATGGGGAAATCTTAGTATATCCCTCCCCAAACCTATAGCAAACTCCTTGAGCGCCAACTCTTCTTTTGATTGGACAACCCTCTATAAAGTTTCTAGGGATCAATATCTCATCTAATCTATCTCAACTATATAAGAATAATTTCCCCCACGCTACACCATAAAAATAACCCAAATCTTTTTGTCATGGACTATCCCATATATATCTCCTGGTCTGGCCGTAAAAATATTGCAAAATGTCTGATCTGGCCAAAAATCACCTACCTACTCCAAGCGCTACCCATTTATATACCCAGAGCATTTTTCATTGAAGTTAGAAAAATATTCTCAAAGTTTATCTGGAAAAATAAGAAACCACGCGTTAGGTATATGATCTTGCAGCTATCACATAAGGCCGAAGGCATGTACCTCCCGGACCCCAAAACCTTCAGTCATTCAGTTCACCTCAATAGAATTATTAATTGATACTGTAAACCCCCTCATAAACTATGGGTCTCTTTAGAGCAGTGCTCCTCAAATAAAAGCATGATCACATAACAAACAATATATGAAACAAAAGGCACAAGTGTACAGGAGGGGGGCGAGACCTCATGTAAGGAGGTCAGATACAACCTCTCTCCCAAACACCCAACTGGCAGGGAAAAAGATGTCACAACCCTAGGTATACATCAGCATGAAAATTGTGAGAACTGTAGGTTCACTCAAAGTGACATGTACTGGTATGTATGTTGCATGCACAGAAAGATAAATGAAAAAATGTACAAATAGCACAAGGCAAACTAGCCCACCCAAAAGCCTGGGATGGCCGCATAAGATATGCACATAGCCATTGTTACTTTGAGTGAACCTAAAGTTCTCACAATTTTCATGCTGATGTATACCTAGGGCTGTGACATCTTTTTCCCTGCCAGTTGGGTGTTTGGGAGAGAGGTTGTATCTGACCTCCTTACATGAAGTCTCCCCCCCTCCTGTACACTTGTGCCTTTTGTTTCATATATTGTTTGTTATGTGATCATGTCTCAATAAATTACATATATTTTATGTGTGTGTCTCCCACTTTCTTTGGGGTTATTGGTTCTGTTTTTGGGTTGGCTCAGTATATTATACTAGACCCCAGTGTAATCTATACATTATATGTGAGTTTTTTCTTATAGGTTGGTCAATCTGTAGCACACTTATACAGGATTGTAACGGTACCTTTGTTCTTTTTCCTGCTGGTGCAAGTCTAAAGAAAAAACGACGTTTAATTCATATGCAAATGAGCACTTGCAAGTGCCCAGGGGCGGCATTCAGTATGTAGGTGCCCAGGCTGCCCTGCCTTCTTTTACACTTTACTCCTCCCCAGTCTCAAACAAATGCAGACAAATGCATGCCTTTCCCTTTCCCTCTCATGCAAATAAGAGATAGACTGTTAGGCTTTGATCAACATGAGAATAGCAGTATCCCAATTTCTGTCTGAAATAACTCCTCACCCATTGATACCTTGCTAGTCAAAGATACCTTCCCCTCAATTCTCAATCTTCAAAATATACTGAATTGTCCACCCCTTTCCCCACTATTATATAATAAGCTCCTCTCCTTTAAACAGTTGAAGAATGCCATGGATCTTACCAGGTCATTAACCTGGTTTGAAACCTCTCTCTCCCAAAATAACACACCTAAAAAGGCGATATCACAGACATGTAAAAACATTCTGCACCCAAATCCTGACAATATACTCCTTTTCCTTCAGGCTTGGGAAACAGATCTAGGAAAGAAATTCACCCCTGAGGAACGGCAGACCTTTTTTCTAGCCCCCAAACTTGCATCCAAATGTGTGCGTATCCAAGAATATGGTTATAAAATCCTGACGAGGTGGCATCTAACCCTGGCTGCTCTTAATAAATACAATCCCAATAATGACCCCAGCTGCTTGAGATGTGGTTGTTCCCCTGGCACATATTTTCATCTTTGGTGGACCTGCCCTGTTATAATCCCTTTTTGGGACTCAATTCTACAACATGTCAATAAAATTACAGGTCTTAACCTTCCAATGACACCGGAACCCTGTCTCCTCCATCTGGCACCAGATAAAATACCAAAACATCTGAGTACTGGCTAGACATCTTCTAGCTGCAGCCAGAATACTTATCCCTAACTTATTGGAAATCAGATTCCCTCCCAACGGTGGCACAATGAGTAGACAGGGTTGATTGTGTGTTCCACCTAGAAGAATTGGCTCAATGGCATTTGAAAAACCACACCTCCTTTAAAGAGGACCTTTCATGGGTCCAAACATTATAAACCAAGTATCAGGAGACTGAATGTTTCTCCGTGGGCATCTCCTTCTCCCTGACTGTGAGCTGTCCAATCGCAGAGATCGATTTTTTTTTCTCCCTGGCAGTCTCTTCCTCATTGCTCTGATGCTAAAATTAGCATACTAGGCAGGAAAATACAATGGGGGCCACAAAGAGCAAACGAAGCTGCCCCCATAAAAGAAATTAAAAAAAATACTAAAGTGCAGTTATATCCCTGCACTATGCCCTACGTATCCTGATACTTAGTTTATAATGTTTGGACCCATGAAAGGTCATCTTTAAGACAGCCTGGTCCCACTGGGTTAGTTTCAGGGGTTACAATACATGAATGGACACAGTGCCTGGGTTGATGGCCCTAAAACTGATACATTAATTTCTGTGTCTTAGGCCTCTTTCACACTTGCGTTGTCCGGATCCGGCGTGTACTCCACTTGCCGGAATTACACGCCGGATCCAGAAAAACGCAAGTGTACTGAAAGCATTTGAAGAAGGATCCGTCTTCAAAATGCTTTCAGTGTTACTATGGCACCCAGGACGCTATTAAAGTCCTGGTTGCCATAGTAGGAGCAGGGGAGCGGTATACTTACAGTCCGCGCGGCTCCCGGGGCACTCCAGAGTGACGTCAGAGCGCCCCATGCGCATGGATGACGTGCCATGCGATCACGTCATCCATGTGCGTGGGGCGCCCTGACATCACTCTGGAGCGCCCCGGGAGCCGCACGGACAGTAAGTATGCTGCTCCCCTGCTCCCCACTACACTTTACCATGGCTGCCAGGACTTTAGCTTCCCGGCAGCCATGGTAACCATTGAGAAAAAGCTAAACGTCGCATCCGGCAATGCGCCGAAAAGCCGTTTAGCTTAAGGCCGGATCCGGATCAATGCCTTTCAATGGGCATTCATTCCGGATCCGGTCTTGCGGCAAGTCTTCAGGATTTTTGGCCGGAGCAAAAAGCACAGCATGCTACGGTATTTTCTCCGGCCAAAAAACGTTCCATTCCGGAACTGAAGACATCCTGATGCATCCTGAACGGATTTCACTCCATTCTGAATGCATGGGGATAATCCTGATCAGGATTCTTCTGGCATAGAGCCCCGATGACGGAATTCTATGCCGGAAGACAAGAACGCAGGTGTGAAAGAGCCCTTACGTCTCGCGTTGCAACAATCTCTCCCTACAATACATAGAAACATAGTACATAAGGCCGGAAAAAGACATTTGTCCATCCAGTTCGGCCTGTCATCCTGCAAGTTGATCCAGAGGAAGGCAAAAAAAAAAAAAAAAAACTGAGGTAGAAGCCAATTTTCCTTACTTTAGGGGAATAAGAAATTCCTTCCCGACTCCAATCAGGCAATCAGAATAACTCCCTGGATCAACGATCCCTCTCTAGTAGCTATATCCTGTAATATTATTACACTCCAGAAATACATCCAGGCCCCTCTTGAATTCCATAACAACTCGTGATATCTTTCTGACCACAATGTAACTTACACAGTCTAGTCATGCTTCTTACAATTCACGTGTGTAAGCACTCAAAGGGGTTGTACCACCATAAGAAGTTATCAGACCACAAGGGTCCTTTTCGCTAGGGAACCTCACCAGTCACAAGAATGAGGTGCCAGAGTCTCGAGAGTGAATGGGGCGGTAATGCAACCGCAGCCCAAACGACAGTCCCATAGAGTTGAATGGAGCAGCATTGTTACCGCTCTCCATTCCCACCAGGGACTCCAGAACCTCATTCTTGTGATCAGTGAAGGTACCAACAGTCAAACCCCCACAGATCAGATATTTATGCCCTATCTGGTAAGTAAAAGAAATTTTTTTATGATGGGACAATCCCTTTAAAGAGATTTTCCAACTTTTGTATTCATTTTTCACATTTTTTAGTTCGACCATTTTGACATCATGGCGTTCATTGTATATTAAAAAATGACATGACGCAATACCAAACATATAGTTTTTAATTATTTTATTACTTTGAAAAAAATAAATCTAAATGTTCTTTGCATTGCCATTTTCTGACAGCCACAACTTTTTTATATTTCGGTCTATAGAGCTGTATGAGGGCTTGTTTGTTTGCGTAAAGAACTGTAGTTTTTATTGGTACCATTTCTGTGGTATGTACGACTTTTTGATAACAGTTATTAGCATTTTTTGGGGGTGGGGGGGGAATTGAAAAAAATGGCAAATAGCTTGTTTTTCATTTTTATTATAGCATTCACTCCACAACCTGGGTTGTTTTGATCTTTTTCCATTCACCCCAATAGAGATCTATTAGGGTGTATAATACAGCTGGCACCCAACCGCAATGAAGGGGAGCTGCGATCGCACCGAACCTTTTCATTTAGCACCTCAAAGCCGAGATCTATTAGGGTGAACAGGATTCTGACACCCTCCCCGCTGAACCGTGTCTCAGGCACAGCTTAGCAGGGAGCTTACCAAGGCAGGCCTGAGAAGCTTCAGCAGTGCCCAGGCTACCATGGTAACTGATCAAAGCTCCGGCAGTGAAATTGTGGACGTCTGATCAGAAGGTAGAGGGAGCCGCATTCCTCTGCCCTACCTCACAGATGCCGACAATCAGCTTTGTATTCGGCATCTGAGGTGCTAAATGAAAAGGTTTGGTGCAATCGCAGCTCCCCATAATTGCAGCTGGGTGCCAGCTGTATCATACACCCAATACCCGCCATGTGTGGAGAGGGCTCACCGCAGCAGCCCGCTCCATAGAACTGTAGGCACATAATGCGTACAAGTATGGCATTATGCGTTAAGGGGTTAAATATACGCTAATGAGCCTCTAAGAGAAAAAGGGCGTTAAAGTTATACCTAGAGGCTCTGCTCTCTCAGAAAAGGCTGCGACCTCTCATCTTTGACAGGGCCAGGCAGTAAAAAAATCATCACATCTGGCCCTATTAAAGTGTAGCGAGCGTGGCAGTTGCAGAGAAAGCTGAGCCTCTAGTAGTAATGGCAATGCCCTTGTTGCTTCTAGAGGCTCATTTGCATATATATTAATACATTATTTTTTTCAGCAATGCAGGCATATATGAACATGGGACCAACACAAATGCCTTCAGGTGCCATGTGCACATGTACAAATCTGCTGACATGTCCTGACAAGAGCCAGGATAAGAAGTAGAATATATGATGTGACTTTGAAAAGTTATATCCCAAAAAATATATAAAAAGGAAAATTTTAAGGGCTTGTGTCACTTCAGCAAGTGGCATTTTTCATGTAGCGAAAGTTACTATAAGCCACTTACTAATGTATTGTTATTATCCATATTACTGGCTTCTCGTTTCCATGGTTATGACTACCCTTCAATCAATCAGCAGTGATCGTGCTTGCACACTTTAGGATAAAGTGCAGGCCTCTCTGGGGGCCGGGACCATGGGAGCTCACATAGGCTGATCCTTTTTTCTATAGTGTGCAAGCATGACCACTACTGATGGATTAGAGAGTGGTCATAACCATGGAAATGAGTGGTGTATAATGTGATGGAAACGTGAATTCAGTCAGCAAAGGAAGCAATATTGATAACAATACATTAGTAAGTGCCTTGTATTAACCTGCTACATAATAAATTGTATTTTCTAAAGGGGTTGTCACTTCAATAAAAAAACAAAGACAGTGAGTCGAAGTGTGAGACACCTTTATATTAATCTTTGGCACATATTCTTGAACATTTCTCTCACCTCTGGAACCACCTCTGTCAGTTTACAGACCATTTCCATTCCACCCAATTTCCAATGTCCGTCTTCACTTACAAACACAGAAGACAAGCAAATGTTGTTATGAGAAACCTTTCCCTGTATGGAATAGAAAATTACTACCATAATAACAATGAACTTATTAAAAGGAATTAAAAAAAGGAGGCAATTTACATACAGGGCCAACAGTTATTCATTCCAACAGGACAGGGATAACTAACTCATTTGTGGTGGTCCTACACTGGAAAAAGCACCGATTCTGAGAACAGTGGTCCCATTCTCTCATTTGATGGAGCAGCAGGCCGCACATGCACCTTGCTGCTCCATGCATTCTCTATGGGACTGCCAGAGATAGCAGAGCACAGCTATTGATAATTTCTGGCAGTCCAATAGAGAATGAATCCTGTGAGTTGGGGATAGCGTAAAGACTTAGCACAATCGGATTGCGAGGATCCAACCACTGGGACCACCCCACTGACCCTTAGAAGGAGGTTTCTATAGGGCTGGCAGAGACAGCTCTCCAGAATTCCCATAGAAGTGAATGTTGCAGTGGATTGAGATGCATGTTACCACTTCATTCAGAGAGAGGACTTGGGGATTGGGATCGCTGGGGATGTTTATTTAGGGCCCATGTGCAGGACCGTTTGCCCTCTGAGACATACGGCTCGTGAGCGGGCCATATGTCCCAGAGCAGTATTGATCATGTGCACGGGAGCGTACAGCATCATAGGTTACTATAACACTGTGCGCTTCGGGCGTCCATGAGACTACTGTCCTGCACTCATATGCTGCTCTGGGACATAAGGCCCGCTCGCGGACCGTACGTCTTAGAGGGCATACGGTCGTGTGCATGGGCCCTTATCCTGTGAATACTTTTTGTGGGATAACCCCTTTAAGCACTCCCATTCTGAGAAAGTGTTCATCATAAACTACTACAATATTATTTTGTTTTAACAAGATATTCCGTTTTACATACCATTAAATTCAGCTTCAATTAGGAACATTAAAAAAAAAAAAAAAAAAAAAAAAAAAAAAAAAAATCTGAAAGTAGGTATTTACCCTTTCATGTAGAAATACTATAGCTTGAAGAATATCATAGATACCAGCACAGATTTCATTAGCCGAAAGTTTCTGGAGGTGCATTTCCACAGGCTGCACCCGCTCAGTCACAAGGTAGATACCATCCTCCATAGTACATGACAAAAATCGCAGAAGACATGGATGACGTAAGGTTTTCAAATGCTTTGAAAGACAGAATGGACAAAAAGGAAAAAAATAAAATATTTAAAAAAAATTAAGCATTAACCCCTTCTAAGCATGCAAAAAATGCAATTACTTTCATTTGTACATTTTGCACCTTTAGGTCATGGCCTTTTAAAGGGAATGTGTCATCAGAAAATGATCTATTGTTTAAACTACATTTGAACACATGGACCATAATGCTTTCTAAATGCTGTTAAGAACAGCTCAGGCAAGATGGCAGCCCCTATAATCATGCTCAGGAAATAGACTAAAAACCATCTACAATAAGAAAAAGAAAAACGGATTATAAAATGGGTATGTGTTGCCATCTGGTTTACACTTGCAGAAAAAAAAAAGGTTTTGGTGACAGACTTCCTTTAGGGTCCATTCACACGTCCGCAAGTGTTTTGCAGTCCACAAATTGCGGATCCGCATAACACGAACACCAGCCATGTACGTTCCGCATTTTGCGGACCGCACATGGCCGGCAGTTTAATAGAAATGCCTTTTCTTGTCCATGTCTGGACAAAAATAGGACACGTTCTATTTTTTGCGGAACAGAAGTGCGGATGCGGAATGAAAGTGCGTTGTCCGCATCTTTTCCAGCCCCATTGAAAATAAATGGGTCCGGATCCGTTCCACGGAAGTGTGAATGGACACCTAAAGTTTAGTACCATATTTCATCCTGCTACATCAGGAATGTCTTTTCAAGAGCGCGCTTTGAGAAATATTGGATTACACTTACCGGTAATCGGTTTTCTTTGAACCTATGAGAGCACCCTTGGAGAGACGTCATCCACCTCCTTTAGGACAGGAACCAGATCCGCCTTTTAAAAGAGGGATGATCCCCTCTATCTTCAGTCCTTTTCTCAGGAACTAAGTAATATAACATCTTAACAACCTAATCATATAATATATATATATATATATATATACACACACACACACACACACACACACACACACACTTTTTTTTTATACACATACACACATCGCTATACAAATTTTATATTAGGGTTGGAAATTAACCGGGTGCTGTCATAGGTTCAAAGAAAACCAGAATAGGCAAGAATTTGTCTAGGGTGGGACCACTTTACGACCAAAGGTAAGACCTTCATTAGAAGGTAACTGTAGTTTATAGTGCCTAAAAAACTTATGTGGAGAACTCCAGGTAGCTATATAGGCAGAAGCTCTCTCTGCCCAAGATGTGGAGACTGATCTCGTAGAGTGAGCCCCAAACCCAAAGGGTGGATCAATCCCCTTAGAAAAGTAGGCTAAGGGAATGGCCTGTCTAATCCACCTAGCAATAGTGTGAGAAGAGGCTGCAGATCCCTTCTTTGCTCCCTGGAACAAAATCAGCAGACGTGAAGAGGATCTCCAAGGCTGAGTGACCTTAAGATATTGCAAAATACATCTCCTAATGTCTAGACAGTGGTACTCTGATTCCTTTTTATTTTTAGGGGAAGTACAGAAGAAAGGCAACACTATCTCCTTAGAACAGTGAAACTGTGAAGAGACTTTTGGTAAAAAAAGAAGGATCAGGAGAAATCACTACCCGATCTTCCAGGATCACGAAATAGGGAGGGTCAATTTAAAGAGCAGAAATCTAACTAACTCTTCTAGCCGAAGTAATGGCCAGAAGGAAAGCAAGTTTTAGGGAGATTTCATCAATAGGCTCGAAAGGGTCTGACGTGAGAGAGGAGAAGACCAAATTTAAATCCTGGGACGGCGGGGGGTGTTCTATTTTTAAGCCGGGAACAATTTAGACACTGTTATAAACCTTCTAATCCAAGGATGAAACTCTTTTCTTTCAAATCTCCCTCTCAATAACCTGGCAGTCAGGTGCAGATTCTTCACCACTGGGTTAAAAAAAATAAAAAAATAGGACCCTGGGACAGAAGCTTCTGTGATTCTGGAAGCCCCCATGGCGTTGCTATCTACATCTTGTGGAGCCAGGAAAACCACACCCTTCTAGGCCAAAAAGGAGCTATAACTATTACCGTGGCCTCCTCCGCTCTGATTTTTTTGAGGACTCTTGGTAGCATTTTTAATGGGGGAAAGGCATACAGAAGGCCCTGCCTCCAAGAGTAAGCCAGCGCATCCACAGCTCTCGGATGCTCCACCGGAGAAAGGGAAAAGACGACTTCTACCTACTCCAGAACGATCTCTGGAGTACCCCATAATGCTTCCACATCATCGAAAAATCCCTGATCTAAGGACCACTCTCCCTGGAATAGTTGAGGACGACTGAGGAAGTCCGCTTTCACAAATGTCCGAACCCCTTAGATGTACTTCAGAAAGAGATAATAGAGAGGCTTCTGCTAGGCTGAAAATCTGACGGAAGAGAAACATTAGGCCCTGAGCCCTGCCGGTTGATATAGTCCACTGCTGTTGTGTTGTCCGAATAGACCCTTACATTCCTGCCTCTGATTGTCGGGAGACT
Organism: Bufo gargarizans; assembly: GCF_014858855.1. NCBI lineage: Eukaryota > Metazoa > Chordata > Amphibia > Anura > Bufonidae > Bufo > Bufo gargarizans. The sequence goes on along the minus strand of NC_058086.1, from coordinate 95,345,953 downwards.
CTGTACTAAGGCTATCCTGATTGCATCCAATTCCCTGAAATAGTGCGAATAGGACAGAGATCTGCTGTCCCAAATCCCCTGCAATAACAGGGACCCCATATGGGCTCCCAAACCAGATGGGTTTGCATCTGTGGTTAAGGGGAGAACCGCCTACCTGGTCCAAGGAACTCCTCTTTCTAGATTTTTTAGATCCATCCACCATCCAGGAATCTAAAAGGTCTGAGAGGATGGAGATATCTCAGAATCCAGAGAGGGGAGACTTCTGTCCCAATCACGCAGGATCTGAAGCTGAAGAAGCCTTGAATGGTTTTGGGCCCATTCCACCCCTGGAACAGTGGCTGTCATGAGACCCAGTACCGACATGGCCTCTCTTATAGTGACTGACGGAGACAAGAGAAGAAGCTGAACTCTTGATCTGATTAGTAAAGCTTTTTGCAGAGGTAGCAGGCACTTCTGGGAACTGGAGTCCAAAATCATTCCTAGGACACTGCATCTCTGGCCTAAGCATAAGCTGGATTTTTCTAGGTTTATCTCCCATCCCAGCTTCTCTAGAACTTCTCTACACCTGGCAATCTGACCCTGAAGAATCTGGCTTGACCTGGCCACCAGCAGAAAATCATCTAGGTAAGGTATAATGATGATCTCTTTCTCCATGACATGGGCCATCATTTCCGAAACAATCTTTGTGAAAACCCTCGGAGCTTGAGCGAGGCTTAAGGGTAATGTTCGGAATTGAAGATGCAGAATTTCCCCTTCTAAGCGAACTGCTACCCTCAGGAACCTCTGGTGGCTTGGATGAGTGGGGAAATGATACTACGCATCCCTCAGGTCTATTGTGGTCATAAAGCAAAACAGGAAGAGATTGTTCACTGCTGACTTGATGGACTCTATACAAAATCTCTCATACTGCAGAAATTGGTTCAAACACTTCAAATGGCTAATTTCGGGCTATAATAAACTTTGTTTTACAAAATTCCTTGCACTGGACAGAGGCGCAAAATCTACTGAAGGAACTTGTGATTAGTAGAACTGGGGACAAACAATTTTTTAAGACTCAACATTATTTTATGAAAGGGGAATGTACGAGTCACCTACAAGCTACTAGGGATCGACCGATTATCGGTTTTACCGATATTCAGGATTTTGCACATTATCGGCATCTATTTTGCCAATATTCCGATAACTTATTGGGAACACAGATCGCGCTGCTGTCAGAGCTCTCAGTGTTCCCTCAGCAGCACAGGGGAGAAGGAAGCAGTGTCTCCCTCCCCCTGTGCTGCTGCTGCCGCCAATGAGAGGAAGGAGGACAAGAGAAGGGGAGGGGCTGTGGTCACTGTGCCACCAATGAAGATAACCCTCTCATTCATTCATATACAGGAGGTGGGAGCTGGCTCCCGACCTCTATGAGAGGTAGCTGCGATCTGCGGTAGTTAACCCCTCAGGTGCCGCTACCGCTCATAGAGGTCGGGAGCCGGCTATGTGATTCTGCAGCCAGCTCCCACCTCCTGTATATGAATTAATGAGAGATTTCTCTTTGGTGGCGCAGTGACCACAGCCCCTCCCCTTCTCTTGTCCTCCTTCCTCCCATTGTCGGCAGCAGCAGCACAGGGGGAGCCCCCCTGTACTAATCATTGGTGGCGCAGTGCGCCCCCCCCCCCCCCAATATTAATCATTGTTGGCGCAGTGCGACCCCCTCCCCCACCCCAGTATTAAAAACATTGGTGGTGCAGTGTGCCCCCCCTCCCCAGTATTAATCATTGGTGGCAGTGGCCACAGGGTCCCCTTTCCCCTCCGATCGGAGCCCCAGCAGTGTAAGCCTGGGGCTCCGATCGGTTACCATGGCAGCCAAGACGTTATTGAAGCCCTGGCTGCCATGGTAAGCTCCATGCTGCTGTGTGCACAAAGCACAGAGCAGCAGGGACAGTGTGAGCTCCTATTCACCCGGATATAGATCTATCAGGATGAGTAGGACAAGGGTTCTAGACCCTAAGGGGGCTAAAAGTTAGTTTAAAAAAAAAAAAGTAAAAAACACCAAAATAGTAAGTAAGTATGAATGAAAAAGAAAAGATTTACAACAAAATTTTTATATATATATATATATATATATATATATATATATATATATATATATATATATATATATATAGCGGAAAAGGAGATTTGGCGGCACCAGTCTGTTGGCTCAGGTGCTATGTCCAAAGGAATGAGCTTTCCACCTTGTAATATATGCAGAGAATCGGACAGCACTCCAAGACTTGAAAAAAGTAGAAATCTTTATTCACCCATGTGAAAAATAATTGCAACGTTTCAGCTCACAATCGAGCCTTTCTCAAGCAATGAAACACAAGACTGTGCATGTCTTATACAGCTTTTTCAAAAATCAGACAACCAATGAATTTTACAAATCAAGACATGTGACTGGTGAACATGTGAAAGTAGTTCACCTCATTAGATCATGTGAACAATTACTTATGCAAAGTACCATACTGCTGGATACACAGGGATGTGTCCATTAGTGTTGTATCCAAGCTTGTAACATTTAAATAATGTATACTACAAAGTGCATATGTGCATAAATAAAGTGCATGAAGATACAAAAAAATTAAATCATGTATTAATGTTTAAAATCATACACCACAGAGGCTGAGGGAAAACAGTGAAGGTTTGATCATGTTCGACAAAACCGCATGTTCATGTGAATACTGACCAAAAACAGCCCTGTTAACTAATACTGTCAAAACCACAGCATGTCAAAGACAAACCTCCACCCACAGTGTGCGCTCGCAACTGCGCTCCAATATATCCTCGGCAGCCAGATATCATACTTTTGCCGTGTGGGAGCTATTGCATACGCACAATGTGACATTATTAAAGGCATCGTCTTTGTAGCAAGGCGCTTGACACTGTATATGCTTCACTGTCAGGACCAATCAGAGAGGGATCCAACCTTCCGGGTAGATCAACCCCTCCAAAGTTATGGTCAGGTAAGGGGGACACCACATGCAAATGTAGTGCACCCCGAACCGTCCCATTATAACGGTCCATAGACAGTGTAATGGGGATCTCCCATATAAATCACTTGATAGCAGAAAATTGGTTTTGACACATCGTGGATGCAGTAACAGAAAAAATTCTATCCAGTTCAATTCATACACATAGAACATCACAAGCTGTCGCATGTATCCAGACTTCTATGTTCACTGTTTCCGCATCAGTCTGTGTGGTGTCTAAAAAACAAATAAGAGAAAATTACATATGCTTGTGAATCTTATCTAAATTCCATCATCACAACAGGGATCATGCCAGAAAGCATAAAGAGTGGGATATCAGGCAAACAGTAATCTAGAAGCATCCAGGATTGTATTCCACATTTAACCCTTTAGGTTTTAGGCTATCTAAAGTGTAGATCCACCACATTTCTTTGTTTTTCAATATTTTTATTCGATTGCCCCCTCTCCTGGGGGGAGGTACATGATCTACAATCCAGCATGCTCGAACTTTGGAGGGGTTGATCTACCCGGAAGGTTGGATCCCTCTCTGATTGGTCCTGACAGTGAAGCATGTACAGTGTCAAGCGCCTTGCTACAAAGACGATGCCTTTAATAATGTCACATTGTGCGTATGCAATAGCTCCCACACGGCAAAAGTATGATATCTGGCTGCCGAGGATATATTGGAGCGCAGTTGCGAGCGCACACTGTGGGTGGAGGTTTGTCTTTGACATGCTGTGGTTTTGACAGTATTAGTTAACAGGGCTGTTTTTGGCCAGTATTCACATGAACATGCGGTTTTGTCGAACATGATCAAACCTTCACTGTTTTCCCTCAGCCTCTGTGGTGTATGATTTTAAACATTAATACATGATTTAATTTTTTTGTATCTTCATGCACTTTATTTATGCACATATGCACTTTGTAGTATACATTATTTAAATGTTACAAGCTTGGATACAACACTAATGGACACATCCCTGTGTATCCAGCAGTATGGTACTTTGCATAAGTAATTGTTCACATGATCTAATGAGGTGAACTACTTTCACATGTTCACCAGTCACATGTCTTGATTTGTAAAATTCATTGGTTGTCTGATTTTTGAAAAAGCTGTATAAGACATGCACAGTCTTGTGTTTCATTGCTTGAGAAAGGCTCGATTGTGAGCTGAAACGTTGCAATTATTTTTCACATGGGTGAATAAAGATTTCTACTTTTTTCAAGTCTTGGAGTGCTGTCCGATTCTCTGCATATATATATAAAAAAAAAAAACACACACACTACACGTTACCAATAAACATATTTGTGTAGGAATTTTTTTAATTTTTTTTCAAAAATGAAAATTCCCAGAATATATCAGTATAAATTATCGGCTATCGGCCTGAAAGTTCACAAATTATCGGTATCGGCCCTAAAAAATCAATATCGGTCGATCCCTACTGGCTACTATTATTAAAACCCAATCGGGCCCCTCTTGTGTATTGGGAATCGCTAATAAAATGGGCGTACAGGTATCAGGAGATTATAACATAATGAACATATTCCATGAGCACTAAGCAGATGTCCAGACTAGGGACTGACTTAGGGCTGCAGCTAATAATTATTTGAAACTTCTTACACGCTATGTTACCTGTGGCAGAGAAGAGACGTTCCGACGGTGTGGACGTACAGCTTATAATTTATTGCACATTTAATCTCCAAGACTCGTACTCCTCCCTACTAATATTATCCTGATTATCTAGCCAAGTTAAACGTGCAAAATCCTGAATATCGGCCGGATGGCACTGTTATGGGGGGCATCTGTGGATAGCAATCATGGCACTGTTATGGGGCATCTGTGGATGGCACTGTTATGGGGGGGATCTTTGGATGGCTGGCATTGTTATGGGGGCATCTGTGGATGGCACTGTTATGGGGGGGAAGGGAATCTGTGGATGACACATATGTTTCATCCAAAGATCCCCCCCATAACAGTGTCCCTGTGTAGTGATTGTGAATCACCCCCAATACAGGGGTGGGGACTGGCATTTTGGTTTTGTAATAACAGCGGGGCCTGGTGCAGTCACTGTATTCTATTACACTGGGCCCCGCTTACCTAATCATATCTATCAAGTAGGGGATGTTAAACTACTTATAGTGCAAAGTCACTCCAGACCCTAACTTACTAGTATTAAAACTATCGCAGGAGGCAGGAGGCTGGGCAGTTGGACGGGCAGCGGCAGCAACGTCACTTACTAAGTCATGCGCCTGCTCCTCCCACTTTATGAATGAAGGTGCAGGCGCATGACGTAAAGTGGGAGGAGCAGGCGCGTGACGTAGCGAGTGACGCTGCCGCCGCTCGGCCTCCTACGAAGTGTGCTAGTAAGTTTTACACGCTGCTGCCCGCTCAGCAACAAATTGGACGATTATTCGATAACGGGAATAGTCAACAACGAATCCCGTTATCGAATATTATTGATTAATCGTTGCAGCCCTAGATTGACTGTAGTGACAGAGAGCAATACCTGCATAAAAGGGGCACATATTCCAAAGAGCACCTTTCGGATTTCACAGGCCATTTTTTACAGATTTTGATTGCAAGGTACTTCTCACACATTTGGGCCCCTAAATTGCCAGGGCACTATAACTACACCACAAGTGACCCCATTTTGGAAAGAAAAACACCCCAAGGTATTCTGTGAGAAGCACGGCGAGTTCCTAGAATTTTTTATTTTTTGTCACAAGTTAGCGGAAAATGATGATTTTTCTTTTTTCCTTACAAAGTCTCATATTCCACTAACATGCGACAAAAAATAAAAAATTCTAGGAACTCGCCAGTTAGTGGAATGAGACTTTGTAAGAAAAAAAAAAAAATCATCATCATTTTCCGCTAACTTGTGACAAAAAATAAAAAGTTCTATGAACTCACTATGCCCATCAGCGAATACCTTAGGGTGTCTACTTTCCGAAATGGGGTCATTTGTGGGTTTTTTCTACTGTTTGGGCATTGTAGAACCTCAGGAAACATGACAGGTGCTCAGAAAGTCAGAGCTGCTTCAAAAAGCGGAAATTCACATTTTTGTACCATAGTTTGTAAACGCTATAACTTTTACCCAAACCATTTTTTTTTTGCCCAAACATTTTTTTTTTTTTATCAAAGACATGTAGAACTATACATTTTGAGAAAAATTTATATATGGATGTCGTTTTTTTTTGCAAAATTTTACAGCTGAAAGTGAAAAATGGCATTTTTTTTGCAAAAAAATCGTTACATTTCGATTAATAACAAAAAAAGTAAAAATGTCAGCAGCAATGAAATACCACCAAATGAAAGCTCTATTAGTGAGAAGAAAAGGAGGTAAAATTCATTTGGGTGGTAAGTTGCATGACCGAGCGATAAACGGTGAAAGTAGTGTAGTGACGAAGTGTAAAAAGTGCTCTGGTCATGAAGGGGGTTTCAGCTAGCGGGGCTGAAGTGGTTAAAGGGAGACTATCACCTATACTGACCGTTTTTGAACACTAACACCATTCTCAGCATTATAGTACCCATATGTGAATGCTACTTACTGTTTAGCTGTCAGTCACTTATTTCCTTAAAAAAAAAAAACACTTTAATCCAATATTCAAATTAGGTCTGAAGGTGCCCAGGGGCGGCGTTCAAGCGGTCGGTGCCCAGGCCCCTCTTCGCTATTCATACGAAACCTCTGCCCTTTAAACACTCAGGCCAGCCCTAGGTTCTTATTATTACCGGCTCCCTTCAGTGTGAAATGCCGCGTCTGCGCCGTGCATCCGAATCACGGCGCCTACACACAGCATTACCCATTATGGGCATCGGCATCCGAGCGTTTATTGCGCATGCGCCGGCCCCAACATCCCACTCTAGCCTGCGGCTACTTCTGCTGGCTAGATCGGGATGTTGGGGCCAGCGCAATAAATGCTCGGATGCCGGTGCTCATAATGGGTAATGGTGTGCGCAGGCGCCGTGATTCGGATGCACGGAGCAGGATTTCACACTGAAGGGAGGCGGTAATAATAAGAACCTCGGGCCGGCCTGAGTGTTTAAAGGGGAGGGGTTTCATATGAATAGCGAAGAGGGGCCTGGGCATCGGCTGCTTGAACGCCGCCCCTGGGCACCTTCAGACCTAAATTTGAATATTGGATTAAAGTGTTTTTTGAAGGAAATAAGCGACGGACAGCTAAACAGTAAGTAGCATTCACATCTGGGTACTATAATGCTGAGAGAAAAAAAAAATGGCCAGTATAGGTGAAAGACTCCCTTTAAGATGATATGGATGCTGCAATTGCTCTACATACTGCATAACTCACCAGCATGGATTCCCATGCATTATTATTATTATAAGTTAGAGAATATTTAGATCCTTGTTATGGAAAAATAAAAATAGTAGAATCCGACATAAAACATTACAGTGTGATAAAGAAGCGGGGGGACTGGCGTTACCTAACCCCTTTATATATTTCTTAGCAGCTCAGTTGCAACACCTTAAGGGCAGGGGGTCCGCCAGCCTATTTAGACTATGGAGAAAGATTTACCTGACTCTTTTAAACCCCTCCCAGTAGTAGGATTGAGGAGGAGGGTCTGGGGAAAAGTTAGGGAAATTCTGGGTGTTCAGGAGCTATTGGACCTGTATCCTGTTTGGGATAGCAAAGAATTATAAGCATCCGAAATAGCTCCTTTTACAGGACCTGGTTCTATCAGTTTTTTTTTAACATGAAATGTGATACAAATTGTAGAGGGCGTACTTTTATCCTGCAAACTGATAGCGTGCCTTAACTGAAGGTATTTATAGAAATGGGTAGACACTAGGCCAGTGGTGAACCTTTTAGAGACAGGGTGCAAAACTTCAGTTTGCCGTTGTACTTTTTGTGATGTAAGGTAACAGTTTTTTATTTATTTTTTACGGTGTTCATCTGAGGGGTTAGGTCATGCAATGTTTTTTCCCCCTATTTTTTACCATTTTTTTTTTACTTTATTTGGGAAAAATGAAGAAGTTTTTGTTTATTCTTACTTGAAACTAAAAAATTTTGGGGGGGAACTATTTTTTCAACCTTTTTTTTGTCCCACTTTTGGGGGTCTAATCCTTTACAATGAATTCCAATACTTCTGTATTGGAATGCATTGGCTGTATGAGTAATACTGTGTGTGTGTGTAATTACTCATACAGGTTCTGGCCTGTGAGATCCAGGGGACTGGATCTCAGGCTCGTCACTGGAAGGCCTTCCTTAGGCATCGCGCTGCCTTCCATGCCATCGGGTCCCCCCTACAGACGCACGGGGACCCGATGGCACCGCCGCGAGCCGCAAAACGGTAGGTCTGAATTAACCTGCGGTTTGCGGCGATCGCCGACACAATTATTTGAGCAGGCACCGGCTTCCGATCACCGTCTGCCGGTGATCGGAAATACACATGACGTACCGGTACGTCATGGGTCCTTAAGGACTCGGGAAACATGCCGTATCGGTATGTCATAAGTCCTTAACCTCCTCCCGAACGCCTAACGCAGGGATGCATCCTGCGGGCGGCCGGGTTATTCCTCCTGGACGCATCGATGCATCATCTCGCGAGAGCAGACACAGGCAGCTCTGTAAGTAGCACCAATCACCACACTACACTACACCCCCCCCCCCCGTCACTTATAAACCCCTTATTGAACCCTGCTCACCCCATATAGACTCCATTCAGACGTCCGTATGTGTCACACATGTGGTATCGCCATACTCAGGAGAAGTAGCGCAATGTGTTTTGGGGTGTATTTTTACATATACCCATGCTGGGTGAGAGAAATATCTCTGCAAATTGACAACTTTGTAGAAAAAAAAATATGCAAAAAGTTGTCATTTACAGAGATATTTCTCACACAAAGTATGGGTATATGTAAAAAGACACCCCAAAACACATTTCCCTACTTCTCCCGAGTACGGCGATACCACATGTGTGACACGCTTTAGTGCCCCTAAAATGCAAGGGCAGTATAAATATCCCACATGTGACCCCATTTTGGAAAGAAGACACCCCAAGGTATTCCGCGAGGGGCATGGCGAGTTCATGTAAAATTTTAGTGGAATATGAGACATTGTAAGAAAACTAAGATTTAGTCTTACCGGTAAATGGTTGTCCAGGAGTCCGACATGACAGCACCCACTGGAGGATGTCCCATTGGATCTCTGTTGGGACAGGAAGCGAGAGAGTTTAAAAGGCCCCTCCCCACCCCTCCTACCAGTGTCTTTCCAAAATTACTACCCCAGATAGGATCCAAACTCTTTATTTGAGCTTCCATGTTATCTTCACATTTGAAATTATATACGGAGCCAAGAAATAACAGCAAAGAAGGGGGGGTATTAACGGTTGCTGTAATGTCGGACTCCTGGAAAACCATTTACCGGTAAGACTAAATCTTAGTTTCCAGGACGTCCCTCCATGACAGCACCCACTGGAGAACTACCAGCTTACTACTTGGGGGGGGGAAACCACTGCCTGGAGGACCTTACGACCAAACCCTAGGTCCTGATTGGCAAGAGAATCCAGTCTATAGTGTCTAACAAAGGTAGTGAAACTGGACCAAGTAGCGGCCCTGCAAATCTGTTCAATTGAAGCTTCCACTTTTTCTGCCCAAGAAGTCTCCACGGCTCTGGTGGAATGGGCTTTTATGGATAAAGGGCAAGGTAGTCCTTTCAGCACGCAAGACTGTCGAACCGTGTCTCTGATCCAACGAGCCAAGGTTTGTATTGAGGCCGTATTGCCTCGGTTCCTTCCTCCAAACAAGATAAAGAGGTTTGATGATTTTCTCCACGAAGCTGTAATTTTTTGGGAGAGGTACAAAAGGAAGGAAGAATTATTTCTTTTTTTTATGGAACGAAGAGACAACTTTTGGTAAAAAGGATGGATCCAACTTTAATATAACCCGATCGTCCAAAATTTTTAGATATGGTTCCCTGATGGAAAGGGCCTGAATTTCTCCTATTCTGCGTGCTGTGGTTATCGCTAGAAGAAAAATTGTTTTAAGAGAAAGCAATTTGTCAGATAACTGCTCAATTGGTTCAAACGGGGGATAACATAGACCCTCTAAGACCCTCTTTAGGTCCCATGGTGGTACTGTTTGCCTAATAGAGGGTCTCATTCTGGAAATAGATTTAATAAATCTTTTAATTCATCTGTGGTCTGCTAAGGAAGTGTTCAAAAAACAACTCAAAGCTGAAATTTGGACCTTAAGGGTACCAGGTTTTAGGTCCAAATCAAACCCTATCTGCAAGAAATCCATAATGCAGCCTATAGATGGGTCTGAGACCCCTGGATGTGAGTGTGACAGCCATGAAGTAGATTTTTTTCCATATTTTCAAATATATGGCCGAGGTTATGGGCTTGCGGCTTTGCTGTAAGGTAGATATTACCTTATCTGACAGACCCTTTCTCTTTAGGATCTGCCTTTCAGGATCCAAGCTGAGCTTGTCGAGGTTCGGATGTTCCAGGGGTCCCTGTAGGAGAAGGTCCTTCCTCCTCGGAAGGGTTATCGGATCCCCTATCACCATCTCCTTCAACAAAGGAAACCAGGCTCTCTTCGGCCAGGCAGGAGCTATGAAAATTAGGGTCATCGAGCATGTTCTCAGCTTCTTTAGGAGCAATGGAATCAGGGGAAATGGAGGGAAGGCGTACCCCAGTTCTATGTCCCAATCCTGGGACAAGGTGTCTACCCCTAGTGGGTTGTCTTTTGGATTTAGAGAGAAATAACTGTTCAACTTGGTGTTCTCTCTTGACGCGAAAAGGTCTACTTGTGGGAACCCCCACTGGTGGCAGATCTGTAGAAAGGCTGCCTTGTTTAAAGACTATTCGCCTGGGTTGAGACTGTGTCTGCTTAGGAAGTCTGCGGTGGAGTTTTCTACTCCTCTTAGGTGGACTGCTGATACGGAGAGCACTTTTTTCTCTGCCCAACAAAATATTTGGTCTATCAATCCTTGTGGATGAGGGTTCCTGGTTCCACCTTGACGTTTCAGGTAGCATACCGTCGTCATGTTGTCCGATAGGATTTTGATGTGGTGGTTGGAGAGTGTGACAGACCTATCCGTATGGACAAAAAAAAAAATGGTACCCAGATAGCTAATTTTATTGTATTTGTGTACTCTGAGTGCCATTCCCCCAATGATATGCACTCAGACTTGAGCTATCTGGGAATATGTTAAATGTCTGCGTTTGCTGGGAGGGTGTGACATTGTGTGTTTGGGTGGTGATTCCTGTCCTGTTGTTTCCCACATGTGTATTGGTGATTTCCCTCTGTCCTGAGAGATAAATTGAATTACTCTTTGGGTGTCCCCAGGGCAGAGAGGAGGAAACCATGATGCATTGTGGGGATGTGTTGTGTCTGTGTATCCTGAGTGCTACGTATCTGTCCTCTGTCACAGTCTTCCTTCTGGTCCCCTAGGGGCGTGTACACCAGATGGGGACCTGCATAAATACGGGCGGGTAGCCCTCAATAAAGTTTTCGTGTCTCACCCTCAAGGTGGAGCTTGGTCTCGTTATTTAGGGGGGGGGGGGCGGGATTTTTTCTGGGTTGGTCCACCAGGATAGAGAATCTAAACTTTGCCTTGATAGGATTATTTTGACGGCGGTTCCGTTTCTGACGGCGGTTAGACAGACTATGGCGGTAGAAGAAGAAGAAGAACAGATGCGCACCGTACAGGGCGAAATGTTCGGCGGTCTAAGAGCTAAGAAAAGGAAACTCTTTCCTGTCAATTCTAACCTGAGGGATCTAATCTAAGATGAATGGGAAGAGGGTGACAAGAAGCTTTATGTGCCTCGGGAATTTAAGAGCAGGCTGATCTTTAACCAGGGACAGGAAGAACACTGGTAGGAGGGGTCTTTTAAACTCTCTCGCTTCCTGTCCCAACAGAGATCCAATAGGACATCCTCCACTGGGTGCTGTCATGGAGGGACGTCCTGGAAAAAATAAATAAATCATTTTCCGCTAACTTGTGCCAAAAAAATAAAACTTCTATGAACTCGCCATGCCCCACACAGAACACCTTAGGGTGTCTTCTTTCCAAAATGGGGTATTTATACTGCCCTGGCATTTTAGGGGCCAAGGGGACCTAAGGAGTGAGAAGTAGTTTGGAATCCAAATGCCTAAAAATGCCCTCCTAAAAGGTACTCATTGGAATTTGGGCCCCTTTGCGCACCTAGGCTGCAAAAAAGTGTCACACACACGTGGTATTGCCGTACTCAGGAGAAGTAGGGCAATGTGTTTTGTGGTGTATTTTTACATATGCCCATGCTGGGTGAGAGAAATATCTCTGTAAATTGCCAACTTTGTATAAAAATAAATAAATAAATATATGTTAAAAGTTGTCATTTACAGAGATATTTCTCACAAACATTATGGGTGTATGTAAAAATACACCTTAAAACACATTGCCCTACTTTTCCAGAGTACGGTGATACCACATGTGACACTTTTTTGCAGCCTAGTTGTGCAAAGGGGCCCAAATTCCAATGAGTACCTTTAGGATTAAACAGGGCATTGTTACGCATTTGGATTCCAAAATAATAATTCCATTTCCGCTAACTTGTGACAAAAAATAAAAAAACTTTCATGAACTCACTATGCCCATCAGCGAATACCTTAGGGTGTCTACTTTCCGAAATGGGGTCATTTGTGGGGCGTTTCTACTGTCTGGGCATTGTAGAACCTCAGGAAACATGACAGGTGCTCAGAAAGTCAAAGTGTGTAAATTAATTTTTTTGCACCATAGTTTGTAAACGCTATAACTTTTACCCAAACCAATAAATATGCACTTATGGCATTTTTTTTTTTTTTTTATCAAAGACATGTAGAACAATTCATTTAGAGAAAAATGTATATAGAAATGTAGGTTTATTAGAAAAAAAAAATTACAACAGAAAGTGAAAAATTTCATTTTTTTGCAAAGATTTCGGTCATTTTCGATTAATATAAAAAAAGTAAAAATGTCAGCAGCAATGAAATACCACCAAATGAAAGCTCTATTAGTGAGAAGAAAAGGAGGTAAAATTCATTTGGGTGGCAAGTTGCATGACCGAGCAATAAACTGTGAAAGTAATGTAGCGCAGAATTGTAAAAAGTGGTCTGGTCATTAGGGGGTTTAAAAGCTAGGGGTGCTGAGGTGGTTAAAGGGTTAAACAAAATGTATACTGGATCCTAGGTTTTGCATAACTTGCCACCAAATGTTACAATCGGAATCAACAGAATCTTATATCAGGCATGCAAAACCCTATCTGCTAAATTGATACAGCCGCTTCCCCCAAGCATATCGGAATTCATTACCAGAATTAATACAGTCATAAGATTAGAAAGAGGAGTATACATGAAGCGTAATTGCAGGTCGAAATTTGATACCTTTGGGGTCCCTGGATTGACAGATCTGGAGTTTGTAGTACATGGCTTACTTAGCAAAATAGTCTGAGGATCTTCTCCGGCTAACCAGGAAGGGGAGAGATGGGGCTGATTGTGTTTATTTAAGCCTAGAGTGCTTAAGCTTTATAGTGCATAGGTGATGTCATGGTCTGTTACTAAAACAAATAGGTTTTACACATGTTTATGCTCATCTACTCACAACAAGGTCTCACAGTGGGTGGGGGAGGGGAGTTTGGTTGTTGGGATCTTTATGTTAAGGATACTGTTTATTGACTATCCTGTTTTGTACAATGAGTATTTTTGCACTGTGTTGAACATAATATATGACAAGAATTTTGTAAAATGATGGATCGATGATGATGGATCGGTGATGATGATGACGAATCAATGATGATGATGATGATGCAGAGTTGGATAAGGCGGAAGCCCTAGTGGAAAACCTTAAGGTATCCGCAGGAGAGTCAACTAAGAAATCCAAGGCATTACTTATAATAGGGAAGTTAGACAGGAACTGCTCCCTAAGGCTACTTTCACATTAGCGTTCGGGGCTCCGCTTGCGAGTACCGTTTAAAGGCTCTCACAAGCGGCCCCGAACGTACCCGTCCAGTCCTAATGCATTCTGAGTGGATGCGGATCCGCTCAGAATGCATCAGTCTGGTAGCGTTTGGCCTCCGCTCCGCTCAGCAGGCGGACACCTGAACGCTGCTTAGCAATGCGCCGCCCAGACAGAAGAAGGAAGGAGCGCCAGGCGGCCACGGCGCACGCGAGTATAATGCTGCTCACTAACATACCATGGCAGCCAAGACGGACCCCCACCGATCAGTTATTGAAGACCTAGTCCAAAGATAGGTCATATGTTACCAAGTCTCATAAAACCTGTACGCCCTGTGTATTCCTGATCACTGCCTTGTGGCGGGCGGTGGTCGGAACTGGGTGCCAGCTGAAATCAATCAGCAGCCACCCTGGGTTAATACTGAGTTTAATAAACTAAAAGGCAAAGCATTACAATAGAGGATGCATTGTAATGCATTACAGAGGGGATCAGACCCCCAAAAGTGAACATTAGAAATAAAGTAAAGAAAGAAGAAAAGTAAAAAAAAAACTAAAAAAAACCCACACACATATTAGGTATCACCGCGTCCGTAATGACCGGCTCTATAAATATATCACATGATCCACCCTGTCCGATAAATACCATTACAAAATATATATATATATATATATATATATATATATATATATATATATATATATATATATATATATAAAAAACACCTTCTCTGATAGCCCCCTGCTTTTTAGGACCTCGCATTCAGGATCCAGGCTGATAATTTGAACAGACCTGGATTCTGGTGAAGAATTGGGCCCTGAGAAATAGTGTTCTCCTGTGTGGGGATTCTCCAGGGTTCATCCAGAGCTAGCTCCTTTAGTACTGGGAACCAATTTCTTTTTGTCCAGTATGGGACAACCAGTATTACTGTTACTGGGTCTGACCTTATTTTCTGCAGCACTCTGGGCATTAGCGGCCAAGGGGGAAAGGCGTAGGCTACATCCCAAGTTCACCTGATTGAGAATGCATCAGTTGCCCAAGGGTTGTCCCTTGGGTTCAGGGAGCAGAAAGGATTGACCTTTGCGTTTTTTCTTGACGCAAATAGGTCTATCTGGGGGGGTCCCCCATCTCCTGGTGATCTGATGGAATACGTCTGAGTTTAGGGCCCATTCTCCTGGATCTATGGTCATCCTGCTGAGGAAGTCCGCCTGTATGGTTTCTGTACCCTATAAAGGGAACCTGTCACTGGGATTTTGTGTATAGAGCTGAGGACATGGGTTGCTAGATGGCCGCTAGCACATCTGCAATACCCAGTCCCCAAAGCTCTGTGTGCTTTTATTGTGTAAAAAAAAAAAAAAAAAATTTTTTTATCCATATGCAAATTAACCTGAAATGAGTCCTGTACGTGAGAGGAGTCAGGGACAGGGCTCATCTCAGGTTAATTTGCATATGGATCAAATCGTTGTTTTTTTTTACACAATAAAAGCACACATAGCTATGGGGACTGGATATTGCGGATGTGCTAGCGGCCATCTAGCAACCCATGTCCTCAGCTCTATACACAAAAGCCCGGTGACAGGTTCCCTTTAAATGGATAGCTGTGATGGCGAGAACATTATTTTCGGCCCAGGAGAATATTTTTTCCGCCAGTTCTTTTGAGCTTGTTGATCTTTTGCCCCCTCGATGTTTCAGATATGCGACAGCTGTTACACTGTCCAAAAACATTTTTTCAGGTGTTTTCCGGAGACCTTGTCTTGCGATACCTTCAGCACCTCCCAGATCGCCCTCAGTTCTCTGTGGTTTGATGATCTTTTGGTCATGGTGCCTGACCAAGTGCCCTGGTAATTTAGTGAGCCTATTTTTGCTCCCCATCCTGTACCACTTGCATCCATGTTTATTTGTATCTCTGGATTTTTTTACTCAGGGTATCCCTTTTAGCAGGTTTCTCTCTTTCGTCCACCAGTTTAAATCTGATCTTATGCAATTTGGAATGGGGATTCTTTTTTCTAGAGAGCACTGTCTCTTGTCCCAATTTCTCAGGATCCACGACTGGACAACCCTGGTGTGAGCCTGGGACCAAGATACTGCTGCTATACATGAAGTCATCATACCCAGGAGGCTCATGGCACTGCGAATGGAGGACTGAGATTGACTTTGGAATTTTTTTTGTTTTGTCCACAAAAGGATGTTATTTTCTCCTGAGGGAGGGATGTAACCTGGGGGACTGAATCCAGGATCACTCCCAGAAATTTCATTTTGGTTGAAGGGACTATACATGATTTTTTCAGGTTTATTACCCAACCTAGGTCTGAAAATCTGCACATCAGATCTTTGGTAATGCTGGCTGTTTCCCGCTTTGAAGGTCCTAGGACCAGAAAATCGTCCAAGTATGGGAATATTTTTATTCCTTCTGCTCTCAGGGGGGGATATAATTTCTACTACGAGTTTCGCGAATACCCTTGGGGCAGATGAGATTCCAAAGGGTAACACAGTGAACTGGAAGTGTTTTACTTCTCCTAAACTGACCACTAGGGCGAATCTAAGGAATTTTTTAGATGACTTGTTTATGGGGACGTGATAGTATGCGTCCATTAAGTCTATGGACATCATGAAGTCTCCTGCTTTGATCAAGGGAATGATGGATGTTATGGATTCCAGCCTGAACTTTCTGTATCTGACCGCTTTATTTAGTCCCTTTAAATTTATAATGGTGCAGAAGGTACCATCTGGTTTTTGCACCAGAAATAAACTGGAATAGTAACCCCTTCCTCTTTCAATACTTGGGACTTCGGTCACTACCCCTGAGTCTATTAGCTGCAGGACACCTTGCCAGATTTTCCCTATAATTTTTGGGCTGTGTGAAGTTATTATGAACTTTTTTAGAGGGGCTGAGGAGAATTCTATCCGGTAGCCATCCCATATGATGTTTAAGGCCCATGGATTTTTGGTGATGGATTCCCACCGGGACAGAAAATTCCTCAGTCTCTCCCCCCCCCCCCCCCCCTCTGGCATCATAGTTTATCTGACTGCTTATTCTGGGGGTTAAGAAGGAACCCTCCACCTACCCCCCCTTCCCTTTGCCCCTATAGGGTCTAGTCTGGGAATTGAAGGAACAAAAGGGTTTCTTTTTAGTTTCTTCCGGAAACCCCTTCTTTTTAAAATCGGCAGCCTTTTCCAGGATGGAGTCTAATACTGGTCCAAAGACGTATTCCCCAGAAAAAGCTATAGAGCATAGCTTGGCTTTTGATGCTCTACCCCCTCCCCAGGCTTTCATCCACAATGCCCTTCTAGCAGAATTGGTGAGGGACGCATCCTTAGCGGCGAACCTCACTGACTCCGCCGAGGCATCCGCCAAAAAGGCAGTGGCAGATCTGAGGAGTGGGATAGAGTTTAATATTTCCTCTCTAGGGGTTTTGTTTTTGATATGTTCTTCTAACTCGTTAAGCCAAAAACACATAGATCTAGCAACCGACGTTGCGGCTATGTTGGTTTTAACACCAAACATAGATGCCGTCCAGGATTTTTTTTAGGAGAGTCGGCCTTCCTTTCCATTGGGTCCTGTAGCTATAAGGAGTCCTCAAATGGGAGGGAAGTCTTTTTAACTACTTTTGCTACCTGGATGTCAATTTTTGGGGTTTCGCTAAATAGTTTGACCTCCGCTGGATCGAATAACAGCCTATTTCTAAATTCTCTAGATATCCCAAGTCTTCTCTCGGGGTCAGGCCATTCATCCAGTATCATATCTTTTAGGTTCTCATTCATTGGGAATACTTTACATTTTTTGGCTCTGACTCCCCCAAACATTTCATCCAGGACGGATCTTGGGTTTTTTCACCTCCTGAATCCCCATGGTTGCTCTAGCAGCTCCCAATAGCTCCTCCATATCCTCGGAAAAAAAAAAAAAAGTACTTTTTACTATCTTCCATGATTTCACCCTCTGATAGAGCATCAAGATCAACATTCTGTCTAGAGTGGATGCCTCCTCGTCCATATCGAGGAGGATGGGACCAACAATCTAGGTTTTTTTGCCGGAGGTGTAGGCGGGATTGAGCTGAGGGAGGCCAGAGAAGACTTAATTTCATTTTGAATTAGTGATTTGACCTCTGACGGTTGCTCCTATTTTACAAGATCATTTATGCAACCTTGGCAGAGCTTCTTTTTATAATTCACAGGAAGCCTCTTGCTACAAGTCGCACATCTCTGAGCTTTCGTTTTTGTTCTGGGCTCTTTAACTCCCTATAGGAGAGGAGCAGCCAGGTATCAATAGACAAGATAATTAAATGAGTCAAGAAAAAAAAAAAAAAAATTATACAACATTTGTCTTTTCCCCACAGGGGAACTCACTGTTGGAGTAGCCGAGGGGGCTTCAGATTCCATCCGGGCTGCAGAGGAGTCAGGGGCTTCAGGGGCAGACATCTGTGTGTGTGTATAAGCTCCAGGAGACAGATCGGTGTGTGCCACTGCTAGTTTGAAACTGCCGCTTCAAATAGTCAGCCCGGCGTCTGCCGTCATCACAGTGCGCCCGATCCAAGCTCCACCCCTTCCGCCGGCCCAGAGCAGAGTGTAGTGCTGAGTCTTCCTACAGGAGTCGGCGTGCAGCATGCTTCTGCTTTCATGCGGTCAGCTTCCTCAATGTAGGTAAGGGGGAGCGATGCTGTGGGAGAGATACGGGCTCCTGCAGACAGGAACGAGATCGGCTCCACATGTATCCTCTGCCCAGCTTTGGACTGGACCGCAGGAGGGCAGAGGAAGAGGACGCAAATCCTCAGGTATTTTTAAAATAACAAAACGTTCTTTGCCTCCATCAGGAGGGCTCTCTGCGAGTTGACCCCGTAGGGACAGGAAACAGAGTGGGTGGTGGCCTTTTAAACTCTGTGTGTTCCTGCCCCTACAGAGGTCAAGGGTCAATCTCATAGTATAGCCGTCATGGTGGACGAAATGGAAACAATGGCTTTTTTTATACCGTTTTTATTTAAGTCACCTTACATCACAAAAAGTGCAACACCAAGTGATCAAAAAGGCGTATGCCCCCCAAAATAGTACCAAACAGTCACCTCATCCTGCAAACAATGAGCCTCTACCTAGCCAATCGCCCAAAAAGTAAAATTACTATGGCTCAGAATATGGAGACACTAAAACATCATTTTTTTGGTTTAAAAAAATGCTGGTATTGTGTAAAACTAGAGTATAAAAAAAATAAATTAAAATCAAATAAAAAGTATACATATCACATGACCGAACCCCTCAGATGAACACAAAAAAAAAAAAGCTATTTTTTGTCACCCCTAAATAGTGCCAATCCAACCTGTCATCTCATACCGAAAAAAATAATTAAATGAGCCCCTACACAAGACAGTCGTCCAAAAATAAAAAATAAAATAAAAATAAAAGTATGGCTTTCAGAATGTGGAGACACTAAAAGAATATATATATATTTTTTTTTTTATGCTTTATGTAAAACTGAAACAAATCACCAAAAAAAGTCCTATTTGTTATTGTCGCGTCCGTGACAACCTGCTCTGTAAAAATACCACATGATCTAAGCTGTCAGATTAATGATGTTGTAAATTTAAAATAAAAAACTATGCCAAAACAGCTATTTTTTGTTACCTTGCCTCACAAAACGTGTAATATAGAGCAACCAAAAATCATATGTACCCTAAAATAGTACAAAACTGCCACCCTATCCCGGAGTTTCAACTCTAGGAGTGCATCAGGGGGACATGGTGTCAAAAAAAACAGTTCAGCAAAATCTGCCTTCCAAAAACCGTATGGTATTCCTTTCCTTCTGCGCCCTGCTGTGTGCCCGTACAGCAGTTACGACAACTACAGAATCAGTACCATAAATATTTTTGATATGAGTTTTATTTGGCTGTTAACCCTTGCTTTGTAACTGGAAAAAATGGATTCAAATGGAAAATCTACCAAAACAAAAGTGAAATTTTGTTTGCCTCACAAAGTGACTTCAGACCTGAACTGGTCCTGAAAAAGTGGGTTTTAGAAATTTTCTGAAAAATTTCAAGATTTGCTTCTAAACTTCTAAGCCTTGTAACAGCCCTAAAAAATAAAATGGCATTCCAAAATGATCCAAACATGAAGTAGACATATGGGGAATGTAAAAGTAATACCTCCAAAAATAGTTATTACATCTATTATAAAAGTAGGGTCATTCGGCTGGGCGGGCGGGTCATTTAAATTACCGCAGCGCTCATCTGTTCCTCCTTTTGTGTCCAGGAGCCGAGGAGAGCTGCACGTGGATCGCCAGCTGCACGGCTCTCCAGCCAGCACCCCCATCTGTGCCCCAGCACCCCCCAGGTATTTAGGGAAAGGTTAGGTTAGTCAGGGATATTCAGGGAAAGTTAGTGAGGGGGGGGGGGGAATAATAATAATAATAATAATAATAATAATAATAATAATAATAATAATAATATTGCAGCTTGAAACCCCACAACTTGGTTTTGGGTGCAAGCATTTTTATTTTTTTTGTGTGCATACACTGACTGTGGCCGGCACTCATAGCGTCCGTTTGGGGCGAGTTTGTGAACACCCGTGCCCCCACACACACATCAAATAAAGTTTTCCACGCGCACACACACACACACACACACACACACACACACACACACTCACCCATGGCCCGTCGGATGTTCTCGGCCGAGGAGGCATACGCCCAGCTTGCCTCCGAGTCAGAGAGTCCCAGTGAGGACAAGGATGACCCCACTTTCCTTTTGTCATCCGTGTCCTCCGCATCATCTAGCGATGATGATGAGCCCCCAAGGCGGCAGAGACGCCGCCAGGTGGAGCAAGGGGACCGCCATGCTAGGGACCCTGTGGACCACCCTAGTACGAGCAGCTCTGGGGCTCGTACTAGTTTTCTGGCTCACCAGTTAAATCCACCGGAGCCCCCTGCCGGTGAACTCGTCTGGTATACCCCAGAGCGTTACGAGCCCGTGATTCCTGATTTTGTAGGCCAACCAGGAATCCAGATTTCCACAGTGGGCTTCACTGAATACGACTACTTTAGTCTTTTTTTCAGTGACCACTTTGTAAACCTAATGGAAGAGCAAACAAACCTGTACGCCCCACAGTTTGTTGCTTAAAACGTGGGCTCCTCTTTGTCTATGCCCAGTGGCTGGACTCCGGTCAGTGCAGCCGGGATGAGGACATTTTGGAGCCTCGTGCTGCACATGGGCCTAGTCAAGAAACCTAGCGACAGGCATTACTGGAGTGGGGACGTCCTCTACCAGACCCAACTTTACAGCACGGCCATGACACGCTCCCGGTTTGAGGCAATCTGGAAATGCCTGCATTATTCAGATAATGCAGCATGTCTCCCCCAAAGTGATCCTGCCTATGACCGCCTGTACAAAATCAGGCTGTCATCAATCACTTTGGGGCCAAATTTGTACAGGGCTATGTACCTGGAAGGGAGGTCGCGGTTGAGGAGTCTCTCATTGCTTTCAAGGGGAGACTCCTTTTCTACAAGTATGTTTCCTCTTAGCAGGCGAGGTATGGCGCGAAGCTGTACAAACTTTGTGAGAGTACCTCAGGGTACACTTACAAGTTTTGTGTGTATAATGGGTGAGATTCCCGTATTCAACCCCCAGAATGTCCCCCCACTCTGGGTGTTAGTGGGAAACTTGTGTGGGACCTTATGCACCCACCACTAGATAAGGGTTACCACCTGTACGTGGATAACTTTTATACCAGTATCCCCTTGTTTCAGTCCCTCACCACCAGATCCACGTCCGCTTATGGGACCATGCAGAAAAATCAATGCGGCCTCCCTACCCACCCCCTCCAGGTACCTATCCCCAGGCAGTGAGACCCGTGCCATTACCAGTGGAAACCTGTTGCTGGTCAGATATAAGGACAAGAGGGAAGTCCTTGTACTGTCCACAATTCATGGTAACGGCATCACCCTTGTCCCTGTGCAAGGTACCGCGGCAACGGTCCTCAAGCCCGATTGTATCATCAACTACAATCGGTACATGGATGGATTGGATCTCTCCGATCAAGTTCTCAAGCCATATAACACCATGTGCAAAACCCAGGCAAGGTACAAAAAAAAGTTGCGTTCTACTTGGTGCAGGTTGCACCTTTTGTGCTGTCCCGGAGCGCTGGCAACACAGGGACATTACTTCAGTTCTATCAGGCAGTCCTCAAGGACCTGATCTTTTCTGACCGAGAAAGAGCAGGCCAGAGTAGCTCTGGCAGTGGAGGCGCCCGTATCGTTCCTGGCCAACACTTTCCAGGTGTGGTCCCCATACTGTTAAGATGGACACCAAAAAGGTGCAGAGTGTGTCACGGGAGGGGGGATGCGGAAGGACACTACTACTTAGTGTGACACGTGCCCCGATCATCCGGGCCTCTGCATTATTGGTTGCTTCAGGGAGTACCACGCTTTCATGGAGTACTAAATTTATATCCCAATTTAGCCACTGACAACCGGATAATAAACTATGGTTCTCAACTTGAGACACTAAAAAACAAAATTTTATATATATATATATATATATATATATATATATATATATATATATATATATATATATATAAATAAAATTTAGTAAACATATTAGGTATCGCCGCGTCCGTAAGAATCTGCTGTATAAAAATACCCCATGACCTAACCCCTCAGATGAACACAGTCTGAGGGCAAATTTTCCATTTTAGTCCGTTTTTTTCCAATAACAAAGGAAGGGTTAACAACCAAACAAAACTTGATATTTATTACCCCGATTCTGCAGTTTACAGAAACACCCCATATATGGTCGTAAACTGCTGTATAACCAAACGGCAGGGCAGAGAAGGAAAGGAACGCCGAATGGTTTCTGGAAGGCAGATTTTGATGGGTTTTTTTGGTTTTTTTTGGCACCGTGTCCCATTTGAAGCCCCTTGATGCACCCCTAGAATAGAAACTCCATAAAATTCTGAAATTTCATCTCCATTTGCCAATAACTCTTGTGCAACACCTAAAAGGGTTAACAAAGTTTGTAGAATCAGTTTTGAATACCTTGAGGGGTGTAGTTTCTTAGATGGGGTCACTTTTATGGAGTTTTTTTACTCTAGGGGACTATAAATAAACCAGTCCTGCAAAATCTGGCTTCCAAAAACCATACGGCGCACCTTTCCCTCTACGCCCTACCGTGTGCCCGTACAGTAGTTTACAGCCACATATGGGGTGTTTCTGCAAACTACAGAATCGGGGCAATAAATAAAGCATTTTGTTTGGCTTTAACCTTTGCTTTGTTACTGTAAAAAATTGAAAATTTGCCCAAAAAATAAATCGAAATTGTGAAATTTTATCTTTATTTGCCATTAACTCTTGTGGAACACCTAGAAGGTTAACAACGTTTGTAAAATCAGTTTTCAATACCTTGAGGGGTGTAGTTTACAGAATGGGGTCATTTTGGGTGGTTTCTATTATGTAAGCCTCACAAAGTGACTTCAGACCTGAACTGGTCCCTAAAAATTGGGTTTTTGTCATTCCAAAAATGATCCAAACATGAAGTAGACATATGGGGAATGTAAAGTAATAATTATTTTTGGAGGTATTACTATGTATTTTAGAAGTAGAGAAATTGAAACTTGGAAATGTGCAGGTTTTTTTTTAACAAAATGTAGGTAATTTTTATAAAAATTTTTATAAATAAATTTATTTTTTTACTTCATTTTACCAGTGTCATGAAGTAGAATATGTGACGGAAAAAATACAATATCAGAATGGCCTGGATAAGTCAAAGCGTTTTAAATCACCTCTTAAAGAGACACTGGTCAAATCTGCAAAAAATGGCCTGGTCCTTAAGGTGAAATATGACTGTCTCCTTAATGGGAACCTGTCACCAAAAAACAAAAAATGCTTATTAAGCTGTTAACCTTATAGTGCTGCATAGTAGTGTCCTAATGCACTTTTTCTTCGTTCAGCGGCTGCCCGGTGCTTCAAGTCAGGTTTGAAGTCAAGGGGGCAGCGGCCTAGGCGTCTCCAATAGTGCTCTCCCCGCCTCCCGCCGCCTTTATTGACATGCCGGATCTCAGTGCCGGGACCACGCTCCCAGCCCGCATGCGCAGTAAAGGGCTGCTGTAGCGCGATCCCGTCTCCGGCTTGTACACTCAGCCGGCTTCAGTTTCGCTACTGAGCATGCGCCCAGCATCTTCTGTAACTACGCTAGTATGTAAGGCTGGCGGGCGCATGCGCAGTAGCGAAACTGAAGCCAGCTGAGTGTACGAGCACTTTAATCTGGTGTGTCAATAAAGGCTGCGGGAGGCTGGGAGAGCAAGATTGGAGACGCCTAGGCCACTGCCCCCTTGACGTCAAACCTGACTTGAAGCACGGGGCATCGGCTGAATAAAACATTGATTTCTCAAGGAGGCTAAATGAAGAAAAAGTGCATTAGGACACTACTATGCAGCACCATAAGGTACTATTAACAGCTTAATAAGCGATTTTTTTTGGTGACAGGTTCCCTTTCAGGAGTTACATTTATACCACCAAATGATTAGTAAATCTTCCTCAATGGGAGAGGTATCAAATCCATTCCAAAGGAAATATAACAGTTTCCCATAGCGTCCAGATTCCACCATTCAACTGTTCCCTGGTTTCAGTACAGACACCCCAATAATTAGATACCTCCCAGTGAGCATTATTGCCACATGCCAATGACCGGTAGGTAACTCCACAGGGTATCCTGTCCGCAACTAGGGCTGACCTCACCTTGGCAGCCTTGTCCACCTTGTCCTGATTGTCCGGTTGATACACAAATACAGAGGCCGGGCGTCCCTCCTGCAGCTGAGCAGGATATATGGTGAGCCCCGAAGGATGTGTCCATGGCGGCTCCTGCAGAGTAAAACCCCTCATTGAGCTGCTCTCAGAGCCCATAATCCCGCACCTGTATGCAGGAACTGCTGCCTTCAACCCAGCCAGCAGGAACCCCAATGCGGCTCACCGGTCCAGTGACAAGGATGATTTAAACGTGATTAGGAGCTCCGCTAATGCTGCCACACGTAACGCTTGGCATTGCCTCAAGGACCGAGAAAAACAACAAGGAGCTCTTGAGCAGGCTGCCTAGGTCACCGGGGCCACGATCACCAATAGCAGACGTACAGCACATTAGATGTTATTTCCTAGTGGGTAGCGTCTAAACCCCATGCGCCGTAAGGACCTTGTGACGTTGTCGGATCAGGTGATTTGCTAAAGTCACGTGGGTAGAAGCAGTGGTGTCTAAACTCTATGCTTGGTAGTGACCTTGTGATGTCAAAGCCTCAATTTCAAACTAACTATAAAGCTCTCCTTAACCACTTCAGCCCCGCTAGGTGAAACCCCCTTCATGACCAGGCCACTTTTTACACTTCGGCACTACACTCCTTTCACCGTTTATCGCTCGGTCATGCAACTTACCACCCAAATGAATTTTACCTCCTTTTCTTCTCACTAATGGAGCTTTCATTTGGTGGTATTTTATTGCTGCTGACATTTTTACTTTTTTTGTTATTAATCAAAATATAACGATTTTTTTGCAAAAAAATGACATTTTTCACTTTCAGCTGTGAAATTTTGCAAAAAAAACTACATCCATATATAAATTTTTTGCTAAATTTATAGTTCTACATGTCTTTGATTAAAAAAAAATGTTTGGGCAAAAAAAAAATGGTTTGGGTAAAAGTTATAGCATTTACAAACTATGGTACAAAAATGTGAATTTCCGCTTTTTGAAACGGCTCTGATTTTCTGAGCACCTGTCATGTTTCCTGAGGTTCTACAATGCCCAAACAGTAGAAAAACCCCACAAATGACCCCATTTCGGAAAGTAGACACCCTAAGGTATTCGCTGATGGGCATAGTGAGTTCATAGAACTTTTTATTTTTTGTCACAAGTTAGCGGAAAATGATGATGATTTTTTTTTTTCTTACAAAGTCTCATATTCCACTAACTTGCGACAAAAAATAAAAAATTCTAGGAACTCACCATGCCCCTCACAGAATACCTTGGGGTGTCTTCTTTCCAAAATGGGGTCACTTGTGGCGTAGTTATACTGCCCTGGCAATTTAGGGGCCCAAATGTGTGAGAAGTACCTTGCAATCAAAATGTGTAAGAAATGACCGGTGAAATCCGAAAGGTGCACTTTGGAATATGTGCCCCTTTGCCCACCTTGGCAGCAAAAAAGTGTCACACATGTGGTATCGCCGTACTCAGGAGAAGTTGGGGAATGTGTTTTGGGGTGTCATTTTACATATACCCATGCTGGGTGAGAGAAATATCTTGGCAAACGACAACTTTTCCCATTTTTTTATACAAAGTTGGCATTTGACCAAGATATTTTTCTCACCCAGCATGGGTATATGTAAAATGACACCCCAAAACACATTCCCCAACTTCTCCTGAGTACGGCGATACCAGATGTGTGACACTTTTTTGATGCCAAGGTGGGCAAAGGGGCGCATATGCCAAAATGCACCTTTCGGATTTCACCGGTCATTTTTTACAGATTTTGATTGCAAAGTACTTCTCACACATATGGGCCCCTAAATTGCCAGGGCAGTATAACTACGCCACAAGTGACCCCATTTTGGAAAGAAGACACCCCAAGGTATTCCGTGAGGGGCATGGCGAGTTCCTAGAATTTTTTATTTTTTGTCGCAAGTTAGTGGAATATGAGACTTTGTAAGGAAAAAAGAGAAAAAAAAAAAATCATCATTTTCTGCTAACTTGTGACAAAAAATAAAAAATTCTAGGAACTCGCAGTGCCCCTCACGGAATACCTTAGGGTGTCTTCTTTCCAAAATGGGGTCACTTGTGGCGTAGTTATACTGCCCTGGCAATTTATGGGCCCAAATGTGTGAGAAGTACCTTGCAATCAAAATGTGTAAAAAATGCCCTGCAAAATCCGAAAGGTGCACTTTGGAATATGTGCCCCTTTGCCCACCTTGGCAGCAAAAAAGTGTGACACATCTGGTATCACCGTACTCAGGAGAAGTTGGGGAATGTGTTTTGGGGTGTCATTTTACATATACCCATGCTGGGTGAGAGAAATATCTTGGCAAACGGCAACTTTTCCCATTTTTTTATACAAAGTTGGCATTTGACCAAGATATTTTTCTCACCCAGCATGGGTATATGTAAAATGACACCCCAAAACACATTCCCCAACTTCTCCTGAGTACGGCGATACCAGATGTGTGACACTTTTTTGATGCCTAGATGCGCAAAGGGGCGCATATGCCAAAGTGCACCTTTCGGATTTCACCGGTCATTTTTTACAGATTTTGATTGCAAAGTACTTCTCACACATATGGGCCCCTAAATTGCCAGGGCAGTATAACTACGCCACAAGTGACCCCATTTTGGAAAGAAGACACCCCAAGGTATTCCGTGAGGGGCATGGCGAGTTCCTAGAATTTTTTATTTTTTGTCGCAAGTTAGTGGAATATGAGACTTTGTAAGGAAAAAAGAGAAAAAAAAAAATCATCATTTTCTGCTAACTTGTGACAAAAAATAAAAAATTCTAGGAACTCGCAGTGCCCCTCAGGGAATACCTTAGGGTGTCTTCTTTCCAAAATGGGGTCACTTGTGGCGTAGTTATACTGCCCTGGCAATTTATGGGCCCAAATGTGTGAGAAGTACCTTGCAATCAAAATGTGTAAAAAATGCCCTGCAAAATCCGAAAGGTGCACTTTGGAATATGTGCCCCTTTGCCCACCTTGGCAGCAAAAAAGTGTGACACATCTGGTATCACCGTACTCAGGAGAAGTTGGGGAATGTGTTTTGGGGTGTCATTTTACATATACCCATGCTGGGTGAGAGAAATATCTTGGCAAACGGCAACTTTTCCCATTTTTTTATACAAAGTTGGCATTTGACCAAGATATTTTTCTCACCCAGCATGGGTATATGTAAAATGACACCCCAAAACACATGCCCCAGTTTCTTCTGAGTACGGCGATACCAGATGTGTCCCACTTTTTTGCAGCCTAGATGCGCAAAGGGGCCCAAATTCCTTTTAGGAGGGCATTTTTAGACATTTGGATCCCAGACTTCTTCTCACGCTTTAGGGCCCCTAAAAAGCCAGGGCAGTATAAATACCCCACATGTGACCCCACTTTGGAAAGAAGACACCCCAAGGTATCCAATGAGGGGCCTGGCAAGTTCAAAGAATTTTTTTTTTTTTCGCATAAGTTAGCGGAAATTGATTTTTTTTTGTTTTTTCTCACAAAGTCTCACTTTCCGCTAACTTAGGACAAAAATTTCAATCTTTCATGGACTCAATATGCCCCTCAGCAAATACCTTGGGGTGTCTTCTTTCCAAAATGGGGTCAGTTGTGGGGTGTTTGTACTGCCCTGGCATTTGAGGGTCTCCGCAATCATTACATGTATGGCCAGCATTAGGAGTTTCTGCTATTCTCCTTATATTGAGCATACAGGTAATGAGTTTTTTTTTTCCGTTCAGCCTCTGGGCTGAAAGAAAAAAATGAACGGCACAGATTTCTTCATTCGCATCGATCAATGTGGATGAAAAAATCTCTGCCAAAAAAAAAAAATGGAGGGGAAAGGCGTCTGCCAGGACATAGGAGCTCCGCCCTACATCCATACCCACTTAGCTCGTATGCCCTGGCAAACCAGATTTCTCCATTCGCATCAATCGATGTGGATGAATAAATCATTGCCGGGATATTTTTTTTTATATATATATATATATATACATACAAAGTGCTTGCCAAAGCATAGGAACGCCGCCTCCTCCTCAGCTCGTATGCCTCGGCAAACGTATCTGTCACTGCAGAGTAGAAATCTCGTCTTGCAGCGCCGCATACACCGACTTGCGTGTAATCTGACAGCAGCGCAATGCTTCTGTCAGAATGCACATCGGTGCTGCAGCTAGTAGATCGGTTGGTCCACCTGAAAGGTAAAAAGACAAAAAAAAAAAAAAAGAAAAAAACAGGCCACAACGCAATAATTTTATTAACTTTGGAACAGAACATGTAACTTTAACTTTTGGAACTAAACATTAACCTGTTTGCTTACCTGTTTTTTTTTTTTGTTTTTTTACCTTTATAGAACAAACCTCTCCTTCCCCATGGGTCAATGTGCAAAGCGCAAATCGCCCAAAGATGTGGCGAAGTGCGTTATGCACTTTGTCCCATGTGAAAGGAGACGTTTGCAGCAGCAGTGAGTGAATGGGCCCTAATAGCCCTGTGTGCCTATCCTGGTGAGATGATCCCTATGCTAATAGTGTACCTGTGAGTGGTACTTCCGGAAACACTCTCCAAAGCATAGGGCAGGGTGGTCCGGACAGTCAGGACAGAAATAGCGGGTGTCACGCCTTATTCCACTCCTGCTACAGACACGACATCTTTTTCGGGGTGACTGTTGGGTTGAGGTACCAGGAACGACATTGGGGAAATGTCGCTCGTGTAGACGGCTAACTACACTGGTGGTTGGGGCCACGGAACCTCCTGGATACAGGAGGTTCTCGATGATCTCTTCCTGAAATTTGAGGAAGGATCCAGTTCTCCCAGCCTTACTGTAGAGAACAAAACTATTGTACAGAGCCAATTGAATTAAATATACAGACACCTTCTTATACCAGCGTCTGGTGCGTCGGGAAACTAAATACGGAGACAACATCTGGTCATTGAAGTCGACCCCTCCCATGTGGAGGTTATAGTCGTGGACTGAGAGGGGCTTTTCAATGACACGGGTTGCTCGCTCAATTTGTATTGTCGTGTCTGCGTGAATGGAGGAGAGCATGTAAACGTCACGCTTGTCTCTCCATTTCATCGCGAGCAGTTCTTCGTTACACAGTGCGGCCCTCTGCCCCCTTGCAAGACGGGTGGTAACGAGCCGTTGGGGGAAGCCCGCGCGACTAGTTCGCGCGGTACCACAGGCGCCAATCCGTTCTAGAAACAAATGCCTAAAGAGGGCCACACTTGTGTAAAAATTGTCCACATAAAGATGGTACCCCTTGCCGAATAAGGGTGACACCAAGTCCCAAACTGTCTTCCCACTGCTCCCCAGGTAGTCAGGGCAACCGACCGGCTCCAGGGTCTGATCTTTTCCCTCATAGACCCGAAATTTGTGGGTATAGCCTGTGGCCCTTTCACAGAGCTTATACAATTTGACCCCATACCGGGCGCGCTTGCTTGGGATGTATTGCTTGAAGCCAAGGCGCCCGGTAAAATGTATCAGGGACTCGTCTATGCAGATGTTTTGCTCTGGGGTATAAATATCTGCAAATTTCTGGTTGAAATGGTCTATGAGGGGCCGAATTTTGTGGAGCCGGTCAAAAGCAGGGTGGCCCCTGGGACGGGAGGCGGTGTTGTCACTAAAGTGCAGGAACCGCAGGATGGCCTCAAAACGTGCCCTGGACATGGCAGCAGAGAACATGGGCATGTGATGAATCGGGTTCGTGGACCAATATGACCGCAATTCATGTTTTTTTGTCAGGCCCATGTTGAGGAGGAGGCCCAGAAAAGTTTTAAGTTCGGAAACTTGGACTGGTTTCCACCGGAAAGGCTGGGCATAAAAGCTTCCCGGGTTAGCGGTGATAAATTGTGTGGCATACCTGTTTGTTTCGGCCACAACTATGTCTAAAAGCTCCGCAGTCAAGAACAGCTCAAAAAATCCCAGGGCCGAACCGATCTGAGCCGTCTCAACCCGAACTCCAGACTGGGCAGTGAAAGGGAAAACTACAGGTGCGGCTGAAGTTGGGGACTGCCAATCAGGGTTTGCCAGCACCTCTGGGATTCTAGGGGCTCTACGGGCACGTCTTTGCGGTGGCTGCGACGGGGTCACTACTGCACGTGCCACCGTACCAGCTTCAACTGCCCTTCTGATGCTCGCTACTTCACCAGGTTGTACGGCAGTGCTGGTACTAGGTCCAGGGAGGGCTGGGCTGCTGGTGTATGCCTCACCACGTAATCCGACAGCACCAGCCCCACTCTGCTGCTCTTGAAGCGGATCCTGCGCAACCTGCGGTCTAGCGACACGGGGCCGGGTACGCCTGGTTCTATCAGGGACCTCAGCCTCCTCGTCCGAACTTTGGGTCAGAGAGCCACTGCTTTCTACAGGTTCGTATTCTGACCCGCTGGATTCATCAGATGAGGGTTCCCACTCCTCATCCGACTGGGTCAGAAGCCTGTAGGCCTCTTCAGAAGAATACCCCCTGTTTGACATGTGGGCAACTAAATTTAGGGGTATTCCCTGAGACTACCCAAGAAAAAAAAAGCAAGCCTGTCTTACAAAGGGGAGGCTAGCGAAGTACCGGAGGCCGCTGCGGTTGATAAAAAATATCAAAACTGATTTTTTTATCGCCGCAGTGCGTGTAAAGTGAATGTGCAGTGATCAAAAAAAAAATTTTTTTTTGTCACTGCGGTGGGGCGGGTGTGGGCGAACGCACGTGTGGGCGACCGATCAGGCCTGATCGGGCAAACACTGCGTTTTGGGTGGAGGGCGAGCTAAAGTGACACTAGTACTATTATAGATCTGACCGTGATCAGTTTTGATCACTTTCAGATACTATAAAAGTACAAATGCTGATTAGCGATACGCTAATCAGCGAATAACGGACTGCGGTGCGGTGGGCTGGGCGCTAACTGATCGCTAACTACCTAACCAAGGGACCTAAACTATACCTAAAACCTAACGGTCAATAACAGTGAAAAAAAAAAGTGACAGTTTGCACTGATCACTTTTTTCTTTTCACTTGTGATTGACAGGGGTGATCAAAGAGGTGATCAAAGGGTTAATTGGGGTTCAGGGGGGTGATCAGGGGCTAAGTGTGTAGTGTTGGTGTACTCACTGTGAAGCCTGCTCCTCTGCTGGATCCAACCGACGAAAAGAACCAGCAGAGGAGCAGGCAGCCATATAACAGATCATATTTACAAATATGATCTGCTATCTGGCACTTTGATTGGATTTTTTAAAAATCAGCAACCTGCCAGCCACGATCATTGGCTGGCAGGTTGCTGACTAAATACTTCTCGATGAAATGCCGGCGCGAACTGCGCACGCGCGGGCGCATACTCGCGTCATCTCGCGTCTCGCGAGATGACGCGTATATGCGTGACTGTGCGCCAGCCTGCCACCTCCGGAACGCACATGTGCGTTAGGCGGTCCGGAGGTGGTTAAAGGGTTTCTACCACCAGAAATACTGTTATGTAGCTGACTGCAATCCCGCGCTGCTCACTTCTGTATTTGGTGCAGGCGCAGTGAGTGAATGATGCGCTCCTGGTGCAGGATTCCTCCCTGTGCCGACTACGTCACAGTGAGGAAGCCGGCATCAAGAGAGCGGCCTTCATCACTGCGGCTGCGCCCAATACAGAAGTGAACGGCGCAGGATTTCAGCAGTGATGCGGCAGACCATGCCAGCATTCAAGAGGAGCGGGACGGGCAGAACAGAGGACCTGGGCGGGATAAAGGGTGAGTGGACAGAGCCTCTAGGTGCTGGTTTTACGCCCACATAGCACCTAGAGGCTCATTAGCATATTATAAAAAGTTATTATTTTTTTTTTTTTAACAAAACGGCTGCAGGGAGAAAGGTAAAAAAGATACTGTTATGTAGTGCAAACATTAGCGCATCGCTAATGTCAGTCAGCTTCATAACAGTATTTCTGGTGGTAGAAACCCTTTAAAGGGGTTCTGCAGTTTTTTTTTTAACTGATGATCTATCCTCTGGAGGATGCACTGCACCACCAATGAATTTAATGGGGTGGGGAGTTGGGGCGCACTGCACCACCAATGATAATTAGTCCTTAATACAGGAAGTGGGTGCTAGCAGCAGATCAGCAGCAGTTAACACTTGAGGGGTTAACTGCCGCTGATCGCAGCTCCCTGTCAGAGGCAGGGTGTTGGCTATGTGAATCTGCTGCTGGCACCTGCCTCCTGTATTCAAAGTTAAAGACCACCTTATATGGGTCCAGACTTTAAGTATTAGGCTACACAGGGCGGCGCCCAGGGGAGAAGGAAGCAGTCTCTCCCAACCCCCTGTGCCGCTGCAACCAATGGGGAGAGGGGGGTGGAGGAGGGGCGGGCGCACTGCGCCACTAATGATAAGGACTTTTCCTGGGTCCGGAGTTTAAGTATTAGGCTACACAGAGCGGCGTTCAGAGATGTACCAGCACTTACTATTATTCCTGGGCGCCGCTCCATTCGCCCGCTGTGTGCCTGTGCCCCATTACTGTCTCCTGCTGCATATGCTAATTACCATGGAGCAATGGGGAGGAGAAATCAGCTTCTCTAGTGGGGGTTCCTTCTCCCTGCGCTGTAGCGCTGTCCAATCGCAGCGCAGGGATTAGGAATGCCCAGGAGAGGAGCTGATGTCGCCTCCCCATTGCTCCATAGTAATTAGCATATGGAGCAGGAGACAATAATGGGGCACAGGTGTACAGCAGGCAAACTGAGCGGCACCCAGGAATAATAGTAAGTGCTGGGACATCTCTGGGCGCCGCTCTGTGTAGCCTAATACTTAAAGTCCGGACCCAGGAAAAGTCCTCATCATTAGTGGCGCACCCCTCTCTCCCCATTGGTGGCAGCGGCACAGGCGGGAGGGAGAGACTGCTTCCTTCTCCCCTTTGCTGTTGAGAGAACAGCGCGCTCATGTTCAGAGATACTAGACTGCACAGCCCAGTATCGAAAAATTGGAAATCCCGGTATCATATCGATACTGGGACAAAAGTATTGATTGGGTATCGAAATTTCGATACCTGCAACAACCCTACAGGCCATTGATACTAGTCGTGACGTCACTGGGCCTGCGGTAAACAGCGAGAAGGCCGCGGCGCTACTGCCTTCTCAAACAGCTGATCAGCAGGGGTCCTGGGTGCATTGGCGTTTCTAGCTTTCAAACTTTTGGGGATCACACTGGGAGCCAGAACAAAAGTAGGGGGGGGGCAGCTATAAGAATGATACATTTGCACAAGTATGCTTAGAAATGCTGTGATACTTTACCCAATACCTAAAACCGCAACAGGGAAGAAAAGTCCTGCTGTCTGTGGTTTAAAAATAAATAAATAAATATATATATATATATATATATATATATATATATATATTTGTGGTCATGGCTACGGCCAAGAGATATCCGAAGAACCCTAGGGAGAAAACAACGGGAGCAACCTAACCCAGCTAGGCGTGTCTTAGCTGACCTGACTAAATGGCTTGTTGTGTGCCCTAAGCCATGATCGTGGGTAGGCCTATAAGTGGGCATACCCTGTGGAAATGAGAAGATAAGGGAGGGAGGGTGGGGCACCTGAAAACACACACCTGAGAGTGAGGGTGTGGCTCGTATACGAAGAGCCTCCGCCCCTCCCACAAATGCAGGCTGACTAATCAGCCTTACCAACTTGTGGTCATGGCTACGGCCAAGAGATATCCGAAGAACCCTAGGGAGAAAACAACGGGAGCAACCTAACCCAGCTAGGCGTGTCTTAGCTGACCTGACTAAATGGCTTGTTGTGTGCCCTAAGCCATGATCGTGGGTAGGCCTATAAGTGGGCAAAAACCAAGCCAAGTAGGGTAGAAAAGGAATTTGAATGGCATGTACAAACTAATCCCCAAGCCAACTGCAAGGCATCCGGGATCTAAAGCGAAAATTCGAGGTATGTGAGGCAAGACCAGTAGGAAACCTACAACCCATCTTGTGGATGACAAGGCCAGAGACATGATGCTCAATATTGCGGATACTGCACCAAAGCGGAATGGAGGACCGAGAATACGTTGTGAAATGGATCATAAACCAACTGAAACTTGTAACGTTTGATTCTAGTGCGAGTACTGGCAATGCCCTAGCGTCAGGAGATCGTGGGACCGAAACCTAACTGCCTAGACTATGCAGGAATGAGGGCCAAAAGAACTATGTAGATAGGAAGAGAATCCTTGAATAGTTCCCCAGACAACAGCTATCCGCGCTTTGTTCTACTGTGCGCCCCCTGAGAATTGTTTTTACGCTTGAGACGTGAAGACCGACCTACTATCTGAATCTTCTACCATGAGAAAATGCTGGACCTTGTCCAAAATCCGATTCAACGTGGTTGTAGGGAGTCGGAGGTTAGTGGGGCACCTGAAAACACACACCTGAGAGTGAGGGTGTGGCTCGTATACGAAGAGCCTCCGCCCCTCCCACAAATGCAGGCTGACTAATCAGCCTTACCAACATATATACATATATATATATATATATATATATATATATATATATATAAAAAGAGAAAAAAGGAAAGCAGCACACAAAATTATGTGTGGGTGCAAAAAATCCTCCAACGAGACCTGTGACCAAGATCCCCACTGTAGATAAATGGTAGAAAAGAAGGCAGCACTCCAGTAAATGGTGAAAAGTGGACGATTTATTCACTCATCAGCTCAGCGACGTTTCGGCTCTCACTATGGAGCCTTTTTCCAGCTGGAAAAAGGCTCCATAGTGAGAGCCGAAACGTCGCTGAGCTGATGAGTGAATAAATCGTCCACTTTTCACCATTTACTGGAGTGCTGCCTTCTTTTCTACCATATATATATATATACATATATATATATATATATATATATATATAATGTAGATATATATATATATCATTCTGTGGATCTCCCCCCCATACCAGTGTCATCCACAGATTCCCCCATAGCAATCTGTGGATGACACTGCTATGGGGGGGAATCTGTGGATGACACTGCTATGGGGGGGGGAATCATCTGTGGATGACACTGCTATGGGGGGAATCTGTGGATGACACATACCGTATATAGCATCTTATGCTATATGTGTCATCCACAGATCCCCTCCATAACAGTGTCGACCACAGATAACCCTCCCTATAACAGAGTCATCCACAGATCTCCCTTCCCGCCGCTCACAGGAGTGTACATTTGACATTTCTAAACTGTTATCCATATCCTGCAGTACCTAACTTTAAATCGGGATTCAGCGGCCGCTCGTCTCTACTAGTATCTTAACCTTAGGCCCCATGCACACGGCCGTTGTTCACAGCCGTGTGCGGGCCGTGGAACCGCGGCCTGGATCCCTTCCTGTGAGCTGGAGCGCACGGCGTCACTGGTTGCTATGACGCCGTGCGCCCCCTGCTGCCGGCACAGTACAGTAATACACTGGTATAGATCATACCAGTGTAGTACTGTATTGCGGCGGCAGCAGGGAGCGCACGGCGTCATAGCAACCAGTGACGCCGTGCGCTCCTGCTCTCAGGAGGGATCCAGGCCGCGGTTCCACGGCCCGCACACGGCTGTGAACAACGGCCGTGTGCATGGGGCCTTAGACCACTGAGCTAGCTTCAGTAACAGGGCCAGGCTACAGCCTACAGGCACTGCCTGTTACTTGTTACAGAGCGAGCGCTGATTTCTGCAGGTTAGAGGATACGGCTTACAGTTTAGAAGAAATGTACACTCCTGTGAGTGGTCCAGACCAGTGGCGGATCCAGAGCCTGGTCTCGGGAGGGGCACTTCCAGATTATTTTCTGTCTGCTGCCACAAAACAATAGTGCTTATAGAACAGACTACACAGTGTAGAGTTATACTGTATATTGTGTGGCACAGTGTATGCTATATGTGTATTAACATAAACATATTTCGCATGAAAACTTACGATTACTTGGCTTGGTCCTTGGGGATCTCAGACACCACTTCAAACTTTGGCTAGGGGGCTTGGTGGGGCTGATGGGTGTTTTATCCTAATGAGAAAGATTTCATAATAAGGATTTGGAGAAGGGGCAGAGGGATAGCAGAGCAAGGAGAGGCTGTTGCTGCTACTAGGGGGTCATAATGCCCCCCCAGTAGAAATAATTCTCCTTATAATTCAAAAAATACCTCCTTGTAATGTCCCCATAGTGCCCCCATAATGTGCCAGTATAAAATTACTGCTGCTTCTCCCCATGAGTCACCCGCATTGCTAGGGAGTCTCGTCCCTGTCACCGCCTGCCATTGGCTGCTCCCCCCTTGACGATCTCTCCCCCCCCCCCCCCAACACCGGATGTTTTCATCCACGCACAGGGAGAAGCAGCGGTGCGGGGAGCCATGTGTCAGGGGCCCGGGCATATGGGGAACATTTTTTTAGTCTCGGATAACCCCCTTAAATACCTTGGTTAGGGATAGCAGCTTTGTAATATCTACAAGCCCACAGTCCGAGAAGATATAAGTGAGGGACATGAACGTGTGGAGTCACTGTGGGTAGAAATACATGGAGGCAAAAACAATAATAAATTATTAATAAGAGTTTATTATAAACCACCTAATATGCAGTCCTGATCAAAAGTTTAAGACCACTTGAAAAATGGCAAAAAATCATATTTAGCATGGCTGGATCTTAACAAGGTTCCAAGTAGAGCTTCAACATGCAACAAGAAGAAATGGGAGCGAGACAAAACATTTTTTGAGCATTCAATTTAATGAAAACAACGAATAAACTGAAACAGGCTGTTTTTCAGCTGATCAAAATTTTAGGACCACACGTCTTTAAAAGGCCAAATCTGTGCAAAGATGTGGATTCATTGTCATTTTCTGTCAGGTAGTCACACGTTGTGATGGCAAAGGCAAAAAAACTCTCCCTTTTTGAACGTGGTCGGGTTGTTGAACTGCATAAGCAGCATCTCTCACAGCGCGCCATCGCTGCTGAGGTAGGACGCAGTAAGACAGTCATTTGGAATTTCTTAAATGATCCTGAGGGTTAGGCCTCATGCACACGACAGTATTTTTTCATGGTCCGCAAAACAGGGTTCCGTTGTTCCATGATCCGTGTCCGTTTATTCTTCCGTGTGTCTTCCATGATTTTTGGAGGATCACCCGACATGAAGGAAAGTAAAAGAAAAAGTTGTTTTGGTGTCCACCTGGCCGTGCGGAGCCAAACGGATCCGTCCTGACTTACAATGCAAGTCAATGGGGACAGATCCGTTTGACGTTGTCACAATATGGTGCAATTGCAAACTGATCCGTCCCCCATTGACTTTCAATGTAAAGTCAGGAGTCCCTATCGGAGTTTTCTCCAATCCAATGGTATATTTTAACTTGAAGCGTCCCCATCACCATGGGAACGCCTCTATGTTAGAATATACTATCGGATTTGAGTTAGGTCGTGAAAACTCAGATCCGACAGTATATTCTAACACAGAGGCGTTCCCATAGTGATGGGGACACTTCAAGTTAGAATATACAAAGAACTGTGTACATGACTGCCCCCTGCTGCCTGGCAGCACCCGATCTCTTACAGGGGGCTGTGATCCACACAATTAACCCCTCAGGTGCCGCACCTGAGGGGTTAATTGTGCGTATCATAGCCCCCTGTAAGAGATCATGTGCTGCCAGGCAGCAGGGGGCAGACCCCCCTGCCTCCCCAGTTTTAAATTCATTGGTGGCCAGTGCTGCGCCCCTCCCTCCCCTGTATTAAATTCATTGGTGGCCAGTGCGGCCCCCCTCCCTCCCCAGTATTAAATTAATTGGTGGCCAATGTGGCCTCCCCTCCCCCCCCCATCATTGGAGGCAGCAGAGAGTTCTGATCAGAGTCCCAGTTTAATCCCTGGGGTTCCAATCGGTTACCATGGCAACCAGAACGCTACTGCAGTTAGAAGCATTAGACTTACTTGCGCTGTCTGTGACCAGCCGGGCGCTCCTCCTACTGGTAAGTGAAAGGTCTGTGCTATAAGCAATTCCCCGCACAGACCTTTCACTTACCGGTAGGAGGAGCGCCCCCGGCCGGTCACAGACAGCGCAGGTAAGTATAATGCTTCTAAAATTCAGAACTCTCTGCTGCAACACCAATGACTGGGGGGGGGATTTTAATTAGGGGTGGGTGGAGAGGGGAGGCCGCACTGGCCACAAATTAATTTAAAACTGGGGAGGGAGGGGGGGGCCGCACAGGCCACAAATGAATTTAAAACTGGGGAGGGAGGGGGGGGGCCGCACTGGCCACCAATGAATTTAAAACTGGGAAGGGAGGGAGGGGGGGGGGCGCACTGGCCACCAATGAATTTAAAACTGGGGAGGGAGGAGGGGGCCTGCTGCCTGGCAGCACCCGATCTATTACAGGGGGCTATGATATGCACAATTAACCCCTGTTCAGAATGGATCCGTTTGCATTATGAAGAACAAAGTCAAAACGTATCAGTCCTGACTTACATTGAAAGTCAATGGGGGGCGGATCCGTTTTCAATTGCACCATATTGTGTCAGTGAAAACGGATCCGCTCCCATTGACTTACATTGTAAGTCAGGACGGATGGGTTTGGCTCCGCATCGCCAGGCGGATACCAAAATGCTGCAATCCCACACAGCAGCCCCCCCCAGTATATAATCCCACATAGCCTCACCCAGCATACAAACCTTTAGACCCTCCCCAGTAGTCACATCCACCTCTCCAGCGCTCTCTCTATCACTATGTTACTGGTCACGTGGTGATGTCATGTAAGGTCCTTTCTCCCACAGCTCTCAGTCTCTCACAGTTCGCTCTGGAGTGCCGGTGTTCTGTAGGGGATTTAAGGAGAAGGGGCAGGGGCTCAAACCCCCTTTTAGCCGTATGTGTGCACGTCCCTGTGGGTAGGAATAATACAAGTCACCCGTACATACTAAATGGTGAAACACTGACCTGGAAAAGGACCTAAGAATTTTAAGAAACAGCAAACTAAGCTGTAAAAACCAGTGCCAGGCAGCTGCTGCCAACGTCAATAAGATAATGGGTTGCATCAAAAGGGGCATAGATGCCTAGATGCCTGTGATGAGAACATGGTCCTACCACTTTACAAAACATTAGTCAGACCACACGTGGAGTACTGTGTACAGTTCTGGGCTCCTGTGAACAAGGCAGATATAGAAGAGCTGGAGAGGGTTCAGAGGAGGGCAACTAAAGTAATTACGGGAATGAGGGGAGATTTAATTACTATGTATAAATATATTAGGGGTCAGTACAGAGATCTCTCCCATCATCTATTTATCCCCAGGACTGTGACTGACAAGGGGACATCCTCTGCTTCTGAAGGATTCTTTACTGTAAGAGCAGGGAGACTATGGAACTCTCTGCCTGAGGAGGTGGTGATGGTGAGTTCACTAAAAGAGTTCAAGCTGGGCCTGGATGTATTTCTGGAGTGTAATAATATTACAGGCTATAGCTAGTAGAGAGGGGTTATTGATCCAGGGAGTTATTTGATTGCCTGAATGGAGTCGGGAAGGAATTTTTTTCCCCTTAAGTGGGGAAAATTGGCTTCTACCTCACTTTTTTTTTTTTTCCATTCCTCTGGGTCAACTTGCAGGATAACAGGCCGTACTGGATGGACAAATGTCTTTTTTCGGCCTTAAATACTATGTTGAATCCCATGCCCTATGCCTATGGTAATAAATATTAGTAATATAATACCAAATTCCAAAGTGACCATGTGCCTCACAGTTAAAAGGGTTTTCCCAGACTTTAATACTGATGACCTATCAGGTCATCAGTTTCTGATTAGGGGGGGTCTGACATCCAGGACCTCTGGTAAACAGATGTTTGAGAAGGCACTGGCACTCCTGTGAGCACCGTAGACTTCTCGCAACCTACCAAGCACAGTGCCGTATATAGGGTTGCCACCATTCCCAACAAATATGGCCAAGTTAAGCCACACCTAAAAGGGGGTGTGGTTTAACCCCTTCTCGACCTCCACCGCGTGCAGCAGGCGCCATAGCCACGGAGTTTCTGCTGTTTGCATACATTTCCCCCCTCAGATGCCATGGTCAAATGTGACCACAGCATCTGAGCAGG
Organism: Bufo gargarizans; assembly: GCF_014858855.1. Lineage (NCBI taxonomy): Eukaryota > Metazoa > Chordata > Amphibia > Anura > Bufonidae > Bufo > Bufo gargarizans. Next base: position 95,305,314 of record NC_058086.1, on the reverse strand, counting down.
GCAGAAGTGGGAGTTGTGTGCTCCCGCTCCTGTAACATTGTTCCCCTATAAGCTGTTTCATCATCCCAAGTACCGGCCGAGATCCGGCTTGTGCGCAGTTAACCGCCGGCCTGCGCATGCGCACTGCAATGTAGATTTACTTGCCTTTTCTCTTGCTCGGCTTGCCTCCAGTCTCCCTGCTTGCTTCCTTTCCGCATGCCTGGGCCGGCGGTTAACTGCTCACGTGCCGGATCTCAGCCGGTACTTGGGATGATGAAACAGCCTTATAGGGCGGGACCAGCGAGAGGCTGGGGAGGGGTAATATGAAAAGAAGGCAGAGCAGTCTGGGCACCCCTTTAACCACTTCAGCCCCGCTAGCTGAAACCCCCTTCATGACCAGAGCACTTTTTACACTTCGGCACTACACTCCTTTCACCGTTTATCACTCGGTCATGCAACTTACCACCCAAATGAATTTTACCTCCTTTTCTTCTCACTAATGGAGCTTTCATTTGGTGGTATTTTATTGCTGCTGACATTTTTACTTTTTTGTTATTAATCAAAATGTAACGATTTTTTTGCAAAAAAATGACATTTTTCACTTTCAGCTGTAAAATTTTGCAAAAAGAACAACATCCATATATAAATTTTTCGCCAAATTTATTGTTCTACATGTCTTTGATAAAAAAAAATGTTTGGGCAAAAAATAAAAAATGGTTTGGGTAAAAGTTATAGCGTTTACAAACTATGGTACAAAAATGTGAATTTCCGCTTTTTGAAACAGCTCTGATTTTCTGAGCACCTGTCATGATTCCTGAGGTTCTACCATGCCCAAACAGTAGAAAAACCCCACAAATGACCCCATTTCGGAAAGTAGACACCCTAAGGTATTCGCTGATGGGCATAGTGAGTTCATAGAACTTTTTATTTTTTGTCACAAGTTAGCGGAAAATGATGATATCTTGGCAAAAGACAACTTTTCCCTTTTCTTTTTTTTATACAAAGTTGGCATTTGACCAAGATATTTTTCTCACCCAGCATGGGTATATGTAAAATGACACCCCAAAACACATTCCCCAACTTCTTCTGAGTACAGCGATACCAGATGTGTCACACTTTTTTGCAGCCTAGATGCGCAAAGGTGCCCAAATTCCTTTTAGGAGGGCATTTTTAGACATTTTGGATCCCAGACTTCTTCTCACGCTTTAGGGCCCCTAAAAAGCCAGGGCAGTATAAATACCCCCCATGTGACCCCACTTTGGAAAGAAGACACCCCAAGGTATCCAATGAGGGGCCTGGCAAGTTCATAGAAAAAAAAAAATCGCATAAGTTTGTGGAAATTTTTTTTATTTTTATTTTTTTTCTCACAAAGTCTCACTTTCCGCTAACTTAGGACAAAAATTTTAATCTTTCATGGACTCAATATGCCCCTCAGCAAATACCTTGGGGTGTCTTCTTTCCAAAATGGGGTCAGTTGTGGGGTGTTTGTACTGCCCTGGCATTTGAGGGTCTCCGCAATCATTACATGTATGGCCAGCATTAGGAGTTTCTGCTATTCTCCTTATATTGAGCATACAGGTAATGAGATTTTTTTTTTCCGTTCAGCCTCTGGGCTGAAAGAAAAAAATGAACGGCACAGATTTCTTCATTCGCATCGATCAATGTGGATGAAAAAATCTCTGCAAAAAAAAAATAAATGGAGGGGAAAGGCATCTGCCAGGACATAGGAGCTCCACCCTACATCCATACCCACTTAGCTCGTATGCCCTGGCAAACCAGATTTCTCCATTCACATCAATCGATGTGGATGAATAAATCATTGCCGGGATTTTTAATTTTTTTTATATATATATATACAAAGTGTTTGCCAAAGCATAGGAATGCCGCCTCCTCCTCAGCTCGTATGCCTTTGCAAACGTATCTGTCACTGCACAGGAGAAAATCTCGTCTTGCAGCGCCGCATACACCGACTTGCGTGTAATCTGACAGCAGCGCAATGCTTCTGTCAGAATGCACATCGGTGCCGCGCTAGTAGATCGGTTGGTCCACCTGGAAGGTAAAAAAAGAAAAAAAAAGAAAAAACCAGGCCACAACGCAATAATTTTATTAACTTTGGAACAGAACATGCAAACTTTAACTTTTTGAACTAAACATTAACGTGTTTGCTTACTGGTGTTTTTTTTTTTTTTTTTTTTTTTTTTACCTTTATAGAACAAACCTCTTCTTCCCCATGGGTCAATGTGCAAAGCGCAAATCGCCCAAAGATGTGGCGAAGTGCGTTATGCACTTTGTCCCATGTGAAAGGAGACGTTTGCAGTAGCTGTGAGTGAATGGGCCCTAATAGCCCTGTGTGCCTGTCCTGGTGAGATGATCCCTATGCTAGGTGTACCTGTGTGTGGTACTTCCGGAAACACTCCCCTAAGCATAGGGCAGGGTGGTCAGGACAGAAATAGCGGGTGTCACGCCTTATTCCACTCCTGCTACAGACACAACATCTTTTTCGGGGTGACGGGTGGGTTGAGGTACCAGCAACGACATTGGGGAAATGTCGCTCGTGTAGACGACTAACTACACTGGTGGATGGGGCCACGGAACCTCCTGGATACAGGAGGTTCTCGATGATCTCTTCCTGAAATTTGAGGAAGGATCCAGTTCTCCCAGCCTTACTGTAGAGAACAAAACTATTGTACAGAGCCAATTGAATTAAATATACAGACACCTTCTTATACCAGCGTCTGGTTCTGCGGGAAACTAAATACGGAGACAACATCTGGTCATTGAAGTCCACCCCTCCCATGTGAAGGTTATAATCGTGGACTGAGAGGGGCTTTTCAATGACACGGGTTGCTCGCTCAATTTGTATTGTAGTGTCTGCGTGAATGGAGGAGAGCATGTAAACGTCACGCTTGTCTCTTCATTTCACCGCGAGCAGTTCTTCGTTACACAGTGCGGCCCTCTGCCCCCTTGCAAGTCGGGTGGTAACGAGTCGTTGGGGGAAGGCCGCGCGACTAGTTCGCGCGGTACCACAGGCGCCAATCCGTTCTAGAATCAAATTCCTAAAGAGGGCCACTCTTGTGTAAAAATTGTCCACATAAAGATGGTACCCCTTGCCGAATAAGGGTGACACCAAGTCCCAGACTATCTACCCACTGCTCCCCAGGTAGTCAGGGCAACCGACCGGCTCCAGGGTCTGATCTGTTCCCTCATAGACACGAAATTTGTGTGTATAGCCTGTGGCCCTTTCACAGAGCTTATACAATTTGACCCCATACCGGGCGAGCTTGCTTGGGATGTATTGTTTGAAGCCAAGGCGCCCGGTAAAATGTATAAGGGACTCGTCTACGCAGATGTTTTGCTCTGGGGTATACATATCTGCAAATTTCAGGTTGAAATGGTCTATGAGGGGACGAATTTTGTGGAGCCGGTCAAAAGCAGGGTGGCCTCTGGGACGGGAGGTGCTGTTATCACTAAAGTGCAGGAAACGCAGGATGGTCTCAAATCGTGTCCTGGACATAGCAGCAGAGAACATGGGCATGTGATGAATCGGGTTCGTGGACCAATATGACCGCAATTCATGCTTTTTAGTTAGACCCATGTTGAGGAGGAGGCCCCAAAAAGTTTTAATTTCGGAAACTTGGACTGGTTTCCACCGGAAAGGCTGGGCATAAAAGCTTCCCGGGTTAGCGGTTATAAATTGTGTGGCATACCGGTTTGTCTCTGCCACAACTAAGTCTAAGAGCTCCGCAGTCAAGCACAGCTCAAAAAATCCCAGGGCCGAACCGATCTGAGCTGTCTCAACCCAAACTCCAGACTGGGCGGTGAAAGGGGGGACTACAAGTGCGGCTGAAGTTGGGGACTGCCAATCAGGGTTTGCCAGCACCTCTTGGATTCTAGGGGCTCTACGGGCACGTCTTTGCGGTGGCTGCGACGGGGTCACTACTGCACGTGCCTTCGTACCAGCTTCAACTGCCCTTCTGGTGCTCGCTACTTCACCATGTTCTACGGCAGTGCTGGTACTAGGTCCAGGAAGGGCTGGGCTGCTGGTGTATGCCTCACCACGTAATCCGACAGCACCAGCCCCACTCTGCTTCTCTTGAAGCGGATCCTGCGCAACCTGCGGTCTAGCGACACGGGGCCGGGTACGCCTGCTGCTATCAGGGACCTCAACCTCCTCGTCCGAACTTTGGGTCAGAGAGCCACTGCTTTCTACAGGTTCGTATTCTGACCCGCTGGATTCATCAGATGAGGGTTCCCACTCCTCATCCGACTGGGTCAGAAGCCTGTAGGCCTCTTCAGAGGAATACCCCCTGTTTTGACATGTGGGCAACTAAATTTAGGGGTATTCCCTGAGACTACCCAAGAAAAAAAAAAGCAAGCCTGTCTTACAAAGGGGAGGCTTGCGAAGTACCGGAGGCCGCTACGGTTGATAAAAAATATCAAAACTGATTTTTTTTTATTGCCGCAGTGCGTGTAAAGTGAATGTGCAGCGATCAAAAAAAAAAATTTTTTTGGCACTGCGGTGGGGCGGGCGTGGGCGAACGCACGTGTGGGCGACCGATCAGGCCTGATCGGGCAAACACTGCGTTTTGGGTGGAGGGAGAACTAAAGTGACACTAATACAATTATAGATCTGACCGTGATCAGTTTTGATCACTTGCAGATACTATAAAAGTACAAATGCTGATTAGCGATACGCTAATCAGCGAATAACGGACTGCGGTGCGGTGGGCTGGGCGCTAACCGATCCCTAAACTACCTAACCAAGGGGCCTAAACTATACTGAAACCTAACTGTCAATACCAGTGAAAAAAAAAAGTGACAGTTTGCACTGATCACTTTTTTCCTTTCACTAGTGATTGACAGGGGCAAGAAGGGGGTGATCAAAGGGTTAATAGGGGTGATCTGGGGGCTAAGTGTGGTGTAGTGGGTACTCACAGTGATGTGTGCTCCTCTGCTGGAACCAACCGACAAAAAGAAGGAGCAGAGGAGCACAGCAGCTATATAACCCCATCATATTTACTAATATGATGGGTTAAATGGCTGCTGATTGGTTTTTTAGAAAATCAGCAACCTGCCAGCCAATGATCGTGGCCGGCAGGTTGCTGACGAAATACTCTGCTGCGAAATGCCGGCCCGCGATGCGCATGCGCGGGCCGGCTGTGACGTAATCTCGCGTCTCGCGAGATGACGCACCGATGCGTCCAGGAGGAACAAATCAACCACCTCCCGGACGCATCGGCGCGTTAGGCGGTCGGGAGGTGGTTAATAGTGCCCCCATTAGAGCCCCCCAGTAATATTAATGTCCCTATTACTGCCCCCCAGTAATAGTAGCCTATATTAACTACTGGAGGCACTATAGAGGAGACTATATTAACTACTGGGGCATTATAGAGACGCCTATAATAACTACCGGGCCACTATAGAGTGGCCCATATTAACTACTGGGGGCACCATAAAGGGGCATTATTACTATTGGGGGCACGTTAGAGGGCATTATTACTATTGGTAGTACAGTAGAGGGGCATTTGTATTGGGCACAATATGCAGGCACTACTGCTAATTATATGGGGGACTATATCAACTACTGGGGCACTATAGAGGGGCATATATAAACTGCTTGGTCACTATAGAGCAGGGGTGTACAACCCGAGGGCCGCATGCGGCCCCCACAGCCATGGTTTGCCGCCCCCTTCCTGCTGGGCAGAAATACAGCTGATCCTGCAATCAGCTATGTTTCTTCCCCAAGCCCAGCACAATTCAGAATTACAGCTCCCGCTCTGTAGCAGGAGCAGGTCTAGTTTCTGGCCGTCAGTGACAGCGGGGAAGCCAAACAGCTACAGGGTGAGTAGACCCTGATTAGCTCTGCCTTGGTACAAAGCCCCCTCAGCAGGCTGGTTTCCCCTGTAACTAGGGCTCCTTTGGATGCACCAGTTACAGTGAAAATAGTGCAATAATAGTCTGTGTCCCCAAAGGTCTTTCGTCGACATTTTAGGGACAAATTATGTGGTTGGTGTGTGTGTATGTATGTGTAAATGTGTAAAAAAAAAAAATATATATATATATATATATATATATATATATACTTGAATCGACTCCGTGAGGAACTACCTAACAGTACCTACCTGAAGCAGTAGAGCTATGCCGGAACTGCTGTATGATGGTAGCCTGCTACCCCAGTGTGGATTATGTGAAAAAAGGGGGGGGTTGGGTGGGCCATCGCCGTGCATCAGGTAAAAGGCTGCTGCCTTTTAACAGTACCTGGCCCCGCCTCCCCTTGCACAAATACAGCAATTTTAACCATTGCTTAACACTTGTGCTTGAATCGGCTGCGTGAGGAACTACCTAACAGTACCTACCTGAAGCAGTAGAGCTATGACGGAACTGCACACGGATGCAGGAAAGGTTTGAATCTATGTATTTAACGCATCGTACTTACAAAACCAAATCATTGAAGGCAAGGGACATTTCCTGTTGTGGGTCAGGAACATAACAGGCATAACACACAGATTTCCATCTGCCCAATTTCTGGATGACATGTGCAGGCACATTATTCTTGGAGGCTGCTGAGGCGGCCCCTATCCTGAATTAATGACCTGTAATGGGCCAGTGGGTTGACCCCTGAAGATGACAACAGCAAGCGAACGTACTTGAGGAAGGTTTGAATGTTCAAGGGCACACCATCAAGCTTGAACAAGGGGGACTCAGCAGGCTCGCTTCCCGATATACTGCAACCACTCCTGCAACACGGCGACTGGGCACCATTTGTTGTTTGGGGCAAAGTATCTGACCTGAACTGACTCCCCAGGTCGGCCCTGTCTTGCTGGAGCCCAAGCGGAGAATAATGTGCGTGCCGTCCCAGTGCAGTTGGTTTCTCCGCAGGTAGCCACTGGATGACTTTGCACAAGTGAACTCCCCCGGCTTGAGGAATCCGTAGAACGCCAGATACATTGCAGCTTTGATGAGTAAGCTGATGTACTGACCGAACGGGTTGTTCGTCAGTGCATCGGAAACGGACCTGATCATGTTTCCGGAGAAAGGCCGCCTGGTGGGCCTTCTCTTGATGGACTGCTTCTGAATGCCTCTCAACAAGGATCTCATTGGATGGGCAGAAAATAGAGAAGGTCGATCCGGAAACTGAATGTACCAATGATGCTGTATGCCAGCTAGGTACAGCTTGATGGTACTGTGGGACAGGTTTAAGTTAGAGTGGCAAAAAGCTGCAAATGCTAACAGATATGTGATGGGACCTTCACCGGCAGCGGGGTATGTGTTGTGAAACTTATCAAACAATCGCCAGGCCGTCTTGCATGCCTTTTGTGTGTTGCTGGACAATGACCTGGACATAAGGCTTTTAGCTATCTTGAGAAATGGAGCTACACCATCAGCAACTGGCCATGACGCGGAGCCGGTGTTTGTGAGCGGTCGACCTCCGGGAAAAGCTGAAAGAAGAGGGGAAAATTAAAGCGAGATAGTGTATCGGCAGCGACGTTATGTCATCCACTAATGTGTGAGCAAATTAAATTGAAGTTAAAGTGCAATGATGGCCACACGAGCTTCCGCACGAAAGCCATTACGTGCCTGGAACCTGACCTCCCCTTCATCTGAATGTCAGCGAGTGCCTCATTGTCAGTGAGAAACAAGACCGTCTGGTTTCTCCACTGTGCCCCCCATGTCACTGCTGCTTCTACTATGGGATAGATTTCAAATCGTGAGGAGCTCCTTGAAAACCCAGTAATGCTGGTAATCTCTGGTGGCCATGGTTCAGAAAACCAATGGGTGCCATGTATGGCTGCAAAGCCGGCAGTGGGAGAGGTGTCTGTATGGACTGATGGCGAATGATTGAATGCTACTGGAATGAACAAAGAGACTCCATTCCACTGTGAGAGGACTTTATCCCACATCAGCAAATCAGAAATGGCATTCTGATCCAGGTGAACTGGGCTATCTTGGCATGGTGCTTGAGGAATGAGCACCAGCAGTCTTGAAATAAACTATCTGCCCTGCGGAATGATCCGCATGGCAAAATTCAGCATGCCGAGGAGTGACTGTAGATCTGCCTTGGTGACCCTCACTTGGGCAGTCTGTGAACGACCGCCTTGATTCTGGCCAATTTGTCCTGTGGGAGACTGGCCTGCATGTCTACTGTGTCTGTGTATGCCTAGAAAGGTAATCCCTGTGCTAGGGCCTTCGACCTTGTGTGGGGCCAATGGAATTTTAAGGTCTTCAAATGCCCTGCACAGGACCTGTAAATCTTGAGGCTCTTGATTTGGGGATTGTAACAGGAGAAAGTCGTCCAGATAATGGATAACATGATTTACCCTGAAGGCATTGGACAAGACCCAATGCAGCGCGCTGGTCAAATAACCAGGGGCTGGACTTTGACTCGAAGGTCAATTTGTTTGCAAAATCATAAGATCCCTGCCATTTCATGCCGTGCCACTGCCATAACTGTGGTTGGATGGGCAGTAACTTGAATGCATCAGTGATATCTGCCTTTGAAAACCAAGTACCCTTCCCCAATTTAATTATGACCTGGATCGCCTCGTCTATGGATGCGTATCTCATGGAGAATTCCTTTGAAGGAATTAACTAGTTCAAACTTGGTGTTTGCCATGAATGTGGGGCCGACAAGTCATAAATTGGGCGTTTTTTATTGTTGAACTTCCCAGTCATAATGCCTACTGGATTGACCCTCCAGCATGGAAAGGGAGGTTGGCTGAAAGGACCTATCAAATAAACCCTGTCTAATTCGGTGCTGATTAGTTGTGTTACCGTCTCTGGGTCTCTAGCTGCTGACTGCAAATTCCCGCACTCAAATGTGGCCTGTGGGAGGGCGAGAAGACCGGTGTGGAAGCCGTAGATCAAACCGTTGATGACGAACTGCACCCATTCTAAGTGTGGATGGGCAGACAAGAACTGAGCGAGCAGCTCCACGTTAACCGTGCTTAGTCACGCCAGGCCTTGATTTTTCTGAGGGCATGCTATGCGTGGATGGGCTCTGAAACATATAGCACATAGGTGTAGTAACCTACACTGATTATGATGACAAACTACGTTATTATAATTGCATATCTGGCTTTTCCCAAGGTATTTGATGGGATGCCATAATTTATCAACCCCGAATGATGACTTGTTACTGGACTGACCTGGGGCTGAACTAGACTGAACTGCTTCCGCTGCGTAGCCCGTATTAGAACACCAACCCGCCGTGTGGGAATAAGAATTGCAGACAGTGCAGGTTGGAGCTTTCAGCCCTGCAAAATGGCGACAAAACAACTCTGTGTCTATGTTAATCTATGTTATGTTGGCACTGTGTCAAGGCGGCTGCCGCTTTAGCCGAGAATGAGTGATGGTAATCAAAAAACGCTGTGCCGCCATACTTATACCCTAATTTCACTACTTTATATATGTATAAGTCTAGCTCAGCCCTCCTATGCGGGTTAGCTGTGCAAATGACGTCTCCGTATAGGCTGAATGCTAGCACAAACTGTGATATTAAGCTTCCTGTTTAACCTGGCATCAGGATGACAGAAACCTCACCGCATGCTATGGTCTTATTGTCCGGGGCCTCATGTGTGGCAATGAGCAGGGACGCTAGATTGACCTCCTTACCCTCCAATACAGGTCCTTTTAAAAAAATTAGCATATTGTAATAAAGTTCATTATTTTCTGTAATGTACTGATAAACATTAGACTTTCATATATTTTAGATTCATTACACACCAACTGAAGTAGTTCAAGCCTTTTATTGTTTTAATATTGATGATTTTGGCATACAGCTCATGAAAACCCAAAATTCCTATCTAAAAAAATTAGCATATCATGAAAAGGTTCTCGAAACGAGCTATTAACCTAATCATCTGAATCAACTAATTAACTCTAAACACCTGCAAAAGATTCCTGAGGCTTTTAAAAACTCCCAGCCTGATTCATTACTCAAAACCGCAATCATGGGTAAGACTGCCGACCTGACTGCTGTCCAGAAGGCCATCATTGACACCCTCAAGCAAGAGGGTAAGACATAGAAAGAAATTTCTGAACGAATAGGCTGTTCCCAGAGTGCTGTATCAAGGCACCTCAGTGGGAAGTCTGTGGGAAGGAAAAAGTCTGGCAGAAAACGCTGCACAACGAGAAGAGGTGACCGGACCCTGAGGAAGATTGTGGAGAAGGACCGATTCCAGACCTTGGGGGACCTGCGGAAGCAGTGGACTGAGTCTGGAGTAGAAACATCCAGAGCCACCGTGTACAGGCGTGTCCAGGAAATGGGCTACAGGTGCCGCATTACCCAGGTCAAGCCACTTTTGAACCAGAAACAGCGGCAGAAGCGCCTGACCTGGGCTACAGAGAAGCTGCACTGGACTGTTGCTTAGTGGTCCAAAGTACTTTTTTCGGATGAAAGCAAATTTTGCATGTCATTCGGAAATCAAGGTGCCAGATGGAGGAAGACTGGGGAGAGGGAAATGCCAAAATGCCTGAAGTCCAGTGTCAAGTACCCACAGCCAGTGATGGTCTGGGGTGCCATGTCAGCTGCTGGTGTTGGTCCACTGTGTTTTATCAAGGGCAGGGTCAATGCAGCTAGCTATCAGGAGATTTTGGAGCACTCCATGCTTCCATCTGCTGAAAAGCTTTATGGAGATGAAGATTTCATTTTTCAGCACGACCTGGCACCTGCTCACAGTGCCAAAACCACTGGTAAATGGTTTACTGACCATGGTATTACTGTGCTCAATTGGCCTGCCAACTCTCCTGACCTGAACCCCATAGAGAGACGCAAGACCCAACACTGGATGAGCTTAAGGCCGCTATCGAAGCATCCTGGGCCTCCATAACACCTCAGCAGTGCCACAGGCTGATGCCTCATGCCACGCCGCATTGAAGCAGTCATTTCTGCAAAAGGATTCCCAACCAAGTATTGAGTGCAAAACTGAACATAATTATTTGAAGGTTGACTTTTTTTGTAATCAAAACACTTTTCTTTTATTGGTCGGATGAAATATGCTAATTTTTTGAGATAGGAAATTTGGGTTTTTATGAGCTGTATGCCAAAATCATCAATATTAAAACAATAAAAGGCTTGAACTACTTCAGTTGGTGTGTAATGAATCTAAAATATATGAAAGTCTAATGTTTATCAGTACATTACAGAAAATAATGAACTTTATCACAATATGCTAATTTTTTTAGAAGGACCTGTATATCCTTCCTGATATTTGCCGGAATGAAGTGGGATGGGGCGATCGTGGGAATCTGAGAAGACCCACCAGAAATGCTGGACTGCCCTACCGCTGGTGTTGGTGCCGCCAAAATTGCTGCAGCAGAACTGGCCTCCACCGACTCCATCCTGGCCTGTAAGTCCGTCATGGACAATGCCATGGTGTTGATGACGGCTTGTAGCTGTGTGAGCGATGATTGATTGAATGGTTCCCATGGACACCTCATCTTGGCTCACGGGCGGTCCATCTGTCATCAGGAGATGATATAACTCTGCTTTCCTTGCTGAGGCGGAAAAGGAGATGCTCCTCCTCCGCACCTCGGTGGATAATTTCGGAATAGTCCAGGGACGTACGGATGGCCCCGCGCTTCGCTCAGACTGGGTTGCACAGTAATGTCCGCCAAAGCAAAGCGCAGGTTGGTTAGGATCCACTGATGATTATGGCGGTCGGGCACATGGGCACTATGTTTGCAGTCATAGTTCGGGGTAGGGGGATACTAATGGCTCTCATTTACTGGCCGGTAGGAAGATGTCGCAAGAATTCGTTCCAGATGGCTCTTCCGCATCTTCCCGAGAATGGACCCTCAATAGATGGTTCCGCAAAAACTGCACGGATACGGAAGACATACGGATGCAGTTCCGTATGTGTTCCATTTTTTGGCGGACCCATTGACTTGAATGGAGCCACGGAACATGATTTGCGGGCAATAATAGGGCATGTTCTATCGTTCAACGAAACGGAAATACGGAATGCATACGGAGTGCATTCCGTTTTATTTTTTTCTTGTGGAACCATTGAAATGAATGGTTCTGTATACAGGCCGTATACGGAACGCAAAAAAAGGCCCACAAAACGTTTAAAAAAAACCGGTAGTGTGAAAGAGACCTAAGGCTACATGCACACGACCGTATATGTGTTTTGCGGTCCGCAAAAAAAGGATGACATTCCGTATGGCATCCGTGATTTATTTATTTATTTTTTGCGGATCCGTTTTTTTGGCGGATCCATTGTAATAATGCCTATCCTTGTCCGCAAATTAGAAAAAAATAGGACATGCACTATTTTTTTTTTTTTTTTTTGCGGGGCATCGGAACAGACATACTGATTCGGACAGCATACTGTGTGCTGTCCGCGTTTTTTGCGGACCCATAGAAATGAATGGGAAATCTTATTTTTTTTTTTTTTCGGAACGGACACGGAAACGAACAACTTTTGTGTGCATGTAGCCAAAAGGAAAAAGTGCTAAAATTTGAGAGCGAATATTCGAAAAGCGCATTTTTATCGCGAATATCGTCACTTCGAGATTTCGCAAATATTAAGAATATAGTGCTATATATTCGGAATGACTAATTTTTTTTTTTTTTTTTAACACATTACACATCAGGTGATCATCCCTCCCTTCTTCTAGCTTCTGATCCAATGAGAAGGCTTTGTCACAGCTTAGCAACATTCCTAGCAACCAATAGAAAAGTTGCCTGACCCTTACTATACAAGTTACATAGTTAATACGGTAGAAAAAAGACATACGTCCATCAAGTTCAACCAAGGGATAGGTGAGGACGCGAATCCCAGAAGGAAGTGAGACTCAGATTTCTACATGTTTTCATAAGCATTAATGTTGTTTATTTTTAAGAATTCATCTAAACCAGCGGTTCTCAACCTAGGGGTCGCGACCCCTTTGGGGGGTCGATCGGCCCTTTCCGGGGGGTCGCCTGAGGCTTCCTATTAGGGCTGCACGATTGTAGCGTTACATTACCCTACTTCGTGAGATTTCCCTACCTCCTGACTTCCCGTCGCACTGCTAATGACGTGAGGAGGCGTTCCTGAGTTTTGACGATCTGCTGTCACCACCAGACATCTGAGACGCTCTGACAGACGTCTAGAACCTCCTCCTTGAGGTTCCTTTGTTTTGCTTTCATTTTCTCATCTCGTTAGCCTCTCTCAGCTGTCATGTAGTTGCACTGATTGCATCCCTTTAAATCCTTTTCCCATAGTGCATAACTTTGTGGTTTATACAACTTCCTGGAGTGTGTGCATGCTGTTCCTACTTCTCAGTCTTCTACAAGATAAGTTTTTTGTTCATTTATTTGTGTTTTTCTGTTTGCTGGATCCCAGGTGACCCTGACTCCCTCCGTATCTAGTGTAGGGAGCCGGTGGTCGTGTCCCCCTCACTATTATAGGGTGTTCAGGTGTTATACAGTCGAGGTACGAGGATATGCGATCATCTACCATTGGGATTTTCGCATAGACTGAGCAGTCAGCGAGAGAGCCAGATCTGATGCTGGGCTCTCCCTTTTTGTTCCTTAGTTTTGGATCCAGTCAGTCGTATATTCATTTTGTGTTTTCTAGTTTCCTGCACACCTTCCGTGACATCTGCGCATGCGCAAACCGACAGTTTATGGAAAATCTCAGCAGAGTTCAGCTTCACACCTGGACACTGCGCATGCGCCGGACGGAGTTAGCCGCGCTTGCGTACTGGGATGTAATATTTCCCTACTAAGGCTCTCCTGCGCATGCGCAGTGTCCCGGTGTAAAGCTGAACTCTGCTGAGATTTTCCATAAACTGTCGGTTTGCGCATGCGCAGATCGTCAAAACTCAGGAACGCCTCCTCACGTCATTAGCAGTGCGACAGGAAGTCAGAAGGTAGGGAAATCTCACGAGGTAGGGTAGTATAACGCTACAAAGAGAGATTGTTTCACACAGGAGTAACATACTTTACACGCAAAGACAGTTATGTGCGCAGTTTAGGACACATGAGGGGACACATAGGGCCATGAGGGGGACCAGCATAAGATGCAATATGTCTTATGCTGGCTCCCTTCATTGCTCTATGTGTCATAGCACACATCCCCTATAACAGCGTACTACACAGATCCACCCCATAACAGTGTCCATCCACAGGTCCCCCATAACAGTGTCCATCCACAGGTCCCCCATATAACAGCGTCCTCCAAATATCCCCCATATAACAGCGTCCTCCACAGATCCCCCATATAACAGCGTCCTCCACAGATCCCCCATATAACAGCGTCCTCCACAGATCCCCCATATAACAGCGTCCTCCACAGATCCCCCATATAACAGCGTCCTCCACAGATCCCCCATATAACAGCGTCCTCCACAGATCCCCCATATAACAGCGTCCTCCACAGATCCCCCATATAACAGCGTCCTCCACAGATCCCCCATATAACAGCGTCCTCCACAGATCCCCCATATAACAGCGTCCTCCACAGATCCCCCATATAACAGCGTCCTCCACAGATCCCCCATATAACAGCGTCCTCCACAGATCCCCCATAACACAGCATCCTCCACAGATCCCCCATAACACAGCGCCAATTACAGAACTACCTAACACCTTGTAATAGACTGGCATACATCCTGCATATCAGATATTTACATTACAATTCATAACAGTAGCAAAATTAGTTATGACGTAGCAAGGAAAAAAATGTAATGGTTGGGGGTCACCACAACATGAGGCACTGTATTAAGGGGTCACGGCTTTAGAAAGGTTGAGAACCACTGATCTAAACCCTTTTTAAAACTGTTCACTGTTCCTGCTGTGACCATGTCCTGAGGAAGTCTATTCCACAGATTCACAGTAAAGAAGCTTTGACGCTTCTGGAGACTGAACTTTTTCTTCTTCAGTCGGAGGCAGTGCCCTCTTGTCTTTTGAGCACATTTTACATGGAACAGCTTTTCGCCTTATTTTTTGTATGGCCCATTTATATACTTGTACAGGTTAATAATGTCTCCCCTTAGACGTCTCTTCTCAAGACTAAATAAATTCAATTTTTTAATCTTTTTTCATAACTAAGACCCTCCATGACCCTTATCATTTTAGTCACTCTCCTCTGTACATTTTCCAGCTGCAGTGCATCCTTTCTTTGTACTGTTACCCAGAACTGGAGTGCATATTCCAGATGAGGCTGCACCAGCGCTTTGTAAAGTGGTAGTATTAAATCCCTGCCCTGAGAGTCCATGTTTCGTTTAATGCATGATAATATCCTGGTGGCCTTAGAAGCAGCTGATTGACATTGTATGCTGTAATTTAATCTACCATCCACAAGGACACCAAAATCCTTCTCTATAAGTGACTCTCCCAGTGCTATATCACCTAGGAAATATGAAGCACAGAGATTATTACTACCAAGATGCATAACTTTACATTTGTCCACATTGAACCTTTTTTGCCAACTTGACGCCCAATCACTCAGTGTTTAAGTCAGCTTGTAGTGTGTGGACATTTTCCACACAGCTTAGTGTCATTTGCAAAAATAGATATGGTGCTATTAATCCCGTCCTCAATATCATTAATAAATAAATTAAATAATAAAGGGCCCAGCACTGAACCTTGGGGTACACAACTTATAACCTGGGACCATTCTGAATAGGAATCATTGACCACGACTCTTTGGACACGGTCCTTCAGACAGTTTTCAATCCAATTACAAACTATACTTTCCAAGCCAATAGACCTTACTTTACTTATTAAGGGTCTATGAGGGACAGTATCAAAAGCCTTTGCAAAATCCAGAAACGCTACATCCACAGCCACCCCTCTGTCCAGGCTACTACTCACCTCCTCATAAAAACAAATCGGGTTAGTCTGACAACTTCTGCTCTTGGTAAACCCATGCTGGTTATCACTTATAATATTATTTATGGTCAAATACCCCTGTATATAGTCCCTTAAGAGTCCTTCAAACATTTTTCCCACAACAGAAGTTAAACTAACTGGTCTATAATTGCCTGTGGAGGACCTTGATCCTTTTTTGAATATAGGCACCACGTTTGCCTTGCGCCAATCAGTTGGCACTGTACCAGTACCTAGAGAATCCTTAAAAATTATAAACTGGGGCACAGCAATGACTGAACTGAGCTCTCTAAGCACTCGTGGGTGTACTCCATCTGGACCTGGAGCTTTGTTCACATTTAACTTATTTAACTTCTCTTGGACCATATCTACAGTTAGTTAGCCAATTGAGTATATCACTGGAGGTACTAACAACCCCGGCGCCACAGATATCAGCTCCTTTTCTCTTCTTTTGTATATACAGAGCTAAAAAACTATTTAGGAACTCTGCCTTTTCCTTATCTTCAGTGACTACCCCCCACCCCCACCCTTTACCATTATTTAGGGGTCCTACCTGCTCAGACCTAGGTTTTTTAGCATTTATATATTTAAAAAAACTTTTGGGGATTTGTTGTGCTTTCTTATGCTACCTGCTTTTTGTTTTGTATATTTGCTAATTTAATATTTTATTAAGCCCTTTGTAATCTTCAAACGCTACAGCTGACCCCTCAGATTTGTATTTTTTAAATGCCCTCTTTTTGTCTTTTATTTCTCTTTTTACAGTAGCTGTAAGCCATTGAGGGTTTAATTTTAGGTGCTAGAAAGACATATGGTATTGGTCACTATGAGGTGAGAGGTTTCATCCACAACGGCTGCTAAAAATCCATAAAATGGTGCAAAGTACTCCTTAAAACCACAGGTAAAAAAAAAGAAGATACTAGGTGGTGGAGATGAATAAAACTAGATATAAAATAAATGTTCAATGGGTGGATCAGGGGGGCAGGTGCATGTGAAAGGATCACATACAATATAAGATATTAGTGCAATATAAGATAATAGTGCCAAGGGGACAGCATATTATAAAATGCATATGATAAGTATTAACCACCTCAGCCCCCCTAGCTGAAACACCCTTAATGACCAGACCACTTTTGACAATTATGCACTACACTACTTTCACCGTGTATTGCTCGGTCATGCAACTTACCACCCAAATGAATTTTGCCTCCTTTTCTTCTCACTAATAGAGCTTTCATTTGGTGGTATTTCATTGCTGCTGACATTTTTACTTTTTTTGTTATCAATCGAAATTTAACGAAATTTTAGCAAAATTTTCAGTTGTAAATTTTTTTTTTTTAAAAACGACATCCATATATAAATGTTTTGGTTCTACATGTCTTTGATAAAAAAAAAAAATGTTTGGGTAAAAAAAAATAAAAAATGGTTTGGGTAAAAGTTATAGCGTTTACAAACTATGGTACAAAAATGTGAAATTCCGCTTTTTGAAGCAGCTCTGACTTTCTGAGCACCTGTCATGTTTCCTGAGGTTCTACAATGCCCAAACAGTAGAAAAAAACCACAACTGACCCCATTTCGGAAAGTAGACACCATAAGGTATTCGCTGATGGGCATAGTGAGTTCATAGAACTTTTTATTTTTTGTCACAAGTT
This sequence comes from Bufo gargarizans, assembly GCF_014858855.1. Classification (NCBI taxonomy): domain Eukaryota; kingdom Metazoa; phylum Chordata; class Amphibia; order Anura; family Bufonidae; genus Bufo; species Bufo gargarizans. The sequence continues at coordinate 95,287,869 of NC_058086.1, read as the reverse complement.
AGCGGAAAATTATGAATTTTATTTTTTCATTACAAAGTCTCATATTCCACTAACTTGTGACAAAAAATAAAAAATTCCATGAACTCACTATGCCCATCATGAAATACCTTGGGGTGTCTTCTTTCCAAAATGGGGTCACTTGTGGGGTAGTTATACTGCCCTGGCATTTTAGGGGCCCAGATGCGTGAGAAGTAGTTTGAAATCAAAATCTGTCAAAAATGGCCTGTGAAATCCGAAAGGTACTCTTTGGAATGTGGGCCCCTTTGCCCACCTAGGCTGCAAAAAAGTGTCACCCGTGTGGTATCGCCGTACTCAGGAGAAGTTGGGGAATGTGTTTTGGGGTGTCATTTTACATATACCCATGCTGGTGAGAGAAATATCTCGGCAAAAGACCACTTTTCCCTTTTTATACAAAGTTGGCATTTGACCAAGATATTTATCTCACCCAGCATGAGTATATGTAAAATGACACCCCAAAACACATTCCCCAACTTCTCCTGAGTATGGCGATACCACATGTGTGACACTTTTATGCAGCCTAGATGCACAAAGGTGCCCAAATTCCTTTTTAGGAGGGCATTTGTAGACATTTGGATCCCAGACTTCTTCTCACGCTTTAGGGCCCCTAAAAAGCCAGGCAGAATAAATACCCCACATGTGACCCCATTTTGGAAAGAAGACACCCCAAGGTATTCAATAAGGGGCATGCCGAGTTCATAGAAAAAAAATAATTTGGGCACAAGTTAGCGGAAATTGTTGTTTTTTTTTGTTTTGATTTTTCTCACAGTCTCCCTTTCCGCTAACTTGAGACAAAAATGTTAATCTTTCATGGACTCAATATGCCCCTCAGCGAATACCTTGGGGTGTCTTCTTTCTAAAATGGGGGTCATTTGTGGGGTGTTTGTACTGCCCTGGCATTTGAGGGTCTCCGCAATCATTACATGTATGGCCAGCATTAGGAGTTTCTGCTATTCTCCTTATATTGAGCTTACGGATAATGAGATTTTTTTTTTTCCATTAAGCCTCTGGGCTGAAATAAAAAATGAACGGCACAGATTTCTTCAATTGCATCGATCAATGTGGATGAAAAAATCTCTGCCCAAAATAAAAATAAAAAGGAGGGGAAAGGCGTCTGCCGGGACATAGGAGCTCCGCCCAACATCCATACCCACTTAGCTCGTATACCCTGGCAAACCCGATTTCTCCATTCACATCAATCGATGTGGATGAATAAATCATTGCCGGGATTTTTTTTTATTTTTTATATATACAGACGTGGACAAAATTGTTGGTACCCTTTGGTCAATGAAAGAAAAAGTCACAATGGTCACAGAAATAACTTTAATCTGACAAAAGTAATAATAAATTAAAATTCTATAAATGTTAACCAATGAAAGTCAGACATTGTTTTTCAACCATGCTTCAACAGAATTATGTAAAAAAATAAACTCATGAAACAGGCATGGACAAAAATGATGGTACCCCTAGAAAACACAGAACATAATGTGACCAAAGGGACATGTTAATTCAAGGTGTGTCCACTAATTAGCATCACAGGTGTCTACAACCTTGTAATCAGCCATTGGGCCTATATATATGGCTCCAGGTAATCACTGTGTTGTTTGGTGATATGGTGTGTACCACACTCGACATGGACCAGAGGAAGCAAAGGAAAGAGCTGTCTCAAGAGATCAGAAAGAAAATTATAGACAAGCATGTTAAAGGTAAAGGCTATAAGACCATCTCCAAGCAACTAGATGTTCCTGTGAGTACAGTTGCACATATTATTCATAAGTTTAAGATCCATGGGACTGTAGCCAACCTCCCTGGACGTGGCCGCAGGAGGAAAATTGATGACAAATCTAAGAGACGGATAATCCGAATGGTAACAAAAGAGCCTAGAAAGACTTCGAAAGAGATTCAAGGTGAACTTCATGCTCAAGGAACATCAGTGTCAGATCGCACCATCCGTCGTTGTTTGAGCCAAAGTGGACTACATGGGAGACGACCAAGGAGGACACCATTGTTGAAAACGAATCATAAAAAAGCAAGACTGGAATATGCCAAACTACATGTTGACAAGCCACAAAGCTTCTGGGAGAATGTCCTGTGGACAGATGAGACAAAAATCGAAGTTTTTGCCAAGGCACATCAGCTGTATGTTCACAGACGAAAAAATGAAGCATATCAAGAAAAGAACACTGTCCCTACTGTGAAACATGGAGGAGGCTCTGTTATGTTCTGGGGCTGCTTTGCTGCGTCTGGCACAGGGTGTCTTGAATCTGTGCAGGGTACAATGAAATCTCAAGACTATCAAGGAATTCTAGAGAGAAATGTACTAGCCAGTGTCAGAAAGCTTGGTCTCAGTCGCAGGTCATGGGTCTTGCAACAGGACAATGACCCAAAACACACCGCTAAAAACACCCAAGAATGGCTAAGAGGAAAAAATTGGACTATTCTAAAGTGGCCTTCTATGAGCCCTGACCTCAATCCTATTGAGCATCTTTGGAAGGAGCTGAAACATGCAGTCTGGAAAAGGCACCCTTCAAACCGGACACAACTGGAGCAGTTTGCTCATGAGGAGTGGGCCAAAATACCTGCTGAGAGGTGCAGATGTCTCATTGACAGTTACAGGAAGCGTTTGATTGCAGTGATTGCCTCAAAAGGTTGCGCAACAAAATATTAAGTTAGGGGTACCATCATTTTTGTCCATGCCTGTTTCATGAGTTTATTTTTTTACATAATTCTGTTGAAGCATGGTTGAAAAACAATGTCTGACTTTCATTGGTTAACATTTATAGAATTTTAATTTATTATTACTTTTGTCAGATTAAAGTTATTTCTGTGACCATTGTGACTTTTTCTTTCATTGACCAAAGGGTACCAACAATTTTGTCCACGTCTGTATATATATATATATATATACACAAAGTGTTTGCCAAAGCATATGAACACTGCCGCCTCCTCAGCTCATATGCCTCGGCAAACGTATCTTTTACTGCAGAGGAGATATCTCGTCTTGCAGCGCTGCATACACCAACTTTTGTGCAATCTGACAGCAGCGCAATGCTTCTGTCAGAATGCACATCAGTGCTGCAGCTAGTCGATCGGTTGGTCCACCTGGAAGGTAAAAAAAACTAAAGAAAAAAGTAAAAACCAGGCCGCAACGCAATAAATTTATTAACTTTATAATAACTTTTGAACAGAACATATAAACTTTAACTTTTTGAACATAACGTTAACTTTTTTGCTTACTGGTGCTTTTTTTTAAATTTTATTTTTTACCTTTTATAGGACAAAGCTCTCCTTCCCCATGGGACAATGTGCAAAGCGCAAAGCGCCCAAAGATGTGGCGAAGTACCTTATGCACTTTGTCCCAGGCGAAAGGAGAAGTTTGCAGCAGCTCTGTGTGAATGGGCCCTAATAGCCCTATGTGCCTGTCCTGTGAGATGTGATCCCTATGCTTAGTGTACCTGTGTGTGGTACTTCCGGAAACACTCTTCAAAGCATAGGGCAGGGTGGTCAGGGCAGTCAGGACAGAAGTAGCGTGTGTCACGTCTTATTCCACTCCTGCTACAGACACTACATCTTTTTCGGGGTGATGGTTGGGTTGAGGTACCGGCAACGACATTGGGGAAATGTCGCTCATGTAGACGGCTAACTACACTGGTGGATGGGGCCACGGAACCTCCTGGATACAGGAGGTTCTCGATGATCTCTTCCTGAAATTTGAGGAAGGATCCTGTTCTCCCAGCCTTACTGTAGAGAACAAAACTATTATATGCAGCCAATTGAATAAAATATACAGACACCTTCTTATACCAGCGTCTGGTGCGTCGGGAAACTAAATATGAAGACAACATCTGGTCATTGAAGTCCACCCCTCCCATGAGCAAATTATAGTCGTGGACACAGAGGGGCATTTCAATGACACTGGTTGCTCGCTAAATTTGGATTGTCGTGTCTGCGTGAATGGAGGAGAGCATGTAAACGCTTGTCTCTCCATTTCACCGCGAGCAGTTCTTCATTGCACAAGGCAGCCCTCTTCCCCCTTGCAAGACGGGTGGTAACGAGCCGTTGGGGGAAGCCCGCGCGACTAGTTCGCGCGGTGCCACAGCAGCCAATCTGTTCTAGGAACAAATGCCTAAAGAGGGCCACACTTGTGTAGAAATTGTCCACATAAAGATGGTACCCCTTGCCAAATAAGGGTGACCCCAAGTCCCAGACTGTCTTCCCACTGCTCCCCAGGTAGTCAGGGCAACCGACCGGCTCCAGGGTCTGATCTTTGCCCTCATAGATCCGAAATTTGTGGGTATAGCCTGTGGCCCTTTCACAGAGCTTATACAATTTGACCCCATACCGGGCGCGCTTGCTTGGGATGTATTGTTTGAAGCCAAGGCGCCCAGTAAAATGTATCAGGGACTCTTCTACGCAGATGTTTTGCTCAGGGGTATACAAATCTGCAAATTTCTGGTTGAAGCGGTCTATGAGGGGCCGAATTTTGTAGAGCCGGTCAAAAGCTGGGTGGCCTCTGGGACGAGGGGTGCTATTGTCTCTAAAGTGCAGGAAACGCAGGATGGCCTCAAATCGTGCCCTGGACATGGCAGCAGAGAACATGGGCTTGTGATGAATTGGGTTCGTGGACCAATATGGCCGCAATTCATGCTTTTTGGTTAGACCCATGTTGAGGAGAAGGCCCAGAAAAATGTTTAATTCGGAAACTTGGACTGGTTTCCATCGGAAAGGCTGGGCATAATAGCTTCCCGGGTTGGCGGATATAAATTGAGTGGCATACCGGTTTGTTTCTGCCACGACTATGTCCAAGAGCTCCGCAGTCAAGAACAGCTCAAAAAATCCCAGGGTCGAACCGATCTGAGCTGTCTCAACCCGAACTCCAGACTGGGCAGTGAAAGGGGGAACTAATGGTGCGGCTGAAGTTGGGGGCTGCCAATCAGGGTTTGCCAGCACCTCAGGGACTCTAGGGGGTCTACGGGCCTGTCTGTGCGGTGGCTGCGACGGGGTAACTGTCGCACGTGCCACCGAACCAGCTTCAACTGCCCTTCTGGTGCTCGCCACTTTACCATGTTGTACGGCAGTTTGTCCGAACTTTGGGTCAGACTGCCACTGCTTTCTACAGGTTCATATTCTGACCCGCTAGATTCGTCAGATGAGGGTTCCCATTCCTCATCCGACTGGGTTAGAAGCCTGTAGGCCTCTTCAGAAGAATACCCCCTGTTTGACATTTGGACTACTAAATTTAGGGGGTATTCCTTGAGACTACCCAAGAAAAAAAGCAAGCCTGTCTTACAAATGGGAGGCTAGCGAAGTACCGGAGGCCGCTGCGATTGATAAAAAATATCAAAACTGATTTATTTTTTTTATCGCCGCAGCGCTTGGAAAGTGATTGTGCAGTGATCAAAAAAAATATATATTTTTTGTCACTGCAGCGGGGCGGGCGTGGGTGAACGCATGTGTGGGCGACTGATCAGGCCTGATCGGGCAAACAGTGTGTTTTGGGAGGAGGGCGAGCTAAGGTGACAGTAATACTATTATAGATCTGACTGTGATCAGTTTTGATCACTTACAGATACTATAAAAGTACAAATGCTAAAATTAGCGATACGCTAATCAGTGACTGCGGTGCGGTGGGCTGGGCGCTAAACGATCGCTAACTACCTAACCAAGGGGCCTAAACTATCCTAAAACCTAACAGTCAATACCAGTGAAAAAAAAAAAGTGACAGTTTACACTGATAACTTTTTTCCTTTCACTAGGTGATTGACAGGGGTGATCAAGGGGTTAATTGGGGTGATGGGGGGTGATCTAGGGCTAAGTGTGCTGTTGTTGGGTACTCACTGTGAACTGTGCTTTTCTGCCTGGACCAACCGACGAAAAGGACCAGCAGAGGAGCACAGCAGCCATTTAACACATTATATTTATAAATATAATGTGTTAACAGGCTTCTGATTAGCTTTTTTTAAAATAATCAGCTTGCCAGCCACGATTATTGGCTGGCAAGCTGATGACGTGAACCCCCTGTAACTTTTGCCGGCCTGCGATGCGCATGCGCGGGCCGGCTGAGCACGTCATCTTGCGTCTCACGAGATGACGCATATATGCGTGACTCTGCCTGGGACAGCCGCCTCCGGACCGCGATCCTGCGTTAGGCGGTTAAAAGCATGCGTATAATCGATATAAAATAGTGAACATAAAATAGTGAGCACTCACTTCACTGGGGGGTAGTCACCTGGATAAACTCATGACACCTGTGACTTTGAACCACCCCCCCCCCCCCCCGGCCTAAATCGCATGTAGACTAGACAGAGATTGATGGCAGCATAGACAGGCAAGCTTCTGAGCAATCACTTTATTCCATAGGTATCAAGGCTCAACGCGTTTCAGGGAACAATCATCCCCTTCTTCAGGAGCAGGTGCTAATAAAAAAATATAAATACAGAAGTATATAGAGCAACATACCACTTATATAGGGAGATGCCGACTGTAATTGGATTAGTAGCACGCGCATGGGTGCCGGAACCAGAGTTGACAGACCGGACGTGCGATGCGTGTCACCCTGGAACGCATCAAGGTGCTCGTATCACCGCCGGAAATGACCTCCACAATGATGCGCATAGAACAGGATATGCGCTCCAGGCTGGAATTCAACCGGGGGGTGGCTAACATATAGAGTAACTTCCCCTTTTTTCTGTTTTTTATTTGGGTTTAAATTGTCACGGTTGAGAGTGGGGGGAACCCTCAGCTGTGCGAGGGTAGCTGCTAGGCCAGGACGACAGGATCAGGGAGCAGGTCACCTCCTAGCGCGTCCCTAATTCTGACCCTGACTCCTAACCGTATGAGCCAACCCAGATGGTAGGAGGGCTCATACTCCGGAACCTAGGTTCCCTACTAGCCCTCAGGAAATCCCTGGACTAGGAGCAGGGTAAGACGACCTGTTCCTCCTGGACACGGACGAACAGGAGTCTCACTGGACAAGGAGCAAGGAGAGGGGAAACCTATACAGCATATGGATATGGCAGGTGAGTTAAACCAGTACCACACCTACCTCCCACGGAACACGTTGACTGGAACCCGTGCACAAGTACTGATGTCCACACAAACATTAAGGACACAGCACACACACAACTCACACAGGTATCCAGGACACCCATAGCTGCAAACAGAGAGCATAAAAACATCTTATTAACATCATAACATATATTTTATGACCACAAGGGTGGCCCTCACTGGATAGATGGCATATAAGACCAGGATGATGACTCCAGCATAGAGCATGGCTGGAGTACCCCTCAGCTACAGTCATCCAGCAGGAGCTAAATAGCCCAAGCAGCCACACCCACACACACCTACTGGGAAAGGAGTTAACCCTTCCAACACCAGACAAGGTGTCACTTAAAGGGGAAATGCACACACAACTACATCCCGTGCACACCAAACATAGAAAGCGAACACATACAAAGATACGTTGCAGATGCAACCGCATGCCTTGACAGCGAGCTGCCTAGCAACCAGCTCAGGCTGCTACACTGCCAACCAATATCATGTTGCCAGCGGCAACCACACGTGAGACAAGATACTAACTGCCCTCACCTGCGGTAAACAACAAGCGGACCGCTGACAACTGCATGCGACACAAAGAGCCATGACCAAACACATAGTCGTGACATTAATGGGATAATTTTTTTAGTGCAATTACTCAATGGGGATTTGAAGCTCTCCTCCCATTTATCCTCAGTATTATTTAGTGACAGTAGCTGCTCCCAGTCTATGCCCTGAAATGCTGCCCTCAACCCAGGGAAATTAGCCTTTTTGAAATTCAGTGTCTTTGCTCTGCCTGACAGAGTTTGATTTTTTTTTTATAGTTTAGGGGGAATATAATTATATTGTGGTCACTATTACCAAGTGTTTCTCGAACAGTAACATTACCATCAAGCCCTGCATCATTAGAAATTACCAGATCCAACAGAGCATCGCCCGTAGTGGGAGCTTCTACAAACTGGCCCATTAAGTGGTCCTGCAGCAAATTGAGGAATTTTCTCCCCTTTGCGGTTGAAGCAGAATCAATGTCTGGGAAGTTAAAATCTCCCATTAGGACCACTGTACCAGCCTGTGCCTCCGCTCTATTTGGTTATACAGTTGCATTCCTATATATTTTGTGATGTTAGGGGGTCTATAGATTATACCAAGTAGTATTTTTTTCAGTTTGAACTTCCTCCCATAAGTTTTCCACATCATTACTATCCTCTCGCCCAATTGCCTCTTTCACACTTGTCTTCAGATCACTCCTCACATACAGGCACACACCACCACCTTTTCTATTGACGTGTTCCTTCCTATATAGTGTAAAACCCTCAATATTTACAGCCCAGTCATGCGAAGAGTCCAACCATGTCTTGGCCACACCAACTACATCTATGTGGTCTTCTAGTACCATAGCCTCCAGCTCCCCCATTTTGCTAGCTAGACTTGATGCGATATAAGTAACTCCATTTTGTTAAGCAAACGTGTATTATGAGCTGACCAGTACACTGTCTCAAGATCTCCCTTACCCCCTTTGGAATGTGAGAAACTTCCTGAGCGGTTTCAAAATACCCATACATTCCTTAGTTCTTACCTTTTATAGGGTCATCATGGCTTAAATGCATGGTAGCCTATGGTGTCCATACCTGATTGGTCAAATGCTGTTACTATGAGTCATCTATTATGTTAATGCAGAGCTCATGTGTATACATACTATAGGTTGAAATAAATGCTAACATATGATTGGATGTAAAGAAAGTTCAACCCCTCCTATATCAACTATTGCCCCCCTGCAATTAAACTAGAGTGAATTGGAACAAGGCACATGTCTGGTCTTCATTCTTATTCACCCTCCTGGTACCAGTACAAGACTTAATCCAAGCTTACTACCGAGATCATTGACAGGGACACTAAGGTAAAGGGGTCCAGATATTGCCCTACAAGACTTCTGGTATTGGAATCTCGTAGTGATCACAGCACTCTATCTATTCTGACTGGTTTGGGTGCACGTCATGGTATGTTCCTAGTTCCACCTCTTGGAACTATGATAAATATTCAGCAATTTAGACAGCACTCCGAATTTTGCTTAGATGATTTTTATTTGCTTAGCCGGACATGGTGGTCCCTTTGATAACAATGTTTCAGGCAGAGAGAATGCCCTTCATCAGGCTGATGTATAAAATAAATAAAACATATGTAAATACATGATTCTTATGATACATGATTACAGAAGAAAGAAAACAATTGGTAGTCCCATTTCATCCATGGGACAAATAAATTCATAACCAAAAAATTATGTGCAATATCACTTAAGTATGACTGTTAAATTCATAATGCAGACAAATGTATGTCCAAAGAAACATACTATAAACTTAAATATAATACATTAAACATCAGGACAGGGGGACCACCAGGTGGCAATAATATATATGGTGCGTACAACGAATGGAGCAAAGGAAAAAAGTACAGAGGCAAGGGCACTAATTGTATACCCTGAGTTGCGTCATGTATACAGGCAAATGAAGGATGTCTGAACATACACATAATGTTAAAGTTAAGTAAGACGCCTTTTAAGAAGTAACCACATAATATGGGCAAAGGGAAAACCAGAAAAGAAGTCAGAACAGACCACATGAGGAGAAAAAGGGGGGGGTGCGAGTTGCTTACCTAGTCGTTATACATGGGAGTGTGGATGGCCGGCATGACAATTGCGCTCGTATCCGCTGTTTAAATAGGCGGTTTCGAGCCATGTTATGGGCGGGAGGAGCAGGAGCTCTAAATCTTCTTGTTACCATGGATGTTACGAGCCTTTTACACTAACATCCCCACTGAGGAAGGCATTGAGTGTGTCAGGGAAATTATCCAACGAGAAGCCGAATTCTCCACTCCAGAACAAGAATTTATTATGTCTTTTATTATCGTTTGTGTTAAAAAATAATTATTTTCTTTTTGAAGATCAATTTTACCTTCAGACCTCTGGGACAGCCATGTGCTGTAATGTGGCACCCACTTTCGCAGTTCTGTACATGAACCATTTTGAGAACTGTATCGTGTACACCAACGAGTTGTTCTGCCAATATGTCAAATGTTGGTACAGATATATCGATGATGTCTTTTGTATTTGGCGGGGTCCGTTAGAAGATTTGCACACATTTCACAAAACCGTAGACTCGGCCACAGACTCCATCTATCTCTCCTTGGATTGCTGCAATAATGAAATTTCCTTTTTGGATGTCTTCCTCAAGGTAAGAAACAACACCTTACATACAGACCTCTACACCAAACCTACAGACAGGAATAGTCTTTTAAGGCACGATTCATTTCACCCCCCCAGGGTTATTTCGCTCTCTCCCACGTTCACAACTCATGAGAGTTAAATGTATTGTGTCGGATCCTGATATTTCCAATTCTCAACTATCAGAGATGTCCAATAAATTTCTTAACAGAGGTTTTCCACAACATGTCTTAGAGGACCATATCGGGAAAACGGCTTACCTCTCCAGAATTGATCTACTCAGGCCTAGACCTCCAAAACTTGACCTCAAACATACACGTATCCCATGCGTTTCCACATTTTCCCACCTGAGCCATGAAATCAAACGGATCATATATAAACATTGGTTCACATTATCAGGTAATTTTCCTAATATCTTTCATGAGAAACCCCTGATGTCCTATAAGAGGGCAAAAAACATAAAGGACAAAATTGTGCGATCCGACCTTGGCTCTAACAAGGGACACAGTATCCAAAGCACAATTACTGGTACTATTAATAAGGGAACATACCCCTGCCTTTCTTCTGTGTGTGGCAATGTCAGTAAAGGTCCCACCTTTACTCACCCGTCCACCGGTAAGACATACAATATCCAGGGACGTTACTCTTGCTTTTACAGCTATGTAGTTTATTTAATCAAATGTCCTTGTGACCTGGGATACGTTGGCGAAACAATTAAAAAAAATTATGGAGCGTATATCCCAACATAAATCCAACATAAGCACCACAAAGATAGAGGCCCCCCCCGGTACAACATTTTATAATACACAACCATGCAGTTAGCAAACTTCGCTTCCAGGTGATCGACTGGAGACCTCCTCTAAGACGAGGTGGCAATCGTGAGCTGCAACTACAGGAGAGAGAGATGTTGTGGATCCGACGTCTCAATACCCTCCAACCTAATGGACTTAACAAAGATTATGTTTTAGATTATTAAAATATTATCCTCTTCTTCTCTTTCTAATTTTCCCTCACATTTCATTCCAGGGCCAGAGACATCTAATAACGGGTGGTGACACCCGCCAAGCACGTCCTAGCCTGACAGGTTCGTATACCCTGTCCTGATATTGGTATATACTCTATCTATCTATCTATCTATATATATATATATATATATATATATATATATACTCCTGTCTGTTTCAAGATTGAAATAATTATGTATAAACAGAACAATTGTATTATTGAGGTCATGTAATTCCTCCTGTATATGCGTATAAAGATTTTATATCCCTTTACTGGAATTTCCATGCGCTTTTTTACCAATAACATGCTAGGAACCTCATGCACACTAACACATACATATTACATGTAGGAACGCGCTCTCGCGCTCCTTATGTTGTGCGGTTACATATTATTACTTCTATCACATTGCCTTATTATAATAGTGCCATCCCTTGTTTGTGCTATGCTATATACGTATTTCTTGTCGCCCCTGCAATTTAAAAAAAAATTTTTTTAGCACATATATATCACATGTAGGAACGCGCTCCTGCACCCCTTATGTTGTGCTGTTACATATTATTGCTTCTATCATATAGCCTTATTGTAATAGTGCCATCCCTTGTTTATGCTATGCCATACATGTATTTCTTGTTACCATGCGATTCCTTACGCCATGCGATTGCACTTACATTGGTTTCTTTAATACATAAGTGTTCTCCCTATTCCAAGATGGCCACTTTCCTTCTTCTGTTCCTTGTGCGCATGCACGTAAACGCACATCCTACCACACGTCACCTGACTGGGCCGGTACCTCTCAGGGACATACTCGCAATATCGCAAGATTTAGAGCGCCTGCTCCTCCCGCCCATAACATGGCGCGAAACCGCCTATTTAAACAGAGATACGAGCACAATTGTCATGCCAGCCATCCACACTCCCATGTGTAACGACTAGGTAAGCAACTTGCACCCCTCCTTTTTCTCCTCATGTGGTCTGTTCTGACTTCTTTTCTGGTTTTCCCTTTGCCCATATTATGTGGTTACTTCCTCAGACGGCGTCTTACTTGACTTTAACATTATGTGAATGTTCAGAAATCCTTCATTTGCCTGTATACATGACGCAACTCAGGGTATACAATTAGTGCCCTTGCCTCTGTACTTTTTTCCTTTGCTCCATTCGTTGTACGCACCATATATATTATTGCCACCTGGTGGTCCCCCTGTCCTGATGTTTAATGTATTATATTTAAGTTTATAGTATGTTTCTTTGGACATACATTTGTCTGCATTATGAATTTAACAGTCATACTTAAGTGATATTGCACATAATTTTTTGGTTATGAATTTATTTGTCCCATGGATGAAATGGGACTACCAATTGTTTTCTTTCTTCTGTAATCATGTATCACAAGAATCATGTATTTACATATGTTTTATTAATTTTATACATCAGCCTGATGAAGGGCATTCTCCATGCCTGAAACATTGTTATCAAAGGGACCACCATGTCCGGCTAAGCAAATAAAAATCATCTAAGCTGTCTAAATTGCCGAATAGCTAGCTAGACTTCTGGTATTTGTGAAAATACATTTTAAATTACTATTACCTGTAACAGAAGTATTGTAATGCATTGCAAAGGGGATCAGACCCCAAAAAGTTGAAGTCCCAGAGTGGGACAAAAATGTAAAGTTTAAAAAATTTTTACAAAAAATAAAGTTTAATTTTTTTTTTAAGTTTCAAGTAAAAGCAACAATTTGCTTTTCCCAAAAAAAAGTAAACAAAAAATGTAAAAATAGGGAAAAAAGAAAAGTAGTCATGTTAGGTATTGCCGCGTCTGTATCGACCTGCTTTATAAAAAATATCACATGACCTAACCCCTAAGGTGAACACCGTAAAAAAATAAAAATTGTGTTAAAAAAGCTATTCTTTTGTCACCTTACATCACAAAAAGTTCAATAACAAGCGATTTAAAAAGTCATATGTCCCCTAAAATAATACCAATCAAACAGTTATCTCATGCTACAAAAATAGAGCCCCTACATAAGACAGTCACCCCAAAAAAAATAACTATGGCTTTTAGAATATGGAGACACTGAAAATAAATATTTTTCAAAAATGCTTTATTATGTAAAACTGAAACAAACAACCAAAAAAGGTAGTCATATTTGGTATTGTTGTGTCCGTAACAACCTGCTCTATAAAAATAGCACATGATCTAACCTGTCAGATGAACACTGTAAATAACAAAAAAAAAAAAAAAAGTGCCAAAGCAGCTATTTTCTGTTACCTTACCTCACACAAAGTGTTATATAGCGCAACCAAAAAAATTATATGTTCAAGTCACTTCAAAAAATGAACCAAAATGATACGCAACTGACAATACTAGCTAATTCCTCAGGCTGATATTAAAAGTTGAAAACTTTGCCAATATCTTCCAGTCAGGAACATATCGGAGCCCCTCATGCACCACGTCACGGTGTCTCAGCATGCATGGGGTCCTACCACTCAACTGCCCGTGGTGTGTGAGTAGGGTCTGAACAGTGCTAGAAACAAACTTAGTCAGACTCGCTTGCCTCCATAGTGGTATCACCAATGCACCGTGAGGTAGGATAAAGCTGTGAGCTGCACCCACAACAGACCACGTGACACAGCATTTTCACCCGTTTAGGCCATCATATGTACCGTAAAATAGTATCAACAAAACTGCCACCTTATCCCGTAGTTTCCAAAATGGGGTAACTTTTTGGAGTTTCTACTCTAGGGGTGCATCAGGGGTCTTCAAATGTGACATGGCAGCTTAAAATTATCCCAGTGAAATCTGCCCTCCAAAAACCATATGGCGTTCCTTTCCTTCTGCACAATGCCATCTGCCTGTACAGCAGTTTACGACCACAGTAAAAATTTCAAGATTTGCTTCTAAACTTCTAAGCCTTCTAACGTCTCCAAAAAATAAAATGGCATTCACAAAATTATCCAAACATGAAGTAGACATATAGGGAATGTAAAGTAGTAACTATTTTTAGAGTTATTACTCTCTATGATAAAAGTAGAGAAATTGAAATTTGGAAATTACAAACCGGATCCCAAAAAAGTTGTGAATAAAAACTGAATGCAATGATGTGGAGATGGCAAATGTCAATATTTTATTTGTAATAAAACGTAGATGACAGATCAAATGTTTAATCCGAGTAAATGTATCATTTTAAAGGAAAAATACATTGATTCAAATTTTCACTGTGTCAACAAATCCCCAAAAAGTTGGGACAAGTAGCAATAAAAGGCTGGAAAAAGTAAATTTGAGCATAACGAAGAGCTGGAAGACCAATTAACACTAATTAGGTCAATTGGCAACATGATTGGGTATAAAAAGAGCTTCTCAGAGTGGCAGTGTCTCTCAGAAGCTAAGATGGGTAAAGGATCACCAATTCCCACAATGTTGCGCAGAAAGATAGTGGAGCAATATCAGAAAGGTGTTACCCAGCGAAAAATTGCAAAGACTTTGCATCTATCATCATCAACTGTGCATAACATCATCCGAAGATTCAGAGAATCTGGAACAATCTCTGTGCGTAAGGGTCAAGGCTGTAAAATCATACTGGATGCCCGTGATCTCTGGGCCCTTAAACGACACTGCACCACAAACAGGAATGCTACTGTAAAGGAAATCACAGAATGGGCTCAGGAATACTTCCAGAAACCATTGTCAGTGAACACAATCCACCGTGCCATCCGCCGTTGCCAGCTGAAACTCTACAATGCAAAGAAGAAGCCATTTCAGGCGTTTTCACTGGGCCAGGGATCATTTAAAATGGAGTGTGGCAAAATGGAAGACTGTTCTGTGGTCAGACGAGTCATGATTCGAATTTATTTTTGGAAATCTGGGACGCCATGTCATCCAGACCAAAGAGGACAAGGATAACCCAAGTTGTTATCAGCGCTCAGTTCAGAAGCCTGCATCTCTGATGGTATGGGGTTGCATAAGTGCGTGTGGCATGGGCAGCTTGCATGTCTGGAAAGGCACAATCAATGCAGAAAAATATATTCAGGTTCTAGAACAACATATGCTCCCATCCAGACGTCATCTCTTTCAGGGAAGACCCTGCATTTTTCAACAAGATAATGCCAGACCACATTCTGCATCAATCACAACATCATGGCTGCGTAGGAGAAGGATCCGAGTACTAAAATGGCCAGTCTACAGTCCAGATCTTTCACCTATAGAGAACATTTGGCGCATCATAAAGAGGAAGGTGCAACAAAGAAGGCCCAAGACGATTGAACAGTTAGAGGCCTGTATTAGACAAGAATGGGAGAGCATTCCTATTTCTAAACTTGAGAAACTGGTCTCCTCGGTCCCCAGACGTCTGTTGAGTGTTGTAAGAAGAAGGGGAGATGCCACACAGTGGTGAAAATGGCCTTGTCCCAACTTTTTTGGGATTTGTTGACACCATGAAATTCAGATTCAACATATTTTCCCCTTAAAATCGTACATTTTCTAAGTTTAAACTTTTGTTCCGTGATTTATGTTCTATTCTGAATAAAATATTAGAAGTTGGCACCTCCACATCATTGCATTCAGTTTTTATTCACGATTTGTATGGTGTCCCAACTTTTTTGGAATCCGGTTTGTAGATTTTTAATTTGTTATAAATAAAAAATGAAACTTTTTGACTCAATTTTACCACTGTCATGAAGTACAATATGTGACAAGAAAACAGTCTCAGAATAGCCTGGATAAGTAAAAGTGTTTTATAGTTATTACCACATAAAGTGACATGTCTGATTTGCAAAAATCAGCCTGGGATTTAAGGTGAAAATTGGCTTGGAAGGCAGGAAGGAAATGTCGCCACTTAAAGGGTTTCTATCACTTCGCTGCACATATTTAGCTGTCAGACACTAGCGATCTGCTAGTGTCTGCTCTGCCCAACCATCCTAATATAATTGCTTTTGGGGCAGCCGTTTTGCTAAAAAAAGAACTTTTATTAATATGCTAATGAGCCTCTAGGTGCTATGGGGGCGTCATTAGCACCTAGAGGCTCCGTTTACCTTCAGAAACTGCCGCCGCCCAGCGCGTCCCTCCAGCCCGCCCATCTCCTCCTGAATGCGATCCTCCTTGTGAGCGTATGTATTCTGCGCATGCGCAGTGAATGTCTGACCGCCTCCTTGCTCAGACATCTCCACTGCGCCTGCGCGATGACGCCATAGTGCTCCGAGGAACAGGCGCAGTGGAGATGTCTGAGCAGGGAAGCTGTCAGACATTCACTGCGCATGCGCCGAATACAGGCGCTCACAAGGAGGATCGCATTCAGGAGGAGATGGGCGGGCTGGAGGGATGCGCTGGGCGGCGGCAGTTTCTGAAGGTAGACTGAGTCTCTAGGTGCTAATGACGCCCCCATAGCACCTAGAGGCTCATTAGCATATTAATAAAAGTTCTTTTTTTAGCAAAACGGCTGCCCCAAAAGCAATTATATTAGGATGGTTGGGCAGAGCAGACACTAGCGGATCGCTAGTGTCTGACAGCTAAATATGTGCAACGAAGTGATAGAAACCCTTTAAAGGGGTTTTACAGTAAAAAGTGATTATTTTTTTTACAAGTTCCTGCGGCATGGTCCCTGAAACAGAAGATTCATACTTTCCTGCTCTGTGCTGTTCTCGGTGTCTCTATCTTCCAGTCCTGGAGCACCAGCAAATGGCAACATCACCACTGAAGACAGTCATTGGCTGGAGCGGAGCAAGTGACTATGCCCATATTCAACCAGATGTAAACAGCGCATTTAAGGGCCATGCTGCAGGAATAGGTTAAAAATCATCTTTTACTGGGAAACCCCTTTAAGCCCCTACTAGACAGCATGATATTCGGTACAATTACTGGGAACAGGCGTTCATAGAAGCGCTTATTCCTGATATCTGTCCTGTATATTTGCGTTGCTGATCAGCCGATAAACAAGGAATCACTCGTTTGTCATCTGATCTGCGTATTTTATCAGGATAAAAGATGTACAATTATCAGCAGCACATCTCCCTGTATAATCAGGAATGGGACTGATAATCAATAGAGCCGAATGAGGGAGCAATGACTGTAATAGCAATCATTCCTCCTCATTCACTTTGCGCTCGCAACCTGACATGGAGAAATACCTCCGAGTCAAGTCCTCGGCGCAGACATCCAAAGAGGCGTACACAACAGGAGGAAGAACAGCTCAGCGAATTCTCCGATGCTAAAAGCGCCCAAGAATTATCGGACGCGAGTCCCTTACTATTACCGAGGCTTAGCGGACATAAAAGCTGATGTCTGCCACATTGGTGATAGAGTTGAAACTTTTAAAAGCTCACACCAGACTTGGCTAGCTTTTGATATGGCAGTGAAGGAGAACTTGGCCACACATACAGCTCGCATTAATGAATCCATGCTTATGTTAGAGGACCAAGAAAACAGAAGCCGCAGGAAAAAATTTCGCATCCAAGGTATACCTGAGGCCCTAGATAAGGAATACCCCCCTGCAGTGGTTAGATGTTTGTTTGTGGAGCTATTGGGGGTAGAGAGAGCGGACGCCATTATTATTGAAAGAGCCCATAAAGTTCTGCGCTTCAAACCTTTACCTTCTGAGAAGCCCAGGGACATCATTTGCGGGCTCTTGTCTTTTTGCGACACAGCAGATATACTCGCTAAAGCGAGGGAGCTTAATGAAATCCAACTTAATGGGGCAACTATACAGATTTTTCAAGATCTTGCACCATCAACTCTGCAGAAGAGGAGACTCCTAAAGCCTCTTACGGATAAGCTCAGATCTGAGAGGATCCCGTATAGATGGTTATTTCCTTTTGGAATCCCCATCGTCCGTGGTGCCAAAAGACCTTTCATCTGTCTGGGACTCTCTCCATATACCACCTATGGAGATCCCTTCATGGATGCCATTATCTGAAGGCCACTCAATCTCTCCACTTCCACCAGTTCCTACATGGGAAGTAGCTAAGAAGCTGAAATTGCCGAAAGCCAGAAGAAACCCTCCAAGAGACACTATACACTGACAACCTATTGTAACCCTCCTGGGTTTCAATCGAGTTGCCATTTGTCTTTTCTGTTCAGCATATTTTTCAGATATTTTTTCCTGTTTATTTTATGTTTTTTCCTCACTGATAGTTACATATAGGGAGATTATTATGTGTTCTTGCATAGCAAGACCACATACTGTTATCTCACATATATATTATTATTCTTCTTATTATAGCCAAATTTGCCACCCTAACTCCTCCCACAGTTTTTACACTACATAGACAAAAATTTACCAAAACGTGCAGATTGTGCCCGATCGGATTGCTATTACTTTGTGGAGCGATCCCACCCCCGGGGCCCCCGTGGCGGGCCCCGGAAGCCCCCTTTTTTCCCATAGACTTTGACAGGGTAAATTTTCAAATCGCTCCCACTCGCCAGGCTTTGAGGCTAAAGTCACCAAACTTGGGTCACAGTCATGGGCTCAACCCGAAAATTTTTGCCACATTTCGGGGACCCCAAAATGTAGGCGGGGCCACACAGAACCAATCAAAATCTCCCCATTGACTATAATGAGACCTTCAAATCGCTACTCCTCCCACATTTTTAGGAGTACAAATTCCAAACTTTGCAGACTTGGTCGGCACCCACCCGAGTACCTTGCTTGTGCTTTGTTACCCGATCCCACCCTCCGGGCCCCTGGGACAGGGCCCCCAAAATCCAAGTTTTTCCCATTGACTTTGACAGGGAAAATTTTCAAATCGCTCCCAGTCGCACAGATTTTAAACTAAAGTCACCAAACTTGGGTCACTTAGTCATGGGGTCAACGCGCAATTTGTTAGCACATTTCGGAGACCCGAAAATTTGGGCGGGGCCACACAGAACCAATCAAATTCTCCCCATTGACTACAATGAGACGTTCAAATTGCTACTCCTCCCACAGATTTAGGAGTATAAATACCGAACTTTGCACTCTTGGTCGGCACATACCCGACTATCTTGCTTGTGCTTTGTTAACCGATCCCTCCCTCCGGGCCCCTGTGGCGGGCCCCCGAAAACCTCTTTTTTTCTCCCATAGAGTTTTATTGGAAAAATGCAAACGTTTGTCACTCATACAGCTTCGGAGTGAAACTCACCAAACTTGGGTCACTCAGTCATGGGGTCAACCTGGAAATTTCTGTCACATTTTGGGGACATTAAAAAGTGGGCGGAGCTACAAACAACCAATCAGATTTTCCCTATTGACTTCAATAAGAAACCTTTAAATTGCTGTCATTCTCACAGTATTTAAGCCAGAATACCCAAACTTGGCACCGTAGGTCATTGGGTGACTGGATTCAAAAAATAATGAAAAAGTGGGCGGAGTCTACAACGGCCAATCAAATTTCAGCCATTTGTTTAAATGGGAAAAATTCAAACTGCCGCTGCTCTTAGACTGTTAATGGCACGTTTCCCAAACGTGGTACAGTTGGACAATTTAGGATTAGGATTAAAATTTTGAAAAGTGGGCGGGGCCAAAAACAACCAATCAGATTTCTTTCATTGATTTCAATATGGAAAAAAAAAAATTCAGAAAATTGAAAAATGCTGCCATGATTGATGTCAGGGGCTTCAAATCGCTGAAATCAGGTGATAGATTACTTTGGATTCAAAAATTTAAAAAGTGGGCGGAGCCAACAACAACAAATCAGATTTTCCCTATTAACTTTAATGAGAAACATTTAAATTGCTGTCATTCTCACAGTATTTAAGCCAGAATACCCAAACTTGGCACCGTAGGTCATTGGGTGACTGGATTCAAAAATGTATAAAAAAGTGGGCGGAGTCTACAACGGCCAATCAAATTTCAGCCATTTGTTTAAATGGGAAAAATTCAAACTGCCGCTGCTCTTAGACTGTTAATGGCAGGTTCCCCAAACTTGGTACAGTTGGACAATTTAGGATTAGGATTAAAATTTTGAAAAGTGGGCGGGGCCAAAAACAACCAATCAGATTTCTTTCATTGATTTCAATGTGGAAAAAAAAAAATGCAGAAAATTGAAAAATGCTTCCATGATTGATGTCAGGGGCTTCAAATCTCTGAAATCAGGTGATAGATTAATTTGGATTCAAAAATTTAAAAAGTGGGCGGAGCCAACAACAACAAATCAGATTTTCCCTATTGACTTCAATGAGAAACCTTTAAATTGCTATCATTCTCACAATATTTAAGTCAGAATACCCAAACTTGGCACCGTAGGTCATTGGGTGACTGGGGTAAAAAAAAAATTAAAAAGTGGGCGGGGTCTACAACGGCCAATCAAATTTCAGCCATTTGTTTAAATG
The DNA here is from genome assembly GCF_014858855.1 of Bufo gargarizans. Lineage (NCBI taxonomy): Eukaryota > Metazoa > Chordata > Amphibia > Anura > Bufonidae > Bufo > Bufo gargarizans. Next base: position 95,267,297 of record NC_058086.1, on the reverse strand, counting down.
GGAAAAATTCAAACTGCCGCTGCTCTTAGACTGTTAATGGCAGGGTTCCGAAACTTGGCACAGTTGGTCACTGGAGGACTGTGCCAATGTATATCTCATTTTGGGGATGCTAAAAAGTGGGCGGAGCCACAAACAACCAATCAGATTTTCCCTATTGACTTCAATAAGAAACCTTTAAACAGCTGTCATTCTCACAGCACCCAAACTCGGCAGGGTGGGTCAGTGTGAGACAAAGGTCAAAATTTATAAAAGTGGGCGGAGTCTACACTCCACCCAGTTACTCCGCCCACTCCAGTTGTAAGCTACTGGTGGAGGCAAGAACACATCACACAATTTCCCCAGAAATTTTACCTTTTCTAGTTATTATTATTATTATTATTATTATTATTATAATTCTTCAGTTGCTGGGCTTTTAGGGTGGGGGTCTGATCGACTAGGCTATACATGAAACAATACCCCTCCCCCCCTAACATGCTCCGTTTGGAGCCTCTACTATATAATCCACACAGTATGTTCACTTTATTCTATAGCATTGCACTTAATTGGTTCTATGTTATTCTTTGTGCTATTCACAGTTTTTTGTTGGCTCACGGGAATGAGGCCTGATTTATTCGACAATAACTCTAATAAGCTAGTTTCACACTAGCGGCAGGGGACTCTGGCAGGCTGTTCCGGTGGGTGAACAGCCTGTCGGATCCGTCCTGCTGCTAGTTCACGTGTGCCCCCGGACTGCTGCTCCATCCCCATTGACTGTTATGGGGGCAGGGGCTGAGTTCCGTCGGCAGCACGAGAGGTGGTCGGACTAAAAGTACTGCATGCCGGAACAGCCTGCCAGAGTCCCCTGCCACTAGTGTAAAAGTACCCTTACCAATCATGGCTAGGTTACGAGTTGCTTTTAATTCCTTTAATGTAAAGGGATTTAATTCACCAGTCAAGAGGAGTCACGTTTTCCAATTGTTAAGAAAGGCCGGTGCGCATATTGTTATGTTACAAGAAACACACTTCAAATCAGGTTGCATTCCTAATCTCTCTGATTCTCAATATCAGAAATGGTTCCATGCATGTCATTATAGTTTAGCATCCAGAGGTGTCAGCATTGGCCTTCATAATAATGTTCCTTTTTCACTGACCGGCAAACTTATCGATCCTGAAGGGAGATATCTACTGTTCAGGTGTCAAATTGGTAGCAAAGAAATTAACTTTATGTAATCCATACACCAATACTGTGAAATGGCTGAGAGACGTTACACATTATCTCTCACTTTGCTACAGGTCTTGTCATTTTAGGCGGAGACCTCAACCTCACATTGAATCTTGATGAGGACTCATCCTCACAGAAATCTGCTATTTCTTATAAAGCCTTGAAAGGGATCCATCGCCATCTACAAGATCTCTACTTATGTGATATCTGGCGAACTCTTAATGCTAATGTTAGAGATTATACCTTTTATTCTAACACCCATAAATTCTATCAAAGATTGGATTACTTTTTAGTTAGTAGTGGATGTCTCCTTCAGGTGGTGAAGGCTAATATACGTTATATTACAATATCTGATAACGCGCCTATTACAATCACCCTAGAATTTCCAGATTCACCTAAAAGGATATGGACATGGAAACTTAATCCTACCCTCTTAGATTCCACTGATACAGTCCAAGCATTTTCTGAGAAATTACATGGGTATTTTGCAGAGAATGCGTCCCCCCCCAACACAACAATCATCTATATGGGAAGCTCATAAAGCCGTCATAAGAGGCGAGTTCATACGATTAGGTTCTCATCTGAAAAAAAACAACGCTTATCTCAAAATAACTTCACTCCTAAGTAGCATAGCAACCCTGGAAAAAAAGGCCTATATGCGTATAAAACATAAACACTACGCATATGGCGAAAAGGAGAATAAGATTATGTCAGCCCTTCTAAAGAAAAGAATGGAACAAAACTACATAAAAGCTATTAGATTAGAACTTTGAATGGAACACACTGACTGACCCTTCTGATATCGCATCAGCCTTTTCCACATATTACCATTCCCTTTATAATTTGAGAAAGAGGGAATATCAGAAAGATTTTTCAGAAAGATCCTCACAAATTAAAGGGTTCCTTGATTCCCTGCATCTCCTAACTCTGGGACCTGTAGACATTAAAGCCCTTATGTCCCCAATTCAATTGGAGGAAATTAAATCTGCACTGTATTTAACTCCATCTGGTAAAAGCCCAGGCCCAGACGGCCTGCCAATCTTATATTATAATTTTTTCCCCCCACATTAGGCCCTCATCTCGAAAATATTTCAGTTCCCTTTGGGAGGGAACACACCCTGCCAAACAATTTCTGGAAGCCCACATAGTTTTACTGCCTAAACTGGGTAAGAACCCTGCATTAACATCAAGCTATAGGCCTGTTTCACTCCTGAACGCATATACTAAACTTTGGGCCAAAGTTCTGGCTTCACGTATTGGTCCCTTGCTTCAAAACATAATTTCTCCTGAACAAACTGGTTTCGTTAAGGGCAGTGATAGCACTTTTAGGTTTCTACAGGCAATAGAATATGCCAACCACACTGGAACTGGTTTAACACTACTTAGTAGAGATGCCGAAAAGGCATTTGATAGGGTAGATTGGAGGTTTATGGAACTAACATTACACAAATTTGGTTTCCCAACACAGTTCATCAAGGCCATCATGTCTTTATATTCTTCACCCTATGCTTGGGTCAGGGTGATTGGTATCTTTTCCCCTACTTTTAACATACACAATGGCACAAGACAGGGTTGCCCTCTATCCCCTGCCCTATTTATTCTCTGTCTTGAGACTCTAATACAAGCTATCAGACAAGACACTGCTATTAATGGACTATCAGGAACTATACCCACACGGTGGCCGGCTTTGCCGATGGCATGCTATTATTTCTTACTGACCCAGTCACTGCATTCCCAGCCCTACTTGATCTATTTGACCGATTTGGCTCATTGTCAAATTTCTAAATTAATCTTCCTAAATGCTCAGCCTTATTAAAATACCCCATAATACGAAGGTATTCCTTTCAATGGCCTCCCACGCACATGTCCTATTTTGGAATCAACATAGCACCCAAAATAGACACCTTGTTCGAACTAAATTACCCCAAAGAGATCACTCAACAGCTAAATAATTTAGATATCCTGTTCATGTGTTGGACAGGCCGTAAGAATCTATTGAAAACTTTAATTACCCCAAAACTACTGTACCTTCTGCAAGCCGCCCCAATATATGTACCACCTAGTTTTCTGGCCTCAATCAAGAAATAGTTTTCATTCTTTGTCTGGAAGAATTCGCATCCACGGCTGTCCTACAAACTCCTGACACTACCTAAGAGTATGGCCGGCTTTGGGCTTCCGGATATTGCAGCTTACTATAGGGCGATTCAACTACGCCTAAACACTGAATTGCTTAACCCTCACACTGATAAGCTCGGAGTAAATATAGCTTTATGGTTACTATGTCCCTCTATGGTGTCTAATCTCTGGAAGACCCCTAATCAGCCCCAGTCGGGAAGACCCCTTTATTTAAAGGGGTACTGTACACGTGGCAAAATGTTGCTGCTCCCTTACATCTGTTAGACTCCCCTTCCCCCCTCACTCCAGCCAAATTTCTTCCTTGCCTATCGCGGTATGATTACACTGATGACTTAGGTATCTGGCCCACCTTAGCTAATGTCCCAATACGGGAACTCCTAGCAGGTAACTTGATTCCCTCCCTTAAAACCATAAATTATGTTTATAGTACTAAACCATGGTCTACGAGTTATTTATTATAATTTCCACAACTTAAGTTCCAGTTTCCTAAAGGCCATAAAGCCAACTAAGGCCCAAACATGGTATAAGGTACTGCTGGACTCTACAACACAAAGGCCTAATTTCTCTGCTTTATAGAAAGATTTTGGAGGGTAATGCTACAACTAAGCCCATTTACCTTGAACAGTGGGAGAGGGACATGGGTGTTTCCTTTTCTCATTCAGAAACCAAACAGATCCTTTAAAATTATTATGGTATATCAAAATGTATAAGAATACAAGAGAATGCATACAAAATAGTGACCAGGTGGTATGGTACACTTGACATAATTCACAAAATGAACCCCTCCATCTCTGCGGAATGATGGAGGTGTCATGGAGCCCAGAGCTCCATGTTACATATCTGGTGGGATTCCCCACACATCTCTGTATTCTAGAGAAAAATTACAACTGCAATTAACCAGATATGTTCTTCATCTATAACCCTTACTCCTACCTTAGTTCTACTTAATAAGTCTGAACATAATTGTCCTCTCCCATCGATTCTCATAATGGCAGCCAAGTTGCTAACACCCAAACACTGGCTCAGCGAACAGATACCCTCTATTAGGGACTGGGTCGAGGAAAATTCAGGAAATTTATAGAACGGAAGAACTTAGCAGCTGGACAACCCTATCACATGACAAATAGTACTCAATACACACGCACTGATCTTCTCCCCTCTTCAGATACCTTATTGTATATGTGTGGCCCTTTCTCCAACAAGAAGACACAACACACCTTTTTCCTCCCCTTCTATTTTATTAATGCATAACTGCATAACTTTATGCAGGCAAATCCTCCAGAAGTTACAGGCTGCTATGTGTTACTTTGTCATATTTTATTAAGGTTTACGTACTCAATCTTTATGCTCTACCCCATGTAAACGTGTCTCATTTCCCTGCGTAATTGTTCTCTGTTCATTGATTATAAATATTTGCCTTATATATGGATGTAAGTCCAAGCTTGTTAAACTATTTATAATGACTAAATAAATAAAGATTGATTTAAAAAAAGTAACTGTAAGAGTAAAAAAAAATATTTTTTTAATCCTTCCCCCTTTACCAATTTTATGTTAAAAAATAATATATATATATATATATATATAAAACATATTAGGTATTGTAACGCTGATAACGGTGTCATCGCCACTGGCCATGTTGGTGGAGTACTCGAAACAGCTCAACAGGGCACACAGGTCTTGCATGAAGGCCCAGTCATTGGTGGAGAAGTGGTGCTGTTCCGCAGTGAAACTCACCCGTGCGTGCTGCAGCTGAAACTCCACTATGGCCTGCTGCTGCTCGCACAGTCTCTCCAGCATGTGCAAGGTGGAGTTCCACCTGGTGGGCACGTTGCATATGAGGTGGTGAGCGGGAAGGCCGAAGTTACACTGTAGAGCAGACAGCCGAGCGGCGGCAGGATGAGAACGCCAGAAGCGCGCACAGACGGCCCGCACTTTATGCAGCAGCTCTGACATGTTTGGGTAGTTATGAATGAATTTCTGCACCACCAAATTCAGCACATGTGCCAGGCAAGGGATATGCTTCAAACCGGCTAGTCCCAGAGCTGCAACGAGATTTCGCCCATTATCACACACCACCAGGCCGGGCTTGAGGCTCACTGGCAGCAACCACTCATCGGTCTGTTCTATACCGTGCCAATACTCCTGCGCGGTGTGGGGCCTGTCCCCCAAACACATCAGTTTCAGAACGGCCTGCTGACGTTTACCCCTGGCTGTGCTGAAGTTTGTGGTAAAGGTCTGTCGCTGACCGGATGAAGAGGTAGAAGAGGAGGAGGAAGCCGAATAGGAAGAGGAGGCAACAGGAGGCAAAAAATTATGCCCTGCGACCCTTGGCAGCGGAAGGACGTGCGCCAAACAGCTCTCCACCTGGGGCCCAGCTGCCACTACATTTACCCAGTGTGCAGTTATGGAGATATAGCGTCCCTGGCCGTGCTTACTGGTTTACGTATCTGTGGTTAGGTGGACCTTGCCACAGATGGCATTGCGCAGTGCACACTTGATTTTATCTGATACTTGGTTGTGCAGGGAGGGCACGGCTCTCCTGGAGAAGTAGTGGTGGATGGGAACGATGTACTGTGGGACAGCAAGCGACATCAGCTGTTTGAAGCTGTCCGTCTCCACCAGCCTGAATGACAGCATTTCAAAGGCCAGTAGTTTAGAAAAGCTGGCATTCAGGGCCAGGGATCGAGGGTGGCTAGGTGGGAATTTACACTTTCTCTCAAAGGTTTGTGAGATGGAGAGCTGAACGCTTCCGTGAACGTGGCGGATCCACTGTCGGCCACCCAATTGACTAGCGCCTGTTGTCATGCCCTGCTCAGGTTATGTAACATAGTAACACAGTACATAAGGCCGAAAAAAGACATTTGTCCATCCGGTTTGGCCTGTTATCCTGCAAGTTGATCCAGAAGAAGGCAAAGCAAAAACCTATGAGGTAGAAGCCAATTTCCCCCACTTTAGGGGAATACAAAATTCCTTCCCGACTCCAATCAGGCAATCAGAATAACTCCCTGGATCAACGACCCCTCTCTAGAAGCTATAGCCTGTAATACTATTACGCTCCAGAAACACATCCAGGCCCCTCTTGAATTCCTTTATTGTACTCACCATCACCACCTCCTCAGGCAGAGAGTTCCATAGTCTCACTGCTCTTACCGTAAAGAATCCTTTTCTATGTTTGTGTACAAACCTTCTTTCCTCCAGATGCAGAGGATGTTCCCTCGTGACAGTCACAGTCCTGGGGATAAATAGATGATGGGATAGATCTCTATACTGACCCCCTGATATATTTATACATATTAATTAGATCTCCCCTCAGTCATCTTTTTTCTAAAGTGAATAGCCCTAATTTTGATCATCTTTCAGGGTACTGTAGTTACCCCATTCCATTTATTACTTTAGTTGCCCTCCTCTGGACCCTCTCCAGTTCTGCTATGTCTGCCTTGTTTACAGGAGCCCAGAACTGTACACCGTACTCTATGTCTGGTCTGACTAGCGATTTATAAAGTGGTAGGGCTATGTTCTTATCAAGGGCATCTATGCCCCTTCTAATGCAACCCATTATCTTATTGGCCTTGGCAGCAGCTGCCTGACACTGTTTTTTGCAGCTTAGTTTGCTTCTTATTAAAATTCCTAGATCCTTTTCCATGTCAGTGTTACCGAGTGTTTTACCATTTAGTATGTACGGGTGACTTGCATTATTCCTTTCCATGTGCATAACTTTACATTTGTCAGTGTTAAACCTCACCTGCCACTTCTCTGCCCAAGCCTCCAATCTATCCAGATCACGCTGTATTAGTATACTGTCCTCATCAGTGTAAATTACTTTACACAGTTTAGTGTCATCTGCGAAAATTGATACTTTACTATGCAAGCCTTCTACAAGATCATTAATAAATATATTGAAGAGAATAGGGCCCAATACTGACCCCTGAGGTACCCCACTAGTGACAGTGACCCAATCTGAGTGTGTACCGTTAATAACCAACCTCTGTTTTCTATCATTGAGCCAGTTACTTACCCACATACAGACGTTTTCTCCCTTTTATGTGGTACAGTGTCAAATGTAGCAAAAATTTAGAAGTGAGGGCGAGCACTCAACACCTGGAATCAGTTAGTGATGCATAAAATAATTTATTAAATCACCATATAACAGTATGACATACAAATGGACCCTATAAACTAAAATCTGATGGATACAATAAAAACAATAATAAAATAATAAAAATACCACTTGAAAATTAGTTGAATAATAACAGTCTTTTCTGTTCAGTGCTGCTAATATATTAAATAGGTTTTGCCGCTATGCTTTAGTATCCCATGCGTATTTTGCAATAGTCAGTGGAATTCGCTGGCTCTTAAATGCAGCTCCGATAGCAGCCCCACAGTAGTACAAAAGGATTCAGTATGTCCACCACCACATATAATCAGGGCTAGATCTCCTTGGATGCCAAATGATCTTAAAAACATGCACCTTCCAGAGGTACGTCTCACCATGTGAGGTTTAGGCTGATAGTGTTCCTACCTTCCTCTGTTTGCGAGGACGTCCCGTCGGACGTGTACGGTGGATAGGCTGCAGGCGGCTGTTCCGGCGTCTTCCTCGTGGTGTCTGTGATCCGTGATCAGCTGTTCCCAAGTCTCGCGGGATTTCGGACGTAGTGAGACCCTGGACTGTACAGCGGTAGTTCAACGTTCTGTACTTAGCGTCTCAAGGGTCTTGCTTCTTCCGCTAGTTGAATTGTTTGCATGGCCATGCGTCTATTGCGGAGATGCTTCTAATACAGGTGTACGGCCCAAAACTAATTTTCAACTAATTTTCAAGTGGTATTTTTATTATTTTATTATTGTTTTTATTGTATCCATCAGATTTTAGTTTATAGGGTCCATTTGTATGTCATACTGTTATATGGTGATTTAATAAATTATTTTATGCATCACTAACTGATTCCAGGTGTTGAGTGCTCGCCCTCACTTCTAAATTTTTGCTACATATATCACTAGAGGAGGGGTGATCCTCTAATTTGGGCTAGCAGCACCATCCAGAACCCTGCCTGAGGTGAGCCACCAATTTTGAATTTCAGACAGTGTCAAATGCTTTGGAGAAGTCCAGATATACGACATCCATTGATTCGCCGCTGTCAAGTCTAGAACTTACCTCCTCATAGAAACTGATTAAATTAGTTTGGCATGACCGATCCCTCATGAAGCCATGCTGATATGGCGTTTTTTGCTTATTTCCGTAGAGATGCTCTAAGATAGCATCTCTCAGAAAACCTTCAAACAGTTTTCCCACAACAGATGTTAAACTTACTGGCCTATAGTTTCCAGGCTCTGTTTTTGGACCCTTTTTGAATATTGGCACCACATTTGCCATGCGCCAATCCTGTGGGACATTCCCCGTCAGTATAGAGTCTGCAAATATCAGAAATAAGGGTCTACCTATGACATTACTTAATTCCTTTAGGATACGGGGGTGTATGCCATCCGATCCTGGCGATTTTTCTATTTTAATCTTTTTAAGACTCCGCTGTACTTCCTGGGTCAGACAGGAAACTTTTAATGGGGAATTTATTTTTACATTCTGCATGTCATCTAACAGTTTATTTTCCTCAGTGAATACACTGGAGAAAAAAATATTTAACAGCTTTGCTTTCTCCTCGTCGCTCTCTGCGACTCCCCCCTCATTACTCTTTAAAGGGTCGACACCTTCAGATTTATACTTTTTAACATTTATATAATTGAAGAACATTTTAGGGTTAGTTTTACTCTCTTTGGCAATTAATCTCTCGGTCTCTAGTTTGGCCGCTTTTATTAGTTTTTTACATGTTCTATTTTTTTCCTTATAGTTTTTCAGTGCTTCTGTGCTACCCTCCTGTTTCAGTGAATTATATGCTTTCTTTTTGTCATTTATTGCTTTACAGTTCTATTTATCCACATTGGTTTCTTTTTATTGGTTTCCTTTTATTCCCACAATGAGTTTTTAAAGATATCCCATTTTGTGGCTGTATTTTTATTTTTGAGGACTTTTTCCCAGTTAGTTAGGCCTATGGCCTCTCTTAGTTGGCTAAATTTAGCTTTTTTTAAGTTTGGTATTTTTGTTCCTCCCTGTAGAAACACTCTTTTGAATGATAATTGGAAGGTTATTACTTTATGATCACTATTTCCCAGGTGTCCCCCAACCTGCACGTCTGTTGTTCTGTCAGGCCTATTGGTTAATACTAAGTCCAGTATGGCCATCCCTCTAGTTGGGTCCTGAACCAGTTCGGAAAGGCAATTGTCTTTGGTTATTGCCAAGAACCTGTTTCCCTTTATGAGATATACAAGTTTCAGTTTCCCAGTCTATATCTGGGTAGTTGACGTCCCCCATAATAACCACCTCATTATGATTTGCCGCCTCGTCTATCTCGTTTAGTAGTAGATTTTCTGTGGATTCTGGTATATTAGGTGGTTTATAGTAAACTCCTATTAGTAATTTATTGTTGTTTTTGGCTCCATGTATCTCTACCCACAGTGACTCCACATGTTCATGTCCCTATCTTTGCGGAGTGTGGGCTTTAGACAAGACTTTACATAAAGGCAAACCCCTCCCCCCTAGTCAGGCTTCTGGCATTAGTATACATACATTTGAGAGGTTTATGTATATTTTTTACCCTACACCTTTCCTCCTGAACTGTTCTAGTCCCTCCTTCCATTCCTCCCCCAGTCCCACTACCTTGCCCCCGGTCTCTATCTGCCCTATCTTTCCCTCCCCCCCAGTCCCTAGTTTAAACACTCCTCCATGTGCGAAGGTCTGCTAGGTTAGCAGCACATGTGTAGTTTTCTGTTTTTGAGTTGAGCTGTATCCGCCTCCCTTCAGGTGCACTGGGTGGGAAATAAGGAAAGGGAAAGAGGGAAGGACTGTATCTGCTCTGTGACAAGATAAGTTGGTTTTGTTTTCTTGTGTGTGTTCTGTCTAGGCTGTTAGAGAGACGCCTGCCTCCTCCAGGTCTGAGGAAGTAAGCTGTCTCTTTCCCCCTGTCACCATCTTAGGGATTTTAGGGAATCTTCAGCCTTAGGCACGGGGGCACATTTATTGCCACCTCCAGTGTCTGAACGTGGGCACAGAGAGCTGGTAGGGATTTGTAAGGGGGGGACCTTTTATCCCCAGCTTCTGGCCTAGACACTTGTTTGGGGATTTCTGTTGTATCAAGTATCCTGTCCAGCGTGACATTATACCCAGCCCAAAACCTAGACTGCCATTTCTCAGCAGTTTTGAAATGGAGTAAATTGATTTGTTGGTTGATCACATGCAAGAGTTAACTTGGGAGATAGCTGACCTCCGCAATGCAGTTTCACTTTGTCAGAATTTTCTGCTTCATGGCTCCGCTGGTGGGAGTCAGTCCAGCCTTGAACCTAAGGTTGCTCTCCCTGATCGGTTTTCTGGGGGTGTGGATGATTATATCTGCTTTAGAGAGTCATGCAAGTTGTATTTTCAGCTGCGGACGTTTTCATCTGGTGATGAGAGTCAGAGTGTAGGGATAATCATGTCCTTGCTTAAAGGGGACGCTCAGTCCTGGGCCTTTTCTCTGCCGACCGGTTCTCTGGCACTCCGGTCGGTGGATTAAATTTTTAAAGCCATGGGATTCATTTATGATGACCCACATCAAGTCTCGATGGCAGAATCTAAGTTGCGTACTTTATTACAAGGAGAACATTCTGCAGAGGTGCATTGTGTTGAGTTTAGGAGATGGGCTACAGAGTCTGGGTAGAATGACACCGTGCTTTATAGTCAGTTTTGTCAGGGGTTGTCTGAGAGATTAAAAGACGCCCTCGGTTTTCATGAATATTCGGATACATTGGAGAATGCTATGTCTTTGACAGTACGGTCAGATAGACACATTAGAGAGAGGTGTAAAGTCCCCTCCACGCGAGGGATCCCTTCTGTTAGTGGTTTCGTCCCACCAGTTCCCCAGAGTATTATGACATGTAATTCTGGGGTAGGGGAGGAACCCATGCAGCTGGGTGAGGTGTTGTTCCGTTCTGGTAATAGGAACTTTTGGAGGTTGCATAAGCTATGTTATTGCTGTGGAGAAAGTGGTCATTTTGTGTATGCTTGTCCTTTTGTTAAATCGCGTGTTGATGATAAAGAACCACAAAAAGGTTTACATAAAGAGAAAAAAAAACCATCCTTAAATCTTGGTAGTGTGAATGGGCTGCCGGAGCAAGCAAGTATGAATCTCCCTGCAATACTCGTTTTCTCCTTCCAGCTATGGTGGCGCTAGACTTAAGAAAATTTAATTTTGAAGTATTCATTGGTTGTGGTGCTGGGGTAAACCTTATTGATTATCTCTTTCTTCAAAATCTGGGCCTAAGTACTTGCACCTTAGAAAGAGAGATTCCGGTGTTTGCAATCAATTCTTCCCCTCTTTTTCAAAGGAGTCTCACTCATATTTCTGATGGTATTCAGTTAAGGGTGGGTGATTCACATGTTGAGATCATCTCCTGTTTTGTCATGAAGAACTTGCCCACTCCTATGGTCTTAGAGTTACCGTGGTTGATAAAACATAACCCTACTATAACAATATTTCAAAAGAAGGGCTGGGCATTCACTATATGGAGTATGTGGTACTTTATTAGATAAAAATGCTATAATACTGATAAAATTGGCAATGACAATGATACTGATAAAAATATACTGCAATAAACAAATATGTCTGGCCAGACTAAATAGTACCTTCACAATAAAAACAATTAGTAAAATCACAGAGTTCCAATGAAACACCATCACTCCCAAACTGGGGACAGACCTGGTGCTCTGGCAGAGATACATTGATGATGTATTTTTTATTTGGCAATCGGGCCAATCCAATTTGGACCAATTTTTAAGTGATAATAATAATAATAATTTTAATTTGAGATTTACCTCCACAATAAGTCAAACAAGATTAAAATTTTTGGACCTACAAATCCAAATTGTAGATGATAAAATAAGTTGCAGCACTTTTATTAAACCAACAGCTCGTAATAGTTTTATATTATAGAATAGCTGCCATCTTCCAAAATGGCTCTTAAATATACCTCAAGGGCAGTTAAGAAGAATAAAAAGAAATTGCACAGCGGACCAAGAATTTGAGGTTGAGGCAATAAGGATGAAAAAACAGTTTTTAGAGAAACAATATCCCTTACAAATGCTTGATGAAACCCTTGATAGGGTCCGCAATATGGATAGGAAGACCTTTTTTGATGACAGCATTTTACCTCAAAAAAGGACTATATGATCAGGTGAGGATGATACTGCCATATAATGAACAATATGCAAAAGTCCAAAGAATTATTAGGAAACACTGGCACATGGACCAGAAAGATAAGATCATTGGGGCCATGATGCCAGAATTTCCGTTAATCTCCTTTACGAAGGCCCCTAATTTGGGACTGAAGGTAGCCCCATATATTAGATCTAGGACAAAAAGAGTAGAAACAGTACAGGAATGGGCTGATATTAAAGTTTTTTTTTTAGGTGTGGACAGTGCAATAATTGCAAGTCCACGACCTTTCCAAAAAAGACAATGGAGATAACATCTACTTCAAATGGACATAAATACATGATTAAAGAATTCCTATCCTGCGATTCAAGTGACGTTATTTATATCATCGAATGCCCTTGTGGATTACAATATATTGAGAGAACGAAGAGACTATTAAAGAAGAGAATAGTGGAGCATATCACTAAGATTAAAAAGGGCTTCGATAATAACTACCTCTCGAGCCATTTTAAAGATAAGCACAATCAGGATCACTCGGGTCCTAATTCGCAGCTCTTGAAAAGGTACACAAGGATTGGAGGGGAGGGGACCACATTGGCAGGATGTCAAGAGCGGAGACACAAAAGATTTTCGAATTCGACACACTCCTGCCAATGGGGTTGAACTCCGACTTTGAATTATTTGGCTTCCTGTAGATCGTTGGGGGTGGGTGCCACCGTCTGACTAGGAACCGTTCCATATTTAAGGTGGCCGGTCCCTTTTAGCCGATGGCACTCACCCATACTATACGACATTGAATATTGAATTTTGAACTTTAAACAATTGCGCCAGAGGAGGCTACCATTGACATATAAATTGATCAATGTAGTTTTAACCAGCTGTTTATCACACTTTTGATATGTTTTATATTGTTTTTAGGCTTCTATGCCATTCAATTTATATCCGCCAACCCGGGAAGCTTTTATGCCCAGCCTTTCCGGTGGAAACCAGTCCAAGTTTCCGAAATTAAAATTTTTCTGTGCCTTCTCCTCAACATGGGTCTAACCATGCCCATGTTCTCTGCTGCTATGTCCAAGACACGATTTGAGACCATCCTGTGTTTCCTGCACTTTAGCGACAACACCACCTCCCGTCCCAGAGGCCACCCAGCTTTTGACCGGCTCCACAAAATTCGGCCCCTCATAGACCACTTCAACCAGAAATTTGCAGATTTGTATACCCCTGAGCAAAACATCTGCGTAGATCAGTGGCCCCATCCACCAGTCTAGTTAGCCGTCTACACGAGCGACATTTCCCCAATGTCGTTGCTGGTACCTCAACCCAACTGTCACCCCGAAAAAGATGTTGTGTCTGTGCAGGAGTAGAATAAGTCGTGACACCCGCTATTTCTGTCCTGACTGCCCTGACCACCCTGCCCTATGCTTAGGGGAGTGTTTCCGGAAGTACCACACACAGGTACACTTGGCATAGGGATCACATCTCACAGGACAGGCACACAGGGCTATTAGGGCCCATTCACACACAGCTGCTGCAAACCTATCCTTTCACCTGGGACAAAGTGCATAATGCACCTCGCCACATCTTTGGGCGATTTGCGCTTTGCACATTGTCCCATGGGGAAGGCGAGGTTTGTCCTATAAAGGTAAAAAAAAAAAACACCAGTAAGCAAAAAAGTTAACCTTCAGTTCCAAAAGTTAAATAAAGTTTATATGTTCTGTTCAAAGGTTATTAGAAAGTTAATAAAATTTATTGCGTTGCGGCCTGGTTTTTTCTTTTTTGTTTAGTTTTTTTTACCTTCCAGATGGACCAACCGATCGACTAGCTGCAGCACTGATGTGCATTCTGACAGAAGCATTGCGCTGCTGTCAGATTACACAAAAGTCCCTAAAATGCCAGGGTAGTATAACTACCTCACAAGTGACCCCATTTTGGAAAGAAGACACCCCAAGGTATTCCGTGAGGGGCATGGCGAGTTCCTAGAATTTTTTTATTTTTTGCCACAAGTTAGCAGAAAATGATGATTTATTTATTTATTTTAATTACAAAGTCTCATATTCCACTAATTTGTGACAAAAAATAAAATGGGGTCACTTGTGGGGTAGTTATATTGCCCTGGCATTTTAGGGGCCCAAATTCGTGCAAAGTAGTTTGAAATCAAAATCTGTAAAAAATGACTGGTGAAATCCGAAAGGTGCTCTTTGGAATGTGGGCCTCTTTTCCCACCTAGGCTGCAAAAAAGTGTCACACATGTGGTTTCCCCGTACTCAGGAGAAGTTGGGGAATATGTTTTGTGGTGTCATTTTACATATACCCATGCTGGGTGAGAGAAATATCTCGGCAAAAGACAACTTTTCCCTTTTTTTTTATACAAAGTTGGCATTTGACCAAGATATTTCTCTCACCCAGCATGGGTATATGTAAAATGACACCCCAAAACACATTCCCCAACTTCTTCTGAGTACGGCGATACCACATGTGTGACACTTTTTTGCAGCCTAGGTGGGCAAAGGGGCCCACATTCCAAAGAGCACCTTTTGTATTTCACAGGCCATTTTTTACACATTTTGATTGCAAACTACTTTGCACGCATTTTGGCCCCTAAAATGCCAGGGCTGTATAACTACCCCACAAGTGACCCCATTTTGGAAAGAAGACACCCCAAGGTATTTCATGCTGGGCATAGTGAGTTCATGGAAGTTTTTATTTTTTGCCACAAGTTAGTGGAATATGAGACTTTGTAAGGAAAAAAAAAATCATCATTTTCCGCTAACTTATGACAAAAAATAAAAAGTTCTATGAACTCACTATGCCCATCAGCGAATACCTTAGGGTGTCTACTTTCCGAAATGGGGTCATTTGTGGGGGTTTTCTACTGTCTGGGCATTGTAGAACCTCAGGAAACATGACAGGTGCTCAGAAAGTCAGAGCTGCTTCAAAAAACGGAAATTCACATTTTTGTACCATAGTTTGTAAATGCTAGAACTTTTACCCAAACCATTTTTCTTTTTTTACCCAAACATTTTTTTTTATCAAAGACATGTAGCGAAAAATTTATATATGGATGTGGTTTTTTTAAAAACATTTTACAACTGAAAGTGAAAAATGTCATTATTTTGCAAAAATTTTGTTCAATTTCGATTAATAACAAAAAAAGTAAAAATGTCAGCAGCAATGAAATACCACCAAATGAAAGCTCTGCTAGTGAGAAGAAAAGGAGGTAAAATTAATTTGGGTGGTAAGTTGCATGACCGAGAAATAAACGGTGAAAGTAGTGTAGTGCAGTGTAAAAAGTGGTCTGGTCATTCAAGGTGTTTCAGCTAGGGGGCTGAAGTGGTTAAAGCAAAGGACATCAGCTGTCGAAATTCCTTGAAAACTGCTGAGGGAAGTCGCACATTACTATTCCACAAATAAAATCTATACTCGCGTGAATAAAGGAGTAGCGGAGGATCGCATCTGGATTACAACGCAGGACGCCGCGGACTGTCAATTGGATCCGCCTGCAGATATCTGTTTCGTGAGTAAACAACATAATCATAGATGGAATAAGCATTTTGCAACCAATATAATCGGCACAGAGTCCTATCTCTTGATGTTGTAACTTGGTCCTTATACAGACTAATCAATATACAAAAATTCGGATAACCTACGATTATATGTATATGTTTGGACATTGGATCGAATATCTTGAATATAACACCACTCTTTTTATATGATCATTTATACAAAATTTTGGACTTGTGTCTATTGATGCTAAATTTTGGGACATTGGGTTTAAGGATAACCATTGTGTTTGATTGGAACTCTGTGATTTTACTAATTAATTGTTTTTATTGTGAAGGTACTATTTAGTCTGACCAGACCTATTTGTTTATTGCAGTATATTTTTATCAGTATTATTGTCATTGCCAATTTCATCAGTATTATAGCATTTTTATCTAATAAAGTACCACATACTCCATATAGTGAGTGCCCAGCCCTTCTTTTGAAATATTGTTGTAGTTTATAGATTGGGGGAATCTGTGGGCTGAGAGCACCCATCTGGACCACCTCACACAGCAGTGTGGTCTATTTCTGGTTCATTCCGTAACCCTACTATAGATTGGCAGGCAAAGCAGATCATTGGTTGGAGTGAATTTTGTTCAGACAATTGTCTTAGTGTCTCTATCTCTGGGGTGTCTACTACGGTTTTACCCCAGTATCTCTCAGAATTTGCGGATGTATTTTCGGAAGGTGGGACTCAGGAATTGCCTCCTCATCGTTAATATGATTGCCCGGTTAATCTCATCCCAAGTTGCCAAAGTCTCGGCTATAAAATCAGTCTCAACCCGAAAGAGAGGTCATGCAGAAGTATATTGCCGAGAGTTTGGCAAAGGGTCATATTAGGCCATCTAAATCTCTGGTCGCAGTTGGGTTATTCTTTGTTAAGAAAAAGGATGGATTGCTTAGACCCTGTTTGGATTTCCGGGAATTAAACCGCATTACAGTCTGTGATCCGTATCCCCTTCCCTTGATCTCTGACCTTTTTGATCAAATTGTTGGAGCCAAGGTGTTCTCCAAGTTAGATTTAAGAGGGGCCTACAATCTGATCAGAATCAAGGAGGGGGATGAGTGGAAAACGGCCTTCAACACACACAAGGGTCATTTCGAGAATCTGGTTATGCCTTTTGTGTTAACTAACGCGCCAGAAGTGTTTCAGCTACATTTTCCATAATTTTGTGGGAAGGTTCGTGGTAATTTACATTCTAATTTACTCTCCTGCCCTGAAGACTCATCAGGATCAAGTGAGACAGGTTTTGTCAATCCTTCGGGAGAATAAACTGTATGCTAAATTGGAGAAATTTGTTTTTGCTGTTCAGGAGCTTCCGTTTCTCGGTTACCTGCTTTCTGACTCTGGTTTTCGTATGGACCCCAAAAAGGTCCGGGCGGTTCTGGAATGGGACAGACCGGAGAATCAGAAAGCTTTGATGCGGTTTTTGGGATTTACCAATTATTATAGAAAATTTATCTTGAAGTACTCAACCATTGTAAGACCCCCTGACCAATATAACTAAGAAAGGCGTTGACTTCTCTGTCTGGTCGGATGAGGCATTGCAGGCCTTTTCGGCTATTAAGGAATGTTTTGCATCTAATCCCAGATGTGCAGTATATCGGAGGCTTTTTATAACCCCCAGTAACCAAAAAGCTGTATTTCTGGCCTAAATGTGACACTCACTTATGCACATCTTATCCCAGATGTGCAGTATATCAGAGGGTTTTTATAAACCCAATAACGAAAAAGCCGTATTTTTGGCCTAAATGTGACACACACTTGTGCACGTCTAATACCAGATGTGCAGTATATCAGAGTTTTTTTTTAACCTCAGTAACCAAAAATCCGTATTTGTGGCCTAAATGTGACACTCACTTATGCACGTCTAATCCTAGATGTGCACTATATGAAACAGATGGTTTTTTTTTTCACCCCAATAAGCAAAAAGCCGTATTTCTGGCCTAAATGTCATTCTCACTTACGCACGTCTAATCCTAGATGTGCACTATATGAAACAGATGTGTTTTTTTTCACCCCAGTAACTAAAAAGCTGTATTTCTGGCCTAAATATGACACTCACTTATGCACGTCTAATCCTAAATGTGCACTATATGAAAAAAAGTTTTTTGTTTTTTTTTAACCCCAGTGTCTCAAAGCAGTATTTCTGGACTTGCAGACATGCAGATATCCTGTGCTGGTGCACTATCGTTGTATAAAATGGCTATGTATTGATATGGACTAACTGAAGGTAAAAAAGTTTGTTTTCAGTAGTAGTTGGCTCAGGGCAGGCTTAAAAAAATTGTGCACTGCACCCACAAAACACATTTGCTGTAGATCGCTGAGTAAAGAAGCAGTTCTTCATAATATTTCTCCCTGATCTCTCCCTCACAGCAGCTGCAGCCTATCCCTACACTAATCCGAGCAGAGTGACAGGCGGCGCTACGTGACTCCAGCTTAAATAGATGCTGGGTCACATGCTGCAGTTGGCCAATCACAGCCATGCCCATAGTAGGCATGGCTGTGATGGCCTTTTGGGGGAAGTAGTATGACGCTTGTTGATTGTCTGCTGTGCAGCCTTTCAAAAAGCGCCAAGAAAGCGCCAAACCTGAACTTTTACGTAAATGTTCGGGTCCGGGTGCCGAAAAACCTAAAGTTTGGGTTCGCTCAACTGTATTGAAAAACTGCCTTTAACACTCCAGAGGGACACGTTGAGTATCTGGTCATGCCATTCTGTCTCTGTAATGCCCCGGCAGTTTTTCAGAATTTCATGAATGACATTTTCAGAGAGCTTATCGGCAGAGTTATGATAGTTTATTTGGATGATATTCTTGCCTTTTCTTCTGACTGGGAGGCCCATGTTTCTCATATCAGATTGATCCTTAACCACTTTAGGACCACAGGTTTATACCCCCCTAATGACCAGGCCCTTTTTTACAAATCGACACTTTAACGGTTTATTGCTCGGTCATGCAACTTGGCACCCAAATGAATTTTACCTCCTTTTCTTCTCACAAATACAGCTTTCTTTTGGTGGTATTTGATTGCTGCTGAGATTTCTGATATTAATCAAAATAGACCACAATTTTCAAAAAAAAGTGTATTTTTAACTTTCTCTGGTTAAATTGTTCAAATATAATTACATTCTATATAAGTTTGTGTCAGAATTTATTGTGTCTTTGATAAAAAAAAATCCAATAAGTGTATATTTATTGGTTTGTGCAAAAGTTATAGCGTTTACAAACTATGGTACAAAAATGTGAATTTCCGCATTTTAAAGCAGCTCTGACTTTCTGAGCACCTGTCATGTTTCTTTAGGTGCTAGAATGTCAGGATAGTATAAATACTCCCCAAATGACCCCATTTTAGAAAGAAGACACCCCAAAGTATTCGCGGAGGGGCATGGTGAGTTTATGTATGATTTAATTTTTTTTTTCACAAGTTAGCGGAAAATGACACTTTCTGAGAAAAAAAAAAGTTTCCATTTCTGCTAACTTCTGGCAAAAGATAATAAAATTTCCCACAGACTCACTATGCCCCTCAGTGAATACCTTGGGGTGTCTACTTTCCGAAATGGGGTCATTTGTGGGGTGTGTTTACTGTTCTGGCATTTTGGGCGGGGCTAAATTGGGATCAACCCTGTAAAGCCTAAGGGTACTCGTTGGACTTTCGGCCCCTTTACTTTCGGCGGACTTTACACACCTAGGCTGCAAGAAAGTGTCACACATGTGGTATCGCTGTACTCAGAAGAAGTAGGGCAATGTGTTTTGGGGTGTATTTTTACATATACCCATGCTGGGTGAGAGAAATCTCTGTAAATTGACAACTTTGTATAATTTTTTTTTTTAAGTTGTCATTTACAGAGATATTTCTCACACACAGTATGGGTATATGTAAAAATACACCCCAAAACACATTGCCCTACTTCTAATGAGTACGGCAATACCACATGTGTCGCACTTTTTTGCAGCCTAGGTGCATGTCCCCACTGCAAAGGTATCCCATCTGTAAAAGGGCATTCTGGATGGATCGCAGAGTGATGTCCCTGTTTCGGCCATTCCATCAATATACCAATGTGCTAACATCCCTTCAGGGGTTACTTCTGTGACACTATGTCACTGAATTTAATAGAACATAATTTATGTGTTCCCAGGTTGGTCACCATTTCTGGCATACACTTGCATGTCATCCTAAAGAATACCCCATCAGGGGTTCCATCTGTAGCGCTATATCTCCATATTAGTGTATTATTTATATATCTTTATTTGATCGTCATTTATGGCATGCTTGTATATGTCCCCTTAGATAATATTCTCCAGATATGTACCTCTAACTTGTTGGGTATTTATACTGCCCTGGCATTTTAGGACCCTAAAGCGTGAGAAATAGTTTGGTATCGCCGTACTCAGAAGAAGTAGGGCAATGTGTTTTGGGGTGTATTACATATACCCATACTGTGTGTGAGAAATATCTCTAATGCCTCATGCACACAACAGTTTTTTTTCACAGTCCACAAAACGGGGTTCCGTTGTTCCGTGATCCGTGTCTGTTTTTTTTCCCATGTGTCTTCCGTGATTTTTGGAGGATCACCGACATTAAGGAAAGTTAGCCAAACAGATCCGTCCTGACTTACAAAGCAAGTTAATGGGGACGGATCCGTTTGACGTTGACACAATTTGGTGCAATTGCAAACGGATCCGTCCCCCATTGACTTTCAATGTAAAGTCAGGTTATATTTTAACTTGAAGCGTCCCCATCACCATGGGAACGCCTCTATGTTAGAATATACCATCAGATTTGAGTTATATTGTGAAAA
Organism: Bufo gargarizans; assembly: GCF_014858855.1. Classification (NCBI taxonomy): domain Eukaryota; kingdom Metazoa; phylum Chordata; class Amphibia; order Anura; family Bufonidae; genus Bufo; species Bufo gargarizans. The sequence continues at coordinate 95,246,382 of NC_058086.1, read as the reverse complement.
CTCAGATCCGACAGTATATTCTAACACAGAGGTGTTCCCATAGTGATGGGGACGCTTCAAGTTAGAATATACTAAAAACTGTGTAGATGACTGCCCCCTGATGCCTGGCAGCACCCGATCTCTTACAGGGGGCTGTGATCCGCACAATTAACCTCTCAGGTGCCGCACCTGAGGGGTAAATTGTGCGTATCATAGCCCCTGTAAGAGATCAGGTGCTGCCAGGCAGGAGGGGGCAGACCTCCCTCCCCAGTTTTAAATTCATTGGTGACCAGTGCGGCCCTCCTCCCTCCCTTCCCTGTATTACATTCATTGGTACCCAGTGCGGCCTCCCCTCTCTCCCCCCTCCTAATTAAAATCCCCCCCATATACTATGGCCCCAGTTGTGCCCCCATCTTTATATTATAGCCCCAGTTGTGCCCTTTTACATATACTATGACCCCAGATGTGTCCCTATACATATATTATGGACCCAGTTGTGGCCCCATACATATATTACGGTCCCAGTTGTGCCCCCATAGATATATTATGGCCCCAGTTGGTGGCAGCGGAGAGTTCCGATTGGAGTCCCAGTTTAATCGCTGGGGCTCCGATCAGTAACCATGGCAACCACGGCGTTGCTGCAGTCCTGGCTGCCATGGTTACTTAGCAATTTTAGAAGCATTATACTTACCTGCGCTGTCTGTGGCCGGCCAGGCGCTCCTCCTACTGGTAAGTGAAAGGTCTGTGCGGCGCATTGCTTATAGCACAGACCTGTCACTTACCAGTAGGAGGAGCGCCCGGCTGGCCACAGACAGCGCAGGTAAGTATAATGCTTCTAAAATTGCTAAGTAACCAATGCAGCCAGGACTGCAGTAGTGTCTTGGTTGCCATGGTTACCGATCGGAGCCCCAGCGATTAAACTGGGACTCCGATCGGAACTCTCCGCAGCCACCAACTGGGGCCATAATAGATCTATGGGGGCACAACTGGGGCCATCGTATATGGGGGCACAACTGGTACCGTAATATATGTATGGTGGCACAACTGGGACCGTAATATATGTATGGGGCACAACTGGGACCGTAATATATGTATAGGAACACATCTGGGGTCATAATATATGTATGAGGGCACAACTGGGGCCATAGTATATGGGTGGGGGATTTTTATTAGGAGGGGGGGGGGAGAGGGGAGGCTACACTGGCCACCAATGAATGTAATACGGGGGGGGGGGGGCGCACTGGCCACCAATGATTTTAAAACTGGGGAGGGAGGTGGGTCTGCCCCCTGCTGCCTGGCAGCACCTGATCTCTTACAGGGGGCTATGATATGCACAATTAACCCCTCAGCTGCAGCACCTGAGCGGTTAATTGTGCGGATCACAGGCAGCAGGGGGCAGTTTTGTACACAGTTCTTAGTATATTCTAACTTGAAGCATCCCCATCACTATGGGAACGCCTCTGTGTTAGAATATACTGTCGGAGCTCTGAAAAAGCTGTATGCAGACGAATCTGCGATCTGTCTGTGTGAAAGTAGCCTATGGATCACGGACGCGGATGACAATCTTGTGTGCATCTGTGTTTTTTCACGGACCCATTGACTTGAACCGTTGTCCGTCAAAAAAATAGGACAGGTCTTATTTTTTTGACGAACAGGAAACATGGATCACAGCTGCGGATGAACAATGGTGACTTTTCCAAGTTTTCAGCGGACCCATTGAAAGTCAATGGGTCCTCAGAAAATCACGGAAAACGGAACACGGATGCACACAACGGTCGTGTGCATGAGGCCTAAATTACAACTTTTCCCATTTTTTTTTATACAAAGTTGTCAATTTACAGAGATATTTCTCTCACCCAGCATGGGTATATGTAAAAATACACCCCAAAACACATTGCCCTACTTTTTCTGAATACGGCAATACCACATGTGTGACACTTTTTTTTGCAGCCTAGGTGCACAAAGCGGCCCAAATTCCAATGAGTACCTTTAGGATTTCACAGGGCATTTTTTACGCATTTGGATTCCAAACTAATTCTCACGCTTTAGGGCCCCTAAAATGTCAGGGCAGTATAAATACCCCATTTTGGAAAGAAGACACCCCAAGGTATTCCGTGAGGGGCATGGCGAGTTCATAGAAGATTTTTTTTGGGCACAAGTTAGCGGAAAATGATTTTTTTTTTTTTCTTTTCTTACAAAGTCTCATATTCCACTAACTTGTGACAAAAAATAAAATTTTACATGAACTCGCCATGCCCCTCACGGAATACCTTGGGGTGTCTTCTTTCCAAAATGGGGCTGGTGATGACAAACAATAGGATCCCACAGGAGGTTGCCACGCTATTAATTACGAGGAGAAAACTAGTTAGGTGGTCTCTTGAACCTAAAGGTGTCTCTGCAACCTCTCTGACAATATGACTAAAACTATATCTTTATTATCATTACTAAAATACACATATAACCTCTTGATATCGAATGGTTAAAACTCTCAAGAGTGGGTTGGTTCTGGGATATGGTGTCTGGTACTGATATGTGATTCACATTTTATTCCATGTCTCCCCAGAAGGGGTAACCTAAATTCAGAATACTTCAACTTCTTTATTTGAAAATCCCTATCTACCCTTCCTGCCTAAAAACTGAAGCCTGCGTTCCCTACATGTTTCTCCGAGCGATTTGGCGTCTTCAGGGGATACTGCACAGGTACTAAGTTGGGGGCGGGGTCAGGGCATTTAAACCCTCGGTTTGCTTTGCGATTCGCATCAGCCAATCGCTGTCACCTGCCTCAGGATACGTAATGCCTACGTCAGCCAAGATGCCCTGCCATTGGGCCATGATCCACTACTATGATCTCTCTGCGCCTGTGACGTCACTGGGGGTGCGCCGCGCATGCGTCGTTACAGTACTGACATCCGCACTCGATTGAACCCCTCCGCGCATGCGCCGTGCTCCTACCTCTCCTAAGCCTGTTTACATGCTCAAGGTGACCGCTCAACAATTGCCGTAAGTGCGCTGCGCATGCACCCGCACTTAGGATTTTGCCACGGACCTGTCATTTCTCATATTGTATACAGTACACCACCCCAGTGCTTTTGCAGTTTATGAATTCACGGATTTTGAATATTCGCCCATCTTGTGGGTTAATGAACTCTCTTTTAGGAGTCATGAATTTACAGAAACTGCATGCTCCACATGGGTAGGATCCTGTGGTTTTGAGCCATGTTCCCTTGCTCTTGGATGTTCTCTGGAAATGACTTCGGACCAGCATTTCTTTTAAATTTGGACCTCGCCTATATGTAATGCTTGGATTTTTCGGGGGGATCTGTCTCAGATCTTTATCCATCTTCAGGATATGCCAGTGTATTTTGAGGACCTCGTACACCTTTTTATTTTGCACGTCAAATGTGCCAATACATCTCACAACTTTACCTTCTTCTGCTTTTCTCTTAGTCAGCAGTTCCTCTCTATCAGCGTTAAAAGCTCTATTGTAGGCTCGGTGCAGGACCTTCTTGGGCTAGCCCCTCATGCAAAATCTAGAGTATAAGATATTACTCTATTTATGGAAAGCCTCATCATCCGAACAGTTATGTCGGGCCCTCAAATATTGGCCTACGCGAATACCTCTTTTTAACGGTAACGGATGGTGACTTTGCTAATGTAAGAAGCTATTTGATGCCGTCGGCTTTCTGTATATCTAGGTTTTAATACTGCCTTCCCCATCCAACATAATTTTAAGATTGAAAAAACTAATACTCTCTGTTTGGATCTCCATGGTAAAAATGGGGTCACTTGTGGGGTATTTATACTGCCTTGGCATTTTAGGGGCCTTAAAGCGTGAGAAGTAGTTTAGAATCCAAATGCATAAAAAATGCCCTGTGAAATTCTAAAGGTACTCATTGGAATTTGGGCCCCTTTGTGCACCTAGGCTGCAAAAAAGTGTCACACATGTGGTATTGCCGTATTCAGAAGAAGTAGGGCAATGTGTTTTGGGGTGAATTTTTACATATACCCATACTGTGTGTGAGAAATATCTCTGTAAATGACAACTTTTCCCATTTTTTTTATACAAAGTTGTCAATTTACAGAGATATTTCTCTCATCCAGCATGGGTATATGTAAAAATACACCCCAAAAACACATTGCCCTACTTCTTCTGAGTACGGAAATACCACAGGTGTGACACTTTTTTGCAGCCTAGGTGCGCAAAGGGGCCCAAATTCCAATGAGTAGCTTTTAGGAGGGCATTTTTAGACATTTGGATTCCAGACTTCTTCTCACGCTTTAGGGCTCCTAAAATGCCAGGGCAGTATAAATACCCCACATGTGACCCCATTTTGGAAAGAAGACAACCCAAGGTATTCCGTGAGGGGCATGGCGATTTCATAGAAGATTTTTTTTCTCACAAAGTTTCCATTTCCGCTAACTTGGGACAAAAAGTTCAATCTTTCATGGACTCAATATGCCCCTCAGCAAATACTTTGGGGTGTCTTCTTTCCAAAATGGGGTCATTTGTGGGGTGTTTGTACTGCCCTGGCATTTGAGGGTCTCCGCAATCATTACATGTATGGCCAGCATTAGGAGTTTCTGCTATTCTCCTTATATTGATCATACGGGTAATGAGATTTTTTTTTTTCCGTTCAGCCTCTGGGCTGATAGAAAAAATGAACGGCACAGATTTCTTTATTCGCATCGATCAATGTGGATGAAAAAATCTCTGCCAAAAAATGTGCGAAAAAAAAGATGGGAAAGGCATCTGCCAGGACATAGGAGCTCCGCCCAACATCCAAACCCACTCAGCTCCTATGCCCTGGCAAACCCGATTTCTCCATTCACATCAATCGATGTGGATGAATAAATCATTGCCAGAATTTTATTTAATTTTTTTATACAAAGTGTTTGCCAAAGCATATGCACACCGCCCCTCAGCTCATAAGCCTCGGCAAACGTATCTTTTTAACTGCAGAGGAGAAATCTCGTCTTGCAGTGCCGCATACACCGACTTTTGTGTAATCTGACAGCAGCGCAATGCTTCTGTCAGAATGCACATCAGTGCTGCAGCTGGTTGATCGCTTGGTCCACCTAGAAGGTAAAAAAAAAACAAAAAAAACAGGCAGCAACGCAATTAATTTATTAACATTAACTTTATATTTCATTTGAAACAGAAAATTAACTTTTATAAACTTTATTGAACTTTTGAAACAGAACATGAACTTTTTTGCTTATCTGTGATATTTCTTTAGTTTTTTTTGTTTTTTTTACCTTTAGAGGATAAACCTCTCCTTCCTCATGTGCAAAGTGCAAATCGCCCAGAGATGTAGCGAAGTACATTATGCACTTTGTCCCAGGTGAAAGGAGAGGTTTGTGGCAGCTCTGTGTGAAAGGGCCTTAAGACCCCTGTGTGCCTGTCCTGTGTAACGCAATCCCTACACGAATAGTGTACCTGTGTGTGGTACTTGCGGAAACACTCCCCTATGCATAGGGCAGGCTGGTCAGGACAAAAAAAAGGTGGTGTCACGCCTTATTCCAGCCCTGCTACAGACACAACATCTTTTTCTTGGGGAACGCTGAGTTGGGGTACCAGGATAGACACTCGGGAAGTGTCTGGCATGTAGCCGGCTCACTACATCAGGAACTTGGGGCACGGACCCTCCTGGATACAGGAGTTCCAAAATGATCTCTTCCTGGAATTTTAGGAAGGATCCTGTTCTACCAGCCTTACTGTAGAGAACAAAACTATTAGACAGGCAATTGAATTAAATAAACAGACACCTTCTTATACCAGCATCAGGTGCGGTGGGACACTAAATAGGGAGCCAACATCTGGTCATTGAAGTCCACCCCTCCCATGTGAAGGTTATAGTTGTGGACAGAGAGGGGTTTCGTAATTACAGTTGCCCTTTCAATTTGCACTGTCGTATCTGCGTGAATGGTGGACAGAAGTTAAACGTCCCTCTTGTCCCTCCACTTCACCGCGAGCAGTTCTTGGTCACACAAGGCAGCTCTCTACCCCCATGCAAGTCGGGTATTAATGAGCCATTGGGGGGAAGCCCCGGTGACTAGGTCGCGTGGTGCCACAGCATTGAATTCCGACTAGATGTAAGTGCCGAAAGAGGGCCACACTTGTGTAAAAATTGTCCATGTATAAGTGGTACCCCTTGTGGAGTAAGGGTGACACCAAGTCCCAGACAATCTTGCCACTGCTCCCCAGGTAGTCAGGGCATCCGACCGGCTCCAGTTTTGAGTCTTTTCCCTCATAGACCCTAAAACGATATGTATAGCCTGTGGCCCTTTCACAGAGCTTATACAGTTTGACCCCATACCGGGCACGCTACTGTTTGATGCCAAGGCCGCCCGGTAAAATGTACGTCTATGCAGATTTTCTGATTGGGGGTATACGCATCTGCAAATCTGGATGACAAATGGTCTATGAGGGGCCGAATTTTGTGGAGCCGGTCATAAGCAGGGTGGCCTCTTGGATGACAGGTTTTATTGCCAGTGAAATGCATAAAGCGCAAGATGACCTCAAAACGTGCCCTGGACATTGCAGCAGAGAACATGGGCATGGAATGTATTGGGTCTTTAGACCAATAGGACCGCAATAATCTTTTTTGAGTTAGACCCATTCTGAGGATAAGGCCCAAAAATATTTTGAATTCGGAAACTGTGACTGGTTTCCACCGGAAAGGCTGGGCATAGAAGCTTTCCGGATTGGCGGTTATATAGTCTGTGGCGTATCGGTTGGTTTCTGCCACAACTACGTCATAGAGATCCGCGGTGAAGAACAGCTAAAAAAACTGAAGGGCCAATCCTAAATGAGCTGTCTCCATGCGAACTCCAGACTGGGCGGTGAAAGGGGGCAATACAGGTGCGGCGGAAGCAGGGGATTGCCAATTAGGGTTTGCCAGCACCTCTGGGATACTTATGGCTCTACGGGCCTGTGAACGTGGTGGCTGCGACAGGGGAGTTTAATGCACGTACCACGGTACCAGCTTGAACTGCCCTTCTGGTGCTCACCACTTCACCAGGGAATACGGCAGTCCTGGTAGAAGGTCCAGGATGTGCTGCGCTGCTGGTGTATGTCGCACCATAAAAACGATCAGCGCTAGCGCCACTCTGCTGCAAATGAGGCTCATCATGCGGGGTATGCAGAACACTGACATGGGATCGGGTACGCGTGACCATAGCAGGGACCTCAACCTCGTCATATTCACTAGCGGTTAGAGTGCCACTGCTGTCTACAGGTTCATATTCTGAACCACTGGATTCAGCGGGTGAGGCGTCCCCATCGCTTTCATCCATCACGGCCAGAATCCTGTAGGCCTCTTCAGCGGAATACCCCTTGTTTGACATTTTGGGCTAACTAAATTTAGGGGGTATTCCTCTGAGACTACCCAGGAAAAAGAGCAAACCTGCCTAGTAAAAACGAGTGCTTGCGAAGTAAACAGATTAGTGACAGCGATGAGGCTAATCAGCGACTACTCAGTGACTGCGGTGCGGTGGGCTGGGCGCTAACTACCTAACAAGTAGCTAACTGCCTGGCGGTGATGAGGGACCCTTACAGGAGGGTGATCAATGACAGGGGGGTGACAGGGGGTGATCAGGGAGTCTATATGGGGTGATCAGAGGTTAATAAGGGGTTAATAAGTGACGGGGGAGGTGTAGTGTATGTGTGGTGATTGGTGCTACTTACAGAGCTGCCTGTGTCCTCTAGTGGTCGATCCAAGCAAAAGGGACCACCAGAGGACCAGGTAGCAGGTATATCAGACGCTATTTACAAAATAGCGCCTGACATACCCATTTTATTGGTTAATTTAAAAATCTACAGCCTGCCAGCCAATGATCGCTGCCGGCAGGCTGTAGTTGAACTTCTGAATTGTGCGATCCTGTGAGCGCGCGTTCACAGGAAATCTCAGGTCTCACGAGATGACACCAATAGGCGTTGCTGAGACCTGAGAGAGCCGCCGCCCGGACGCCTATCGGCGTTAGGTGTGCGGCAAGCGGTTAAGATCCTCAGGGAGAATCATTTGTCGGTTAAGTTGGAGAAATGCGTGTTTGGAGTGCAAGAGATTCCCTATCTCGGGTATATTCTTACTCCACATTCATTTAAGATGGATCCCAGTAAGGTTCAGGCTATTCAAGAATGGGTAAGACCATACTCCTTAAAGGCACTTCACGCTTTTTAGGATTCTCCAACTTTTACCGTAAATTCATTAAAAGAAAATCTGTCATTGCCAAGCCCCTCACAGATTTAACCAAGAAGGGGATCTTGTCAACTGGTCGTCTGAAGCCTGTCAGGCCTTTGAGACTCTTAAAACTTGTTTTTAAATGGCCCCAGTCCTGATTCAGCCAAATCCTGAGGAACCTTTCATAGTGGAGGTGGATGCCTCAGAGGATGGAGTGGGGGCCATCCTCTCCCAGGGATCTTCCAACTTCACGAATGTAAGACCTTGTGCGTTTTTTTCTTGCATATTGGGAACTGCGAGTTACTGGCCATTAAATGGGCATTTGAGGAGTAGAGGCATTTTTTAGAAGGGGCCAAACACTGTGTTACTGTTCTCATGGATCATTTACTATTTCTCGAAGCGGTCAAACGCCTTAATCCTAGGCAAGCCAGGATGGCCCTGTTTTTCACACGTTTTAACTTCTCTGTTACTTTCAGACCAGGAAGTAAAATGTTAAAGCAGATGCCTTGTCCCAAAGTTTTAATGCTGTCCAACCTCCTGACACCCCTCCTGAACTCATCTTGCCGGCTATCATCATTGTGGCCTTTCCTCAGAGATCCAACACGCTCAGCAACTGGCTCCTCCACAGACACCTTCAGATAAGTTGCTCGTTCCCAGGCACTTTTGTTTTCGACTTTTGGGTGAGTGTCATGACTCCGTTCTGTGCGGTCATCCAGGCATCGCTGCCACTAAGGAGTTGATGTTGAGGTCTTTCTGGTGGCCCACTTTGTCTAGAGATGTGCGATCTTACGTTTTGGCTTGTGAGGTATGTGCTAGATCTAAAACCCTGAGGACATATCCTGCTTGTGAACTGCAACTTCTACCCATTCCCTGCAGGCCATGGTCACACATTTCCATGGATTTCATTTCTGACCTGCCCCCCTCCGAGGGGAGGTCAGTGGTTTGGGTAGTGGTCGACCGTTTTAGCAAGATGGTGCATTTTGTTCCCTTAAGTAAGCTCCCTGATGCGAAAACCTTAGCATCCTTGTTTATTGAACATGTGGTACGCTTGCATGGTGTCCCTGAAAATATCGTCTCTGATAGGGGCGTTCAGTTTGTTTCCAGGTTCCTGAGAGACTTTTGTTAAAGATGCAAGATCTTTTTGTCCTTCTTATCTGCCTTCCATCCAGAGACTAATGGGCAGACCGAACGGGTAAATCAGGCAGTGGAGCTTTTTTTGAGGTGTTATGTATCGCACAATCAGCTTTTATGGGTGAGATGCCTCCTGTTGACAGAGTTTGCCATCAACAATCGGGTAAATTTGTCCACGGGGGTATGTCCTTTTTTCTGTAATAGTGGTTTTCATCCTAGTTTTAGCTCTAATTCCGCCGCCCAGTTGAGCCCCGTAGCCTAGGGCAGGTAGTGCAAGTAAGCAGGGACAGAGTTGGGGTTGGCAGTCAGGGGGTGCACTTCCTCTACTTTCCCCAACGTGACAATTGGCGTGACGTGAGTACGGACCCGTCTGCATTATAATGTTAAAAAATGTCTAAGTGTGAAAGTAGCCTCAGACGGATCCGTCCAGACTTTCAATGTAAAGTCAATGGGGGACGGATCAGTTTGAAGATTGAGCCATAGTGTCATCTTGAAACGGATCCGTCCCCTTTGACTTACATTGTAAGTCTGGACGGATCCGCACGGCCAGGCGGACATCCGAACGCTGCAAGCAGCGTTCAGGTGTCCGCCTGCTGAGCTGAGCGGAGCAGAGGACAGACGGTGCCAGACTGATGCATTCTGAGCGGATCCACGTCCACTCGGAATGCATTAGGGCAGTACGGATGCGTTCGGGGCCGCTTGTGAGCCCCTTCAAACGGAGCTCACAAGCGGAGCCCCGAACGCAAGTGTGAAAGTAGCCTTAATGAACATTTCAAGATGTGTAATGAGAACTTTGTCCTCCAAGGTGATTCATGGAATTGGCTGTGAAAAATTAAAAAATAAAAATAAAAAATTCCAGAAAAATGGACTTTAGGCCCAAATTTCTCACTTTCACAAGGGGGAAATGGAGAAAACGTCCTTTAATTTATTGCCCAATTTCTCCTTACAGCAATACCCCATATGTGCTTATATACTGCAATATGGGCATACCACAGGGGTACCTTAAGGAAAGGAGCACCAAATGGCTTCCGGAAGGCAGATTTCTCCGGAATAATTGACAGGTGCCATCTTGCAATTGAACACACCCTGAGGTGGCCCTAGAGTGGAAAACCCCCAAAATGTACCCCATTCCAGAAACGACACCCATCAAGGAATATTTCAAGGTGTGTAGTGAGCACTTAGACCCATCGGGCATTTCACAGAATTAGGAAACGTTTGGCTGGGAAAATAAATTATTTTTTTTTCCAGAAAAAGTTGCTCTATACCCACATTTTTCACTTTCAAAAGGGGTAACAGGACAAAATGCACCCCACATTTTGTTCCCTATTTACCCCCGAATATGCCAACACCCAATATATGCTAAAAAAATTATGTATGGGCGCTTGGCAGGATTCTAGATACAAACAGCTAAATATGTATTTTGCTGACCTGATTTGGCAGACATGAATTATAGCTGCGATATCGCATTAAAAAAAATTCCTGACGTCCCCAGAAATAAAAAAAACCCCAAGAAGTGACCTCATTTTGGAAAGGACACCCCCGTACAAACATTTTAACTGGTGGAAAGGGTACTTTTTAGCAAACAGGTGTCTCACAGAAGTTAGAATTACTTGAGAAAAGCATTTCAAAGCACACATTTGTAAAAATGAAAATTTACTAGCAGACCCTAATTTTTAACTTTCACAAGGGGTTAAAGGAGAAAATGCACCCCAATATATGTTCTCCATCTTCTCCTCATTTTGCCAGCACCTCATATGTTCTCGTAGCCTGCTGTTTTGGCGCACAGCAGGCCTCTAGAGGCAAATTGCAAAATATCAATACAAAGAAGAAAACACAGCCGGCACTACTGAACGCAGTGCGGTGCAGGTGACTTGCTCTCAGCGACCATGCAAAAAAATTTAGTGGTGCTCTGCCTGAGTGAGTAGCCAAATGTCATCAATGGTAGAAGAAAAAAAAAGAGACGAAAAGGCGGCACTCGCTGAATCTTCATTAATTCGCAGCTTTATTCGGTTAGAAACATAGCGGGTGCGGGTCACACGTCACAGAAGGAAAGGCAACAGCCGTTTCTCGTGTTCTACAAGTGCGTAGCTCCAATACCTGTGACGATCGATCTTTTATGCTCTCTAAATCGCACATACAGATATCTGTGGGTCTTGCCAATATAAAATCTTTTGCATGGGCAAAAAAAAATTATAAATCGCATACACTACATCGACTTGCAGTTAATAAATTGCCTGGTAGTGTGTGTTATATGTCCTATCTGAACCTGTGTCAACGTGCGCATTGCGCAGTGTCCACATTTGAAAGTTTCCCATGGGACTCCATCTATCTAACCAGGCAGAATTACTTGAGAAAAGCATTTTAAAGCACACATTTGTAAAAATGGAAAATTACTAGTAGATTCCAATTTTTCACTTTCACAAGGGGTTAAAGGAGAAAATGCACCCCAGTATATGTTCCCCATTTTCTCCTCATTTTGCCAGCACCCCATATGTTCTCGTAGCCTGCTGTTTTGGCGCACAGCAGGCCTCTAGAGGCAAAGTGCAAAATATGTTTTTTGCAGGCCTGAATTGGCAGACATGAATTTTAGCTGCCATGTCGCATTGAGGTCCCGAAAATGAAAAACTCCAAGAAGTGACCCCATTCCGGAAAAACATCCCCGTACAAACATTTTAAGTGGTGGAAATGGCACTTTTGACCATAGAAATGAATATGTAGTGGTTGGTGCAAAGTGGATACTGTATGTTAGCTATGCGGACAAAATCAGAAGTATAAGGTGGTAAAACTACAGGGTACATTAAGGGTGAAATTAATACTCCATGGATGTGTGGTAGATTCTAAAACACTCTTTTATGCCAGGTTTTTCAGTGCAGGTTTCGCAGTGGTAAATGGTGTCTTTCTTTATCCCCCTTTTGGAACACACTCAGCATCTTTTTGGGGTCTTTATCCAGCAGTGGGTGCAGCAAGTCCCACACAATCTTTGCACTAACTCCTAGGATGGGGGGGCATTCTGGGGGTTCTATGAGGGAATCTTTCCCTTCATAAACGCGGAACTTGTGGGTGTTCCCGGATCTACTCTTACAAAGTTTGTCAATTTTTATGCCATACCTTGCCCGTTTGCTAGGCAGGTACTGGCAGAATCTAACCCTCCTTTTGAAAAGTAACAGGGACTCATCTACACATACATTTTTATCAGGCGTGTACACCTCATCAAACTCGGTGTTAAAGTGGTCAAGGACGGGCCTAACCTTGAACAGATGGTCAAATGTCGGGTCATTTTTGGGTGTGCACTGTGTATTGTCGGTGTAGTGTAGGAATTTCCAAATTGAATAAAAATGCTTCCGGGTCATGGTCTGATTGTAAATTGGAGTCTGGTGCAAAATGTCCGAACTCCAATATTGTCTGACGTTTGGCTTCTTTGCTACACTCATATACAGCATGAATCCCCAAAACGTCATCATTTCTGCTCCACTAACTGGGGTCCAACTTAGGTTTCTAGCGTATGGCGAGATAGGTTTCTGAGCTATAAATTGTTGCGTGTACAAATTGGTTTGGACCACCATTAAATTTACAAAATCTTCAGAGAAGAAGATTTTGAAAAAATCTTGTTCTGTGAAGCCCACACTATCTATCTGTATTCCGGAGTTACCCACAAAATCTGGAATTTGGGGTTGATACTCGTCAGGGGGTGGGGTCCATATGGGGTCATTCTGGGGGGCTGCCTCCGGCTGCTACCCTGAGGCGCCTTCTAGAGGGTCCCTCATCAGCGGATGATGATGATGAGGGGGTAGAGGAGTAGCGGAAAGTGGCATCCTCTTCTCCATCACTGGCCGACTCAGTATCAGAGTCAAGATAGTCAATCTGAGTAAACTATTTGGGACGGACGGGCCATTTTTATTTTATAGGGGTGTTTTGTGTGAAATGTGTAAAACTTTATTTAGTATGGGTTGTGTATGTTTTCACACGTGAAGGGGCTTGTTATAAATTTGAAATATAGAGAAAAGAAAAAAGTAAAATAAAAATTTGCTGGATGCAGGCACAAACCTCCATTAACACTACCAAACTAAAATTGATATATATATATATATATATATTGTTACGGTTACTCCCAGGCTAGCTGGAAGCTGGACCGCTTGGATAGTCTGGATCTCTGTTTAGGGAGAGAGAGAGGAGCCGCTTCGTCTTGATATCCAGAAGGATCCTGTAAATGTAGAACAATCCCACTAGCTATCTTACAGCTAGGATAATCTTTCCCCCACAAAACGAGGCGAGGCTGCGATTTGAAGGCCAAACTAGGACTCACTGCCCTGGGGCATACAGACTCTTTTATTTACAATCCACACACATAGCACTGCCCACAGGGGTTTGAAATACAACCAATCAATCCGTACAATAAACACAGACACTCCCACTCAAAACCCTCCTCTCTGTCTGTGATAAGATTACTGAATACAATGGCGAATATAATTATCACAGGCAGAGACATACAGTTTTATAAAACATATCACAGGAACCCCAAAACATCCAATAACCCCATAACAAGTATATCCTCGGAACCGGGGGATCTGGGTGAACCACATATCCGAAATTCACCCAGATCCGTTCAGTAGTCTGGAAGATACAGTTTTATGCCAGTTACACCGAAAATATACAACTTATACAGAAAATAGTCACTAATAAATGTGTCCCTTGTTTGGTAGTTTCAAACTACTGAATGATGTCTCTGTGCACCAAATACCGGCAAGATGGCACCGTGTACAAAAGTCCAAACAGTGTCTGTGAGTTAAAATGGCCGCCATCCATTGTTCTCACCATGTGCTTCATCCATTCAGACTAACAGGGTAAATAACAGTTTTGTAACAGTGCTCCCTTTTTGTGGAACACTCTGGCAGACACTGTCTGACCCCTTTTCGGGGCAGACTAAGGCTGTCCAGACCGCTGGTTATGCTGGGCTGAGGTCTGTTTGTCTGGACAACCTGTCGGCGTTGCCATTCTGTTTCCCAGGTCTGTAGGTAATGGTGAAGTTGAAGGGTTGTAACGATAAACTCCAACGTAAAAGTCTGCCGTTATCCCCAGAGACCCGGTTTAGCCACACCAACGGGTTATGGTCTGTAACCAGAGTGAATTCTTGTCCATACAAATAGGGAGTCAATTTCTTTAGTGCCCACACCAAAGCCAAACACTCTTTTTCTACCGCTGCATAGCTGACTTCGCGTGGCAGGAGCTTACGGCTGATGTAGACAACTGGGTGCTCCCCTCCGTCTTCGCCTACTTGGCTGAGGACAGCTCCCAGCCCGAACATGGAAGCGTCTGTATGGACGATAAAACGCTTGTTAAGGGCTGGGGCCGCCAAGACAGGAGCGTTAACAAGAGCATTTTTGAGAGCTTGGAAAGCCGTTTCACAGTGGGGAGACCACAGGACCTGTCGAGGTAAGTTTTTCTTGGTCAGGTCAGTCAGGGGTTTGGCAAGTGTTCTGTAGTCTGGTACAAACCGTCTGTAGTACCCTGCTGTGCCCAGGAATGCTAGGACCTGAGTCTTAGTGGTGGGGGTGGGCCAATTGGCGACAGCTTCTATCTTGGCCGGTTCTGGTCGCTGTTTCCCACACCCCACCCGGTGACCCAGGTACTGTACCTCGGCCATCCCAAAGTGGCATTTTTCTGGCTTCAGAGTCAGGCCAGCAGCCTGGATCTGATCCAGAACCATTCCTATGTGAGCTAAGTGGTCCTCCCAGGACTCACTGTGGATCGCTATGTCGTCCAGGTATGCGCAAGCAAAACTCTGGAAGCCATCCAGGAGCCTATCGACCAAGCGCTGGAATGTAGCTGGGGCATTCTTCATCCCAAACGGCATTACCTTAAAATGATATAAGCCGAATGGGGTGACGAATGCCGACTTGGGGACAGCCTCCTGGGCCAGGGGGATCTGCCAGTAACCCTTGCAGAGGTCAATGGTGGTCAGATAATTTCCCCTGGCTATACGATCGAGTAGCTCGTCTACCCTGGGCATAGGGTAAGCGTCCGTCACTGTCTTTTCATTGAGCCTCCGATAGTCTACGCAAAACCGGGTTGTACCTTCTTTCTTGGGCACCAGGACCACTGGGGAAGCCCAGGGACTATCGGAGGGCTCAATTACCCTGAGTTGGAGCATCTCATCGATCTCCTTCTTCATCCCTGTCCTAACTGCCTCGGGGATTCGGTAAGGAGCCTGGCGTAAAGGAGCTTGTCCCGGGGTATCTACCTGGTGGGTGGTTAAGGTAGTGTACCCTGGCTTCTGGGAGAAGGTGGGGCTTTTGGACTGCAGGAGTTGATTAAGCTGCTCCCTTTCAGTGGGGCTAAGTCGGTCCCCTATCTTGACCTGAGCTACTATATCTGCATGGGGACTCTTTTCTAACAGATCTGGAATGGGTAGACTGTCAGGGTCTTCCTGAGGGGGACAGCATACGGCCATCACGTTCTCCGGCTGCTCAAGATATTCCTTGAGCATGTTCACATGGAATGTCTTTCTAAGATTGCTGTCATGGCAGCTAGCTATTACGTAAGTGGTGTCTCCCCTTTTCTCCACTATCTGGTAGGGGCCCTGCCAGGACGCCTGCAATTTGTCTGTCTTAACTGGCTTAAGCACTAACACCTTTTGCCCTATGGTAAAGATTCTCTTTCGGGCCCCCCGATCGTACCATACCTTCTGTCTTCTCTGGGCCGATTGGAGGTTAGCCTGCACTGATTTGGCTAATTGCTCCATTCGGTCCCTGAGTTCCAGCACGTACGGCACAATGGGGACACCGTCAGTCTCCATCTCTCCCTCCCAGTGCTCCCGAATCAGGTTTAGGGGTCCCCGTACCTTTCTTCCGTAGAGCAACTCGAAGGGAGAGAACCCGGTCGTTTCCTGGGGCACCTCCCGATAAGCAAATAGGAGGTGCGGCAGAAAACGCTCCCAGTCTCGGTATTCCTGAGTAAACGTCTTGAGCATTTGTTTGAGGGTCCCATTGAACCTCTCACAAAGTCTGTTCGTCTGGGGGTGGTATGGAGAGCTCAGGAGGGACTTAATTTTGCAAACCTGCCAGAGTTGCTGAGTCAATTCGGCAGTAAATTGGGTGCCTCGGTCGGACAGGATTTCTTTCGGAAATCCTACCCGGGAGAACACCTGCACCAGCGCATTCGCTACCGTATCCGCTTGGATGTTGGATAGGGCGACAGCTTCAGGGTACCTGGTAGCGTAGTCCACTACGGTAAGAATGTAGCGCTTACCGGAGGGACTAGGGGTAGCCAGCGGTCCCACTAGGTCAATAGCAACCCTGCTGAAGGGTTCCTCCACAATGGGCATATTTACTAGATGAGCTTTAGGGTGATCGCCTCTCCTCCCTACTCGTTGACACACATCGCAGGTAGTACAATAAGTCCTAACATCAGAGTGTACCCCTGGCCAAAAGAACGTGTGAGTAATGCGGTGTAGTGTGCAGGTTACAGCTAGGTGGCCTGCCAAGGGAATGTCGTGTCCTATCTTGAGTATTTCTCGACGGTATTTGTGGGGCACTACCAGCTGTCGCCTATGCTGCCCCCTTTTCTCCGTCAAGCGATATAGCTTTCCCTTTTCCCATAAAAAGGTTTCGTTATCTGACCCGCTCCCTCCGGTCTCTGCTCGTTCCCGGTACTTTTGTAATGTCGGGTCAGTCTTAGACTCTGTCTCGAAAGCATCTGGGGTGTCCCAGGGTATGGGACCTAACGGGTCAGTCAAGGTCGGGGTAGGTCTTACCTGTGTCTCCCGCACTGGTGAGAGTTCTCGCTCCGTTCAGGCTTGGGCTCGGGTAGTCACTGGGTTCGCCTCGTTGTTGTATACTGGAGCATAGGCAGAAGTCATGGGGCCCAAATCGTTGCCCAGTAGTACTTTGGCAGGTAAATTATCCATTATGACCACGTTCACGACCCCCTTTCCCGCTCCCCAATCAAGATGTACTTTAGCGGTCGGAATTTTGTACACATCCCCCCCCGCCACTCTAACGGCCACAGTCTGCCCTGATCGCTTGTGCCCCGGCACCAAATGGCTCTGGACCAGTGTAATGGTAGCCCCCGTGTCTCTTAACCCCTCGGTAGATTGCCCCTCGAGCCATACTTTCTGCCGATGGTGCTGGCGGTTATCCGAAGCAGCATATACAGGATCTGCTTCGTGAAGTGGTCCCAAATATTCCTCCATAGGGGCCTCTTGGTTAACACAGAGCGCCCAGGCAGGACGAGATGACCCAGAGGGGTAATTATAATTCCGGGGGGTCTGGTGTGCATTAAGGGGGCAGCTAGCCATGCGGTGCCCTGGTTGCTTGCATCGGTAGCAGGTCGGTCTGGGACGATCAGAGTTGTTATTCGGTGGTCCTGAGTACCGTATGGGCCCAGTGGGCACCGGGGCTCGGAATTCGGTACGTGGCGACGTATGGTAAACATCTTGGTGTTCGACCCGTGCTGGGGTTCGGTAGTTCGTGGGTTCGTGTAGACGGGAGTCGTAATGTTCATCGGCCAATTTGGCTGCTTCTTCTAAGGTAGAAGGTCGTCTGTCTCGCAGCCATTCCTTCCCCTGCTGCTCCATGCCGTTATAAAAATGTTCTAAGAGAAATAATTGTAAAATTTCCTCACCAGTCACAGCTTTACTTCCGCTTATCCAGTGATTTGCCGCTCTCCGCATTCGGTGCGTCCATTCCATATGTGTATCATTAGGCTTCTTTTTCGTGCTACGAAATTGTCGGCGATACGTGTCAGGAGTTACAGCGTACCGCCGCAACAGTGTCTCTTTGACCAGCGCATACTGTGTCACTTCCTCAGCGCCCAGAGTCCGAAATGCTTCCAGAGCTCGCCCGGATAGTTTCCCAGACAATATCGTGGGCCACTCTCTGTTGGGAATCTGGTGCAGGGCACATTGCCTTTCGAAGTCCGCCAAATATTCATCGATTCCTGTCTCGCTCTCTAGGAAGGGTCTAAAAGCCGCATAGGGTATCTTTGGCCTCCCAGCGTTTTCGACAGGAACGATTACCTGCGGTGCTTCGGCATTGCGGTGTGCGGTCACTAGGCTGAGTTCGTGGGCTCGAGCCTTCCGTATATCCTCGTCCGCTTCTGCCATCAACTGCTGCACCAGTTCCATAGGTGGGTTCGGCCCGTATAGCGAGAGCCTCTCCCGAACAATCCTGGTTTTTTCGTCACCACTCGTGGTCTGGGTTTCTGCCATCGTGAAGCCCTGATCCAATTCGGTTAATTCTGCGATCAGTTCCCTTCTCGGACGGTTGCTGGCGTTCCCCCCTCTGCTTTCGAGTAAATCCTTTAGGGTAGCACGTTTCAATTTTTCGTAAGCGCTCTCCATCCGTTCAGTACTTCTCCTAGGAAATCCAGGACAATCCCACCGCTGCCATCCAAATGTTACGGTTACTCCCAGGCTAGCTGGAAGCTGGACCGCTTGGATAGTCTGGATCTCTGTTTAGGGAGAGAGAGAGGAGCCGCTTCGTCTCGATATCCAGAAGGATCCTGTAAATGTAGAACAATCCCACTAGCTATCTTACAGCTAGGATAATCTTTCCCCCACAAAACGAGGCGAGGCTGCGATTTGAAGGCCAAACTAGGACTCGCTGCCCTGGGGCATACAGACTCTTTTATTTACAATCCACACACATAGCACTGCCCACAGGGGTTTGAAATACAACCAATCAATCCGTACAATAAACACAGACACTCCCACTCAAAACCCTCCTCTCTGTCTGTGATAAGATTACTGAATACAATGGCGAATATAATTATCACAGGCAGAGACATACAGTTTTATAAAACATATCACAGGAACCCCAAAACCTGCAATAACCCCATAACAAGTATATCCTCGGAACCGGGGGATCTGGGTGAACCACATATCCGAAATTCACCCAGATCCGTTCAGTAGTCTGGAAGATACAGTTTTATGCCAGTTACACCGAAAATATACAACTTATACAGAAAATAGTCACTAATAAATGTGTCCCTTGTTTGGTAGTTTCAAACTACTGAATGATGTCTCTGTACACCAAATACCGGCAAGATGGCACCGTGTACAAAAGTCCAAACAGTGTCTGTGAGTTAAAATGGCCGCCATCCATTGTTTTCACCATGTGCTTCATCCATTCAGACTAACAGGGTAAATAACAGTTTTGTAACATACATATATATATATATATATATATATATATATATATATATATGATGAGAGAGAGAGAGAGAGAGAGAGATGGAGATGGAGATTTATATATATATAGAAAAAACTAACTACACAAAAAATTAAAATAAAAATTTGCACAGTAGATATTTCTGATCAGCGCTCAGCAGGTGCAGGACGCACGCAAGCACACATATATTATGTGCGTGCAAAAATCTACACTAACACTAACTAAAATTGATTTCTGTATATATATATATATATATATATATATATATATATATATAGTAAGCCTGCAATGGGGGCAGTGTACAGTTCTGTTCATTCACGGAGGCACTTTTTATTTAGGGTCCAATTTCAGGAAGTTTACATCACATGTTTTTTAATGGAACTCAAAAATAGCAATAGCAATAACAATAGCAAATAGCAATAACAAATCCCAAAACAAAAGCCTTCCCGTCTGGGACTAACTAATAACACAAAGAGTTTGTCTCACCTAGGATACGGTTGGTAAGCTGACGTTCACACAGCATGTAGTCTGTTCCCTGGTCCTCAGTATTCACAGCACTGTGTGCTGTCCTTGCAGGCTTCCACCTAAGTGAGCCACAGCACTCTGTATATAGTAATCTAACGAGGTTAACTGCCTTAGGCTACTTTCACACTAGCGTTCGGGTGTCCGCTCGTGAGCTCCGTTTGAAGGGGCTCACAAGCGGATCCGAACGCTTCCGTCCAGCACTAATGCATTCTGAGTTGACGCGGATCCGCTCAGAATGCATCAGTCTGGCAGCATTCAGCCTCCGCTCCACTCAGCAGGCGGACACTTGAACGCTGCTTGCAGCGTTCGGGTGTCCGCCTGGCCGTGTGGAGGCGTGCGGATCCGTCCAGACTTACAATGTAAGTCAATGGGGATGGATCCGTTTGAAGATGACACACTATGGCTCAATCTTCAAACGGATCCGTCCCCCATTGACTTTACATTGAAAGTCTGGACGGATCCGTCTGAGGCTATTTTCACACTTAGAAATATTTTAACAATATAATGCAGACGGATCCGTACTGAACGGAGCCACCGTCTGCATTATATGAGCGGATCCGTCTGAGACGGATCCGCTCTGAACGCAAGTGTGAAAGTAGCCTTAAGGTGTTTCAGAGCATAACAACAAACTGGAAGGAAGGAAACGGTTGCTCCCTCTACCAACCTTAACAACTGTTCCGCATAATCAGGTGATTTTCCTATTTCATGACGTAAAGTCATGATTTTATTAAAGACACGGAGGCGAGTATTGCTATTCTCCTTCTTTACTCTGACCAATAGCAGCAAAGAACAAACAAAAATATTGAAACATGTCATCAGCCCCTCCCCATAGTCTCTCTATAACAGGCCACACCGCCTGCCAATCCTCCTCTTTCTTTGTAAAACCGAACCGAACAGTCCAACCGAACCGCCAACCAGGAACCGGAACAGCCTGGGAACAAAAACGCCATCCATCCGGAAGCGAACAGGAACACCAGGAACAACCTTGAAGAAACTCCCTGAAGCCGTCCACGTCACATGACCGGCTGGAACCGAACTGCCGACCCTCCGAACCAGGACGTAGAACAAAGGACACCACGGAACTGACCGATCTCAACCTGAAAAAAGGCGAAAACAGAACCATGATAGAAGCAAATTGGTGCATTGTATTCACAAACAAATGGTTGCGACAAACCTACTCAGGAAAAACTCATAGAGTTAAATCAATATGCAATCACATACAATCAAAATCATTCCAATTTTAAAACTCACATAGGGAGGGAAAACGTAGGGTGGGCAATACTCGCCTCCGTGTCTTTAATAAAATCATGACTTTACGTCAAGAAATAGGAAAATCACCTGATTTTATTACAAGACCCGGAGGCTCATATTGCGAGTTCAAAGTTAGGACAAATTCTCAATGATTGATGAGAAAACATGAGGACCTGGCCGAAAGTAAAATTCTCTGAACGTGGACACTCTGGACCAGTCCGCCAATTTCAAAATATCCTCCAACCTGGCGCCAGACACCGCCAAAGAGGTAGCGGATGCCCCCCTAGCGGAATGTGCCGAAAAAATGGAAGTGTCCACGCCCGCCAATTCCATGATCCACTTCATCCACCTAGCCAGCGTGGGAGTGGTCACCGGGGCAAAAGGACGAATGGTAGAGAGGAAAAGATGAGAAAACTCCCGAGATCGATGAAGGGAAGTGCGAGCTTCATACTCCTTGAGGCATTCCACCGGACAGAGAGAAGGCGAGGCCGGGAAAGCCGGATAAGCGACAGAGCGTATGTGAGTCTTGGTCCTCCTAGAGATGTCAAAGGAGACCCCCTCCGGAGTATACGAGCGGGCATCATAATCCAAAGCCCGGACGTCGGACACCCGCTTGCAGGAAATTAAACAGAAAAGAGTGACGAGCTTCGCCGACAGTTGCCTTAAGGAGAGGTCTGAATTCTGAGGCCAAGAAGATAGAAAGGAAAGGACACAAGACACCTCCCAAGTAGCCGAAAATCTAGGTCTAGGAGGCCGAGACATCCGAGAGCCACGTAATAGACGGCATACCAAAGGATGTTGCCCCGCAGGAGTACCGTCAAACCCCTGGTGGGACGCAGAAATGGCCGACCTGAAAAGGCTGATCGTGCGATAGGCCTTGCCCTGGTCGAAAAGAGAAGATAGGAAGTGCAATATCTCCGTCACAGGTGCCGAAACGGGATCCAAGTTCCTAGCCACGCACCAGCGATCCCAAGATCCCCAGGCAGATCTGTAAGATCTTCTGGTCCCTGGGGCCCAAGCGTTCTCCAAAAGGATTCTAGCTGTTCCCGAAACTCCCGGGACATCCCAGGGTCCCCTGAAATTCGACACGCCAACAGGCGCAGAGATCCATCCAGGAGAAGAGGATGTAGCTGGTGATTCGGACCTCGGAGGAGAGTCTGAGATGTCGGGAGCAGGTACGGGGTCTCTATCATCAACTCCAGAAGGTGAGGAAACCACGACTGGGAAGTCCAAAACGGAACCAGCAGAACCAGATCCGCTGAATGACGGCGTACTTGAATCAGGGTCCTGGGAATCAGCTGGAAGGGGGGGAATGCGTAAAGCAGACCCCGCGACCAATCCTGTAGGAACGCGTCCACAGCTTCGGCCTCTGGGTCCGGGCGCCAACTGTAGAAACGTGGCAGCTGCGTGTTCAGGCGGGAGGCAAACAGGTCGATACAGCAATGCCCCCAAAGAGACGTTAAGGACCGGAACACTAACTGCCAGTCGCTGGAGTCGGAGAGATATCGAGAGCTCCAATCTGCCCGAATGTTCTGGACGCCCGGAAGATATTCCGCCAAGACAATCAACTCCTTGTCCAGACAGTAGTCCCAGAAATCCTTCGCCAACCGAGATAGGATGGTGGAACGTGTACCGCCCATGCCATTGATGTAACGCACCGCCGACACGTTGTCCATGCAAAGTTGAATGCAGGCCTTGGCCGTGTCCCTCGTGAAACTCCTGATTGCGAACGAACCTGCTAACAGTTCCAGCGCATTGATATGGAATCCCGCTTCGTCCGCTGACCAGCCGCCTCCGGTTGAGATCCCCTCGCAGTGAGCACCCCAGCCCGACAGGCTGGCATCCGAATCCACCATGAAGTCCGGACGATGACCGAAAATGGCTTTGCCGTTCCAAGCTTGTAAATTGTGGATCCACCAGGACAACTCCTCCTTGGTTTCCTCGTCCAGAGAAATCCAATCCGCATAGGAAGCCCCTTTCTGGAGGTGGAAAATCTTCAGACGCTGGAGGGCCCGGTAATGTAGTGGGGCTGGGAAGACCGCCTGGATAGATGACGCTAGAAGCCCTATGATCCTGGCCAGTTGACGCAACGGGATCTGGGAGGACGACTTGGCTCTGCACAATTCCTTCCGAATGGACCGAACCTTGGACGGCGGTAGGCTGAGAGTCCCTGCCGTGGAATCCACCAGAAACCCCAGGAACTCCATCTCGCGAGCCGGGGTGAGACAGGACTTCTCCTGATTGAGAAGGAAACCCAGCTCCAACAGGAGATCCATAGTCCAGCGAAGGTGAGTCAGCAACACCGCATGATCCTGTGCCATGATCAGGATGTCGTCCAGATAGACGATGAGGCGAACTCCCCGACTGCGCAGCCAGGCCATAGCAGGGCGCATCAGCTTGGTGAAGCACCACGGAGCTGAAGAAAGGCCGAAAGGGAGGCACGTAAACCGCCAAACCCTGTCCTTCCAAAGGAAACATAGAAGGTCCCTGGACGCGTCCTCGACAGGGACGGTAAGATAAGCGTCCTTCAGGTCCAACTTGACCATCCAATCGCCCACTTGAAGTAGGTCCCGAAGGAGATGGATGCCCTCCATCTTGAAATGGCGGTACCTGACGAACGCGTTGAGAGCGCGTAAATTGATGACGGGACGTAGCTGGCCCCCTTTTTTCGCCACCAAGAAAATGTTGCTGATTACCGCACCAGTGGATGCCGGAGCTGGCTCTATGGCCCCTTTGCGGAAGAGATCTGATAGCTCTGAGTCCACAAGTATGCGGCTCTCTACCGACAGCACTGCCGGGTGTGGGGGCGGAATGGACAGATGAGAAGATGTCAGCTCTATGTGGAAACCCCTGACCGTGGAGAGAATCCATTGGTCCGAGGTGATGCGCGACCAAGCTCGAGAAAAGAGCCGGAGTCTGCCCCCTACACAAACAGTCAAAGAATTGAAATGAGGCATCGGTCTTACCATAAGGTCGTCTGGAACCAGGGTTTCCTCTGTATCCTCTAGGCCTCCAGGATCCTCCCCGGGAAGGGAAAAAGGATGATGACTCCCGCCTCTGCTCCTGGAACACAGGTCTCTGGGAGAAGGAGCCTCTGCCCATAGCACGGGACTGAAAATGGGCACGGCCGGACAGACGGCCCCTGAAACTGCCGGCCCTGGTAGAGACCCTACCGTGAAACACCCGCTTCATTGAACTTTGGGCCTTATCGAGTGCTGTAAAAGCACCGACGAACCGTCCTAAGTCTTTAATAAAGGACTCGCCAAACAGCAGGCCCTGAGCCTCCTTACCGGCTTCGGTAAGCGCCAAGTTGGAGAGTTTAGGCTCAACCTTAAAAAGTATGGCCTTGCGCCGTTCAATAGCCAGGGACGTGTTAACGTTTCCTGCTACACAAATCGCGCGCTGTACCCACTCGCGCAGCCCTAGAGGGTCTACCTGCTTACCCTCGACCTTGGCAACCTCGGCCAAGTCGAAAATCTTTGCCAGGGGGCCAAATATGTCCAGGAGCTTGTCCTGACACGCACGCAGGGCTGACTCCAGACCCTTTCTCGGATTCCACCCAGATTTGGCGAGGAATTGGGTCATTTTGGGATCTACCGCTGGAGTCTCGCAAACCCTGTTCGGGATTATGGGTCTGGGGCATTCTGCCCTAAGCTTGTTGCGCGCCTCTTTGGAGAGAGGGCAACGCACGCGGGCCTCCAAATATTTGGAGACATGCTCCAAAGGCAACCACTCCGCAGACCGAAGGTGGTGTAGGGAATCCGGGTCAAAGAGCGGTTCCCCTGATGGGTCTGTCAAGGACACATCTGCTGCCGAAACTCTGGAGCTGCACCCGGGTAAGGGGTTATCTTCTATGACCCCTGATGGGTCCTCCTCTGCCTCCTCAAAGGCGTCATCTAAAGCCTCCTCCTCAGATCCGATCTCAGAATCGGAATCCATTTCCTGCAGTGCTCTAGCACTTTTCCAGTTGCGCGTGCGTTCTGCCCGACGCGTACGGGCTCTCTTGCGCGGACCAAGCGCGCCAACATTGGTGGAAACATCATCACCGTTATTTCGTTTTCTGGAGGCAGATGGCCCTGGCCCGGTGGGTGAGGACACCATGACGGGCTGCGGGGTTTGGGAGGTAGCGGGATGGGCCGCAAGGGCCTGGGCAATTGTCTGTGAAATGACCGAAGTCATAGACCCCATGGCCGCGGCTATGGCGTTAGACAGAGATGCCTGAAAATCAATGGGCTGGTCACCAGGGACCAGAGTATGAGCATCCTCCCCAGAAGGGGTTAATTCAACCAGAGGGACATCCTCTGCTGCAGGGCCCTGGCCACTATGCACATGGTTAGGCATGTTGACCGGTTGGTAATAGGGCTGCCAAAACAAACTGATGCCTAAATTATAACTGGGATAAATAACCTGAGCAGGCCAGGATCCTCCCCCGAAGGGTTAATAGCCTGGCGCTGCGGAAGTGAGGGGTAATGTGCCGGCAAGGGGATTTGCCCCAGGCCAGACAGAGGGAAGAAAAAACCTAAAGCAAACAAAAATCACGAGCCGAGGGAAGGACCGAGGCGCCGGCAGCTCCGATCGTGAGAAGACGCCAACCGGAAGCGCCCAAGATCTCGCGAGATCTCGGGCGCGCCTGCAAGGATGAAAGGGAGAGCCGCCGCACGGAGGTAAGCGGCGGCGGGAAAAGAGCCCGTCCGATCACAAGGGGGGGAGGGAGGTGCAGCAGAAGAGGGCACAGCAAGGGTGACAAGCCTAAAAGAAATGACAGAGCGCTCGATAACTAGGAGAGAGGGGAGGCGCCGAATTAACCCACTGATAGCCGCAGGCTAGGGTGAAAAACAACCTAAGAGGAAAAACAGGCTACAGAAAATATACATATATATATATAGCTATATACTCTAAGATAGCCCCAAAAAGGGGGGGAAAACAAACACAGAGAAAACAACTGCAAACCCCAAAACGACAATCAATATATATCTGAAAGACAAGATGATAGAAGCAACAAATCACACTACTTATCTCTGCGGTCAGCAGCAAAGAAAGAGGAGGATTGGCAGGCGGTGTGGCCTGTTATAGAGAGACTATGGGGAGGGGCTGATGACATGTTTCAATATTTTTGTTTGTTCTTTGCTGCTATTGGTCAGAGTAAAGAAGGAGAATAGCAATATGAGCCTCCGGGTCTTGTAATAAAATCCAGGCCCCACGCATTCCAAAAAGAATCCTGCCTAAACAACTTGGGCTACTTTCACACTAGCGTTCATGGGTCCGTTCGTGAGCTCCGTTTGAAGGAGCTCACGAGCGGACCCAAACGCCTCCGTCCAACCCTGATGCAGTCTGAATGGAGCGGATCCGCTCAGACTGCATCAGTCTGGCGGCGTACAGCTGTCCGCCTGGCCGTGCGGAGGCGAGCGGATCCGTTCAGACTTACAATGTAAGTCAATGGGAACAGATCCGCTTGAAGATGTCACCATATGGCTCAATCTTCAAGCGGATCCGTCCCCCATTGACTTTACATTGAAAGTCTGAACAGATCCGCTCAGGCTGCCTTCACACTTAGAATTTTTTCTAAGTTATTAATGCAGACGGATCCGTACTGAACGGAGCCTCCGTCTGCATTAATATGATCGGATCCGTTCAGAACGGATCCGATCAAGCGCAAGTGAGAAACCCTTGAACCTGGCATTTAAACATGCAGTATCACAGGATCGTAGTAAATTATTGGTCCCAAAATTACGGATACTGGCCCATTTTACGGATGGACCAGGACTTGTCGGATGTCCTAACTGAAAAACCAGGTGTCTGTTACAGACGGGGCAAAAGCCTTAAAGACCGCCTGGTGCATAGCCACTACGTTCCGCCTGTCAGGGAGGGCACTTGGTTAGAACGTAAACCCCTCGGGATGTTCAGATGCGGCGCATGTAAAGCCTGCCAGTACATATCCACGGCCAAGGCCATAACTTGCAGTGCCACAGGACAGACAATTGACATCAGGGACTTCTGTAGCTGTCGCAGCAAAGGGGCTATTTATATCTGTCAATGCCCCTGCCCGAAAGATTACATAGGGAAAACGATACGGGAACTACGTAGGAGGGTCTGTGAGCATATAAATGATGTCATTAATAAAAAAGTCACTCCAGTAGCTTCCCACATTAATGATATACATGGAGGGGACCCTCTCTGTCTAAAATTCTCCGTTCTGGAGCTCATACCACCTTCACCCAGAGGTGGAAACTGGGATAAGAAAATCCTGCAGAAGGAGTGTGTGTGGATACACAGATTTCACTCTCAGGCACCCACTGGCATTAATGAAAGGTTGACATTTTCCTGTTTTCTATGAGATATGACAGTGCCCGTAATATCCCTATTTCTGTTCCAAAAAGCCTGGCTTCATGTGAGATAAGAAATGTACCGAAGATTAGACCACATGCGTGAAGCATGAAAATAACATATCAGATTGGACATAAGTGACGCAACATCGGGTCACTGTCCATAGGTTAACCACGCACTCTGGTTACCTCTCTATAGGATGTACATATAAAAATCTACTGTGCCATATGCCGGAATACATATTTTTAAGTGTCTGCATCACGAGCTCTATACTGTTAATATGAGGCATTATATGATTTGGGTGCCCAATATATGCACCTATCCCGATACTGTTGACAATTTCTATATACTGTGGGATCATACACCATGGCCATGATTATATATATATGATGGCCATGCATGTGTGAATCACAGCATGAAACAGCAATTTATACCTGCCAAGTCCCATTATAGCCATGATAGGCTAAATAGTCATATACCTGAACAGGATTAAGGGCTAGCTGGGACTGAGCCATCGGGGAGTGAATATCATATGATACGTACTGCATCTTGTACGATCACATACCCATATATATATATATAGGAACTGTAGGGAGTGAGATCGCAGGACCGGAAGTCGCCCCTTGGAACGCACGTGCGTTCCAGCATCCAGGAAGGAGGTGCTGGCTGAGATCGAGTAAACCAGCCCACAGGAGTGAGCACTTCCGGCAGTTGGAACGCATGTGCGTTCCAGGAGCAGGAAATGGAGCAGAGCCTGCGTCCAATTAGCTACCAGTGACGTGATGCGGCGGCTCTTTTAAATACAGCCGACGCACCAGTGGAAATTCGCCTACCAGGGGGGACATTGATCACAGCAGAGACTCCACCATGTAAGTAAGGTATCCCTGTAACTAGAGGACTCACGAACTCTATATATATTTTGTGAGTACTAGCAACAATGCTTACCACTAATGATGCACTTTATCTATAGTGTGTGCCTTGTCAAGCTACCATGACAGGGGACCAACAGAGGTCAATTATACCCACCAAACCGTGAGTTTACACTTACTAGTAAATGAATTTATATCTAGATGTGTATATATTGAAATTGACTGTGGTATACATCTGTTTCCTGTCCCATATAGGATGTGGATATAGATGTGGATATCAGTATCTACACGTGATGGAGTCCTAAACAGGCATAAGTATTACTATTGATATGAATATATCTTTGTGTCCTCACCCCTGGTAGAGCGTCTTCTTTTCACTAGTGCATTCAGGCTTTTAAGCCGGCATATATCTCTGAGCACCGATTCCATGTGACCCAGCCCTATACTGGCAACTTTTTAGTCACATATAATGGCTTGCACATGTAATATATAATTACACCTCCTGATGATCCCACAATCTACACGTGGGTGAAACGCGTCGAGGCAAGTGAGGTGTTTGACTATAACGTCAACCCTATACAGTGTATGGTTATAATACCAACACTGAATAAGTGTATGTTTGTGTATTTTTGTGTTTGTCTGTATCACTGTTGTGTCTCTATCCGTTTAATTCCCATCCAGTCTATTCATATAGCTGACAAATTTAACATCCTAATCCCTTACCTATAAAACCAGTCCACATGCCTTTTTTCACCTCTTATAGGGAGCAGGAAGGGCTAGCAGCATAGGCACGCGGACAGGGGGTCTCCACCATCAGGAGCCCTCCCTGGGCTAAGGGCTTTAGGACAGGGGTAGATTTAGGGACAGTGGTCTCCCCATACCCCATTTAAAAATCTTCCTTGGATGTGGTTTATGGTCACTTTTTGTGTGTATGTCTAATAGTTTAAATAAGTGGATCCTTTAGGGATCTTTTTAACGTATACCAATTAAAATATTATTTTAGGGGTCTAATTAATACCATGCTGGATACATATGCAAGTGAGAAAGTAGCCTAAGTTTGTTCAGGCCACAGCACTCCCTGAATTACACTTACTTCACCCAGGTGAGTAATCTGGGTGAAATATACCTTCCTTCCACCAGTATTCCACCTGCATGACCACAACATATATATATATTTTTTTTTATTACATTTTATTTATTGTGATGCAAAAACTTAAACACATATTGCATAATTAACATTATAAAATCCATAAGTCTGCCAATTCTAATCTGTGAACGTGGTTGAAAATAATTTCATACGAATATACATAATAGTGTCGACATTTGAACCTTCACATTCTATATCTATAGAATAAATGCTGAAAAGCCGGACAGATAGCATTTTCCCCGTCTCTTCCCACCATTGAAAGTCAATGGGGACGGATCCGTTTGAAATTGCACCATATTGTGTCATCGTCAAACGGATCCGTCCCCATTGACTTGCATTGTAATTCAAGACGGATGGCTCCGCACGGCCAGGCGGACACCAAAATGACTTTTTTTTCATGTCTGTGGATCCTCCAAAAATCAAGGAAGACCCACGGACGAAAAAACGGTCACGGATCACGGACGTACGGACCCCGTTTTTGCGGACCGTGAAAAAATACTGTTGTGTGCATGAGGCCTTACGCACACAGATTTTATGTGCGTGCAAAAATATATACTAACACTACCAAACTCAAAAAGATTTCTATCTTACACTAAAAGTACTTTTTACACCCAAAAAAAAAAAAATGAGCACAAAAGTAACCAGTAATAAAAATGGTACTTATTGGTGCTCAGGGCTGCAGAATGCACGCAAGCGAACATTTGGTGCGTTTGTGCAGACACTGCAGTATAAAAAAAAAAAAAGGGGGATAGGGACAAGGATTAGGGGGGTGGATTAGGGATCTGGAACTTCTGCTGCAGAAAAATTAAATAAAATCACTGCAGCAGATGTGCCAGATGTTGTTCTTCTATACAGGAGCAGTAAAGGCAGTGAAAGCTGTGGTAGAACCATAAATCCTAACAGATAGAGCACAGAACCTCTCAACATGCAGTCAGTGGCTAGAATGGCTGCATGCAGGGAGGTTCTGCCCTTTCCTGTGCAGCTATAGCGATGCCATTGGCTGGAGCGTTGTTCCAGCCAATCGCAACGCTGGCAGGGGACCCAAAACACTGGTGTCACCTGACTCACCTGAACTAGTCAGCACCGGTCACCTCCCGCTGACCTCCCCCCGACCCACAGCTTACATGTGCTTCCTGGGCTGCGATGTGCCGTCATCACTGATCGGCCAATCACAGCACACAGAGCTGCAGGGGGGCCGAAATAGCTGAGGATGCACTTACCCGGTATGACTGTCTGTCGGTAAGAGCAGCCATCGCACTCAGATTCCCCAGCGATTTTCCCCCAGAACCCGGCAGACCTCGCGCCGTACAGGGACGCCCTGATGTCCCGATACTTAAGGACACAGGGCGTACAGGTATGTCCTGTGTATTTCCGATCACCACCAGCAGGCACTCTGTGACAATGCCGAGGGGGGTTCTGTGACCCTCCCGTATCGGTGATCGCAGCAAACCGCAGGTCAATTCAGACGTGTGGTTTGCTGCGTTTCCGGATTATTCGGGTCTCTAGTGACCCGATAACCCGGAATAGGATGGTGATCGGTGGTGTGATATTACGCCACCAATCACCATCCTTAGATCCTGAGAGGGGATGGTGACTAGGGTTGAGCGAACTCGAACTGTAAAGTTCGGGTCCGTACCGAACTTTATGATTTTGGACCCCAGACCAGAATCCAAACATTTCAGTAAAAGTTCCGGTTCGGTGTTCAGCGATTTATTGGTGCTTTTTGAAAGGCTGCAGAGCAGCCAATCAACAAGCGTTTAACTCTGTGCCCTTAGAAGCCATCACAGCCATGCCTACTATTGGCATGGCTGTGATTGGCCAGTGCAGCACGTGACCCAATCTCTATTTAAGCTGGAGTCACGTACAGCTGCACGTCATTCTGATGTAGGGATAGGATGCTGCTGCTATGAGGGAGAAAATAGGAAAGAAACTTTAATCAGAACTGCAATTGAAATCAGCGATCTACATAGATTTAGCTGTGTGGGTGCAGTGCACAATCTTTTTACCCTGCGCTGAGCCCAGTGACAGAGAAAAATAACTTTTATCCGTCTGTTAGTTAGGTGGGCGGCGGCGGCCATTTTATGCAAGCTCAGTGCACCAGCACTGCATATGTGATTTTGTGACATTGAAATCCAAGCTTGAAATACTGCAATAATAATTTGGGTTTAAAAAACACTCATTTTTGGCAATATACAACATCTGGTGCCTTTGCAGCATTAGTCAGTGTGCAATTTAAGCTAGAAATACAGCTGTAATTTTCTGGGTTTTAATAAAACACCCTTTTTGTCTAAAATACTCAATTTTACAGCCCTTGCAGTATCTGTACATGTGAAATGCAAGCGTTATATACTGCTGTCATATTCTGCTATTCAAAAAACACTCATTTTGGGCAAAATACTTAATTTGCGACAATGTCTGCATCTGTCAGTGTGAAATTCAAGCGTTATATACTGCTGTCATATTCTGTTATAAAAAAAACACCCTTTTTAGGAAAAGTACTTAATATTGCGGCCTTTGCTGCATCTGTTATTAAAAACAAGCTTTAAGTACTTCAATAATTTTCTGGGTTTGAAAAAACGCCCATTTTTTACAATACCCTCTATCTGGGGCCTCTGCCGCATTAGTCAGTGTGCAATTTAAGCTAGAAATATAGCTTTAATTTTCTGGGTTTTAAAAACACTCTGTTGGGACAAAATACTTAATTTGCAGCCATGTCTGCGTCTGTCAGTTTGATATTCAAGCATTATATACTGCTGTCATATTCTGTTATTAAAAAAAACACCCTTTTTGGCCAAAGTACTTAATATTGCAGCCTTTGCTGCATCTGTTATTGTCCAAACAAGCTTTAAATACTTCAATAATTTTCTGGGTTTTAAAAAACACAAATTTTTTGCAATACCCTCTGTAGGATGGTGCAGTGGCGCAATTGACGGAAGGTACGTGTCACCAAGGTTCCTGGCCTTGGTGAGATAAGAACCGGTAATTTTGTGTGTCAGCGGCAGCTAGTGCTCGCTGACACTTTTTTACTTAGTGTAAAGCCAA
The DNA here is from genome assembly GCF_014858855.1 of Bufo gargarizans. NCBI lineage: Eukaryota > Metazoa > Chordata > Amphibia > Anura > Bufonidae > Bufo > Bufo gargarizans. Next base: position 95,213,768 of record NC_058086.1, on the reverse strand, counting down.
TCCGGGCCGGTTCTTATTGGGAGCAGCCAATGAGCAGGGTGGGTGGCTGTTCCCTACGTCCAGGCCAAGTTTTGGGCAGGGGTTTAAAAACCCAGCCAGCAGCTCAGCTGGGTGTGGTATGTTCCTCCAAGTGAGAGTGGAGCTGTGAAAGCTCTGTGTTTTTGGGAGCTGCATGAGAGCCGCCTGCTGGGAGTCAGGCGCCCTAAAGCCTGCTGTGGTCTGCCAGGTGATTTGTTATTTTTATGAGCTCTTGCTGTGTGAACTAACACCAGGACTCTGTAAAGCATTGTTTTTTCTTTTCTGCCTTTTCTGTGTGAATAAACACTGGACTTTTGTTTTGTCAACCGTGGTCTTGCCTCTGTATTGCATCCGCTTACCCTGCCTACCAGAGAAAATCCCTACACCTCCATCTGGGGCCTCTGCCACATTAGTCAGTGTGCAATTTAAGCCAGAAATACAGCTTTAATTTTCTGGGTTTTAAAAAACACCCTTTTTGGGCAAAATACACAATTTTACAGCCCTTGCTGCATCTGTACGTGTGAAATTCAAGCATTATATACTACTGTCATATTCTATTAGTTAAAAAAACACCCATTTTGGGCAAAGTACTTAATATTGCAGTCTTTGCTGCATCTGTTATTGTTAAAAGAAGCTTGAAATACTTCAATAGTTTTCTGGCTTTGAAAAAAACAAACATTTTTTGCAATAACCTTCATCTTCGGCCTGTCATATTCTGGTATTAAAAAAGCACACATTTAGGGCAAAAATCTTAATTTTGGAGCCTTTGCTGAGTGGTCATTGTGAGATACACCCTTTACATACTGCTGTGCTATTCTGGTATTAAATAAACACCCATTTTGTTCAAAAATCTTAATTTGTGGCCTTGTCTGCATCTGTACATGTGAGATACACGCTTTAGATACTGCTGTGCTATTCTGGTATAAAAAAAACACCCATTTAGGGCAAGATCCTAAATTTCAGAAATATGAGGAGAGCGTCAAATAAGGGACATGGCCCAGGTCGTGGTGCTGCTGGTGGAGCTCCTGTTGCAGGGAGAGGATGTGTCCGATCTGTGCCAGCTACTCGCACAAGTGTAACACCTTCTTCAGGTGCGAGTAGGCGACAGAACCTTCAGCGGTATTTGGTCGGGCCTAATGCTGCTTGCTGCTCTACGAATGGTGAGGCCAGAACAAGTACAGGCAATAGTAGATAGGGTTGCTGACAGTGCCTCCAGTTCCTTTACATTGGCTCCCACCCAGTCTTCTGCTGAAAGATCAGAGTTGGCACCCGCAGGCGATATCCATCAGTCTTTCACCTCACCCCCTTGCAAATCAGCCAAGCAGTCTGAGCCCCAAGTCATGCAGCAGTCTCTTCTGCTTTTTGATGACTCTGTTAGCAGGGTTTCCCAGTGTCATCCACCTAGCCCTGCCCCAGAGGTGGAAGAGATGCCCCACCACTTATGTTTCAAGATGAATACATGGGAGGACTATCGCAGCACGTCTCGGATGATGACGAAACACAGGTGCCAACTGCTGGCGCTTTTGAAAGTGTGCAGACCGACAAGGAGGGCAGGGGTGAAGACTGGGTGGAAGATGATGTGGAGGACGATGAGGTTCTCAACCCAACATGGAATCAAGGTCATGCGAGGTCAGAGTGAGGAGCGGTTGAGCATCACAGACAGGGTAAAGTTTAAATCACATCAACGGTAGCGACCTGCTGCAACTGAAAATATCACGTGACATTCCATTTCCTAGGTCACATGGGTCAGAAGCTGGCGCGCGGCACAGAGGAGGAGGTCGGGTCACGGATGGCTGCTCAGGAGTGTCAGTGCAAGGAGGGAGAAAGAAACAGCGTCCGACAGTACAGGAGACTGTGAGGAGAATACGAGGTACATGTGAATACTGTGTATGGACAGGAGGGACTGTGAATTAAGGGGGGTTTTGTGCAAGATTGGAGGTGTCTAAGATTGTAAGGAGGGAGGCAGTGTAGGATTGTATGGAGGGAGGCAGTGTAGGATTGTATGGAGGCGGGGCTGTGTAAGATTGTATGGAGGGGGGCTGTGTAAGATTGTATGGAGGGGGTACCACACATGACCTCCTGCTCCCTGTCTTTGCGGATTACGTGATTACGTGGTGCCGGAGGTCACAGTGTGACTGCCTGCACCAGGACGCTGGAACTCAGGCCATAGCGAACGACAAAGAGAGGATTACAAGTGAGTATTTTTTTTATTTTTTTTAATGTATATGCTAATGCATGCAGTATTAGGGGCACAGCGGTAATGGGGGAAAGCATCTAATATACTCTGGAAGGGGAATTTTATATATTAATAAACAGGGGGCCATTATCTACTAATAAGACAGAGGGGGAACTATATATACTAATAATACAGAGCGGCCATTATATATATGTTATAAATACAGAGGGCAATATACATATAGACACTATGGGGTAAGGGGGTGTTATAATACAGGGGGCACTGCAGTGGGGGTTTAGAAATACTGTGTCTACTACAGGGGGCATTATAACTACTGGGGCACTATAGGTGTGCCTCATATGGATCAGCCTTATTACTTCTGTGGTCTCTATAGGGGCCTTATCGAGGGGTCTTATATTAAGGGTGCTGTGGGAGAATTATATGGAGGGCATTGCTAATGGGGTTGCTATTGGGGGTACTGTAGGGGCACTATTACTATTGAGGACAGTATGGAAGCACTATTACTATTGGGGGACTATCTGCATGATACTGTTGTCTGCAGTATAGTACTGGGCAGCACAGTGGGCACAATGTTGGGGCACAAAAAGGGGGAGGATTATAGAAAAGTGAGGAAACTAAGATGTCTGTGTGTTAACCTCTGCAGCAATAAGATATGCCTGGAAAAAATAATCATGGAGGTCTGATCTTTAAAAGGACAAGATGAGAAAATAGAACCTCTACATCAGAGGAGACATCGCTGGATGTAAGAGGTATGTGCGTTGTATTATCCTGCATGTTTGTATGTAATGCCAATCCAAATATCTCTTTAACACTAGGGCTGGGAGAGTTGTTGGACTGAGAATTTTCAACAGCAGAGACAGCAGAAAGGCTAGAATCAGCCCTTCCCTTTAAGCCACTAAGGGTTTCTATAGGCCCACACGGCCACAGCTGGCCCCAGGTCACACTGTCTGTTCTGAATCTTGCTTGAAGAAGAGAGGGACAATTCAGGTGACATCTACTTCATTATCTGTACTCAGAGCATTATCACTGTGTTATCTGCGGTGTTACATAGGATTGCAGGTTGGTAAAAAAAAGCGTGTCCACTGGTTAGGGGGCGAAATACTTAGCTTGCCCCGGGTGCTGGCAACCCACACTGCGCCACTGGTGGTCGAACAGAGCCACCAGCACAGCAGAAGAGGGAGCAGGGTGCAAAAGCGGAGCGGCCATCCCCTAGACAGTACGCCTGCTACTGCCCACCGCAGCAAGGGACCGAGCACACCAAAACCAGCGCCAAGGAGTTCCCTGGCATGGCAGTTCTTCAGACAATATGCTGACGACAAGACACGGGTGGTTTGCACGCTGTGCAATCAGAGCCTGAAGCGAGGCATAAATATTCTCAACCTGAGCACAACCTGCATGACCAGGCGTCTAACTGCAAAGCACGAGCTGCAGTGGAGTAGACACCTCAAAAACCAAGAAAGGTCTCTGGCTCCTCCTGCTTCCTTTTCTGCTGCAGTCTCGGCCTCTTCATCCACCTCTGGAGTGACAGTGCCACCTGCCACCCCGCAAACAGAGGATCTGCCAGCAACACCACCATCTGGGTCACCAAGCATCTCCACAATGTCCCACGGAAGCGTTCAGCTCTCCATCTCCCAAACACTGGAGCGTAAAAGGAAGTACTCCCTACCCACCCGCAATCAATGGCCCTGAATACCAGCATTTCAAAATTACTGTCCTTTGAAATGCTGTCATTCTGTCTGGTGGAGACGGAGAGTTTTAAAAGCCTTATGGCGGAGGCTGTCCCACAGCATGTCGTGCCCAGCCGCCACTACTTTTCCAGGCGTGCCATCCCTTCCCTGCACAACCAAGTAGGGGACAAAATCAGGTGTGCATTGTGCAACGCCATCTGTGGCAAGTCGCACCTGACTACGGATACATGGACCAGTAAGCACGGTCAGGGACGTTATGTCTCCTTAACAGCACACTGGGTAAATGCAGTGGTGGCTGGGCCTGAGGCGGATAGCAGTTTGCTGCAAGTCCTTCCACCACCAAGGATAGCAGAGCGCTTCAGTTTGCCTCCTGTTGCTTCCTCCTCTTACTCTGCTTCCTCATCCTCTACCGGCTCCTCATCCGGTCAGCGTAACACCTTCACCACCAACTTCAGCACAGCAAGGGGTAAAAGACAGCAAGCAGTTTTAAAACTTATCTGTTTGGGGGACAAACCCCATACCGCGCAGGAGCTGTGGACGGGCCTTGAACAACAGACCGATGAGTGGTTTGTGCCAGACAGCCTCAAGCCCGGCCTGGTGGTGTGCGATAATGGGCAAAATCTCATAGCAGTTCTGGGACTAGCCGGTTTGACGCACATCCCTTGCCTGGCGCATGTGCTGAATTTGGTGGTGCAGAGATCCCTTAAAAATTACCCCGATATGTCAGAGCTGCTGCATAAAGTGCGGGCCGTCTGTGCACGCTTCTGGCGTTCTCACCCTGCTGCTGCTCGCCTGTCAGTGCTGCAGCGTAACTTCGGCCTTCCTGCTCACCGCCTCATATGCAACATGCCCACAAGGTGGAACTCCACCTTGCACATGCTGGCCAGACTGTGCGAGCAGCAACAGGCGATAGTGGAATTTCAGCTGCAGCACGCACGGGTGAGTCGCTCTGCGGAACAGCACCACTTCACCACCAATGACTCGGGCCTCCATGCAAAACCTGTGTTCCTTGTTGCGCTGTTTCGAGTACTCCACCAACATGGCTAGTGCCGATAACGTTGTTCTCAGCATTTCTATCCCACTTCTATGCCTCCTTGAAAAAACACTGCTGGTGATGATGGAAGAGGATGTGGCACAGGAGGAGGAGGAGGAAGCGGGATCATTTCATAGGGTTTCCGGCCAGTCATTCACAAGTGGCTCCGAGGGTGGGTTCCTGCACCCAGGTACACAATTGTCCAGCCAGGGCACAGTTCTGGAGGATGACGAGGTGGAGGATGAGGAGGAGGAGGAACCATGTTCACAGCAGGGTGGCACCCAGACCAGCTCATGGCCATCACTGGTGAGTGGATGGGGGGATAATGCGCATTGCTGGCCGGCAAAAGTTAAAGGAGGAGTTCGTCACCGCCTCCGCACCGCCTAATGCAGGATTGCGTTCCGGAGGCGATCGATTCATTCCTCCTTGACCCTTCGGCGCGTCATCTCACGAGACGCGAGATGATGCGCATAGCCGGCCCGCGCATGCGCATTGCTGGCCGGCAAAAGTTAAAGGAGAAGTTCGTCACCAGCCTGCCAGCCAATGATCATCGCTGGCAGGCTGGTGATTTTCAAAAAATCAAATCACAAGCCAGTTATCACATTATATTTATAAATATAATGTGTTAACCGCCTCCGGACCGCCTAACGCAGGATTGCAGTCCGGAAGTGGTCGATTCTCTCCTCCTTGACGCGCCGGCGCATCATCTCGCGAGACGCGAGATTTCCTGTGATTGCGCGCAAACAGGAGCGTGCGTTCACAGGAACAGGAGGTAAACGAGTGCATCTACAGCCTGCCAGCGGCAATCATTCACTGGCAGGCTGTAGATGCGATTTTTTTTAACCCCTGAAAAGTATATCAGACGCTGTTTTGTTAACAGCGTCTGATATACCTGCTACCTGGTCCTCTGGTGGTTCCTTTTGCTTGGATCGACAACCAGAGGACACAAGTAGCACCAAACCCCACTACACTACACCCCCCACCACCTGTCACTTATTAATCCCTTATTAACCCCTGATCACCCCATATAGACTCCCTAATCACCTCCTGTCATTGATCACCCCCCTGTAAGGCTCCATTCAGACGTCCGTATGTGTTTTGCGGATCCACGGATCTGCAAAACACATACGGACGTCTGAATGGAGCCTTACAGGGGGGTGATCAATGACAGGGGGGTGATCACCCCATATAGACTCCCTGATCACCCCCTTGTCATTGATCACCCCCTCTGTAAAGCTCCATTCAGACGTCTGTATGTGTTTTGCGGATCCGTGGATTCATGGATACGCAAAACATGGACACCGGGGATCTGCAAAACACTGACACCGGCAATGTGCTTTCCGCATTTTGTGGATCCGCACATTACCAGAACTATATAGAAAATGCCTTTTCTTGTCCGTAATTGCGGACAAGAATAGGACATGTTCTATAGGCTCTACAAAAAACGCAGTGTTCGCCCGATCAGGCCTGATCTTGTGCGCACACTTGAGTTCAGTCCGCTCCATCGCAGTGCCAGAATTTTTTTTTTCTGATCACTGCAAAAACACCGTAAAATCACTGCGGTGCTATAAAGATCAGGGGCATGGCAAGTTCATAGAAGATTTATTTTTTTGGGCACAAGTTGTGCAAAAAATAAAATCTCACATGAACTCACCATACCCCTCACGGAATCCAAATGTGTAAAAAAATGTAGACATTTATATTCCAGACTTCTTCTCATACTTTAGGGCCCCTAAAATGCCAGGGCAGTATAAATACCCCATACGTGACCCCATTTTGGAAAGACGACACCCAAAGGTATTCCGTGAGGGGCATGGCGAGTTCCTAGAATTTGTTTATATTTTTTTGGCACAAGTTAACGGAAATTTTTATTTAATTTTTTTTTCTCTTACAAAATCATTTTTCGCTAACTTGTGCCAAAAAAAAATAATATTCTAGGAACTCGCCATGCCCCTCTCGGAATACCTTGGGGTGTCTTCTTTCCAAAATGGGGTCACATGTGGGGTATTTATACTGCCCTGGCATTTTGGGGGACCTAAAGTGTGAGAAGTAATTTGAAATCCAAATGCGTAAAAATGCCCTGTGAAATCCTGAAATTGGGCCCCTTTGCGCATCTTGACTACAAAAAAGTGTCACACATTTGGTATCGCCGTTCTCAGAAAAAGTAGGGCAATGTGTTTTGGGCCGTATTTTTACATATACCCATGCTGGGTGAGAGAAATATCTCTGTCAAATGACAACTTTGTATGCAAAAATGGGAAAAGTTGTCTTTTAGAGAGATATTTCTCTCACCCAGCATGTATATGTAAAAAGACACCCCAAAACACATTGCCCTACTTCTTCTGAGTACGGTGATACCACATGTGTGACACTTTTTTGCAGCCTATGTGCACAAAGGGGCCCACATTCTAAAGAGTATCTTTACGATTTCACAGGGCATTTTTTACGCATTTGGATTCCAAACTACTTCTCACGCTTTAGGGCCCCTAAAATGCCAGGGCAGTATAGCTACCCCACAAGTGACCCCATTTTGGAAAGAAGACACCCCAAAGTATTCTGTGAGGGGTATGGTGAGTTCATGTAAAATTTTTTTTTTTTTTGTCACAAGTTAGTGGAATATGAGACTTTGTAAGAAAAAAATAAATAAATAAAAAATAAATCATTTTCCGTTAACTTGTGAGAAAAAAAAAAAACTTACATGAACTCACTCTGCCCATTAGCGAATACCTTAGGGTGTCTACTTTCCAAAATGGGGTCATTTGTGGGGTGTTTCTACTGTCTGGGCATTGTAGAACCTCAGGAAACATGACAGGTGCTCAGAAAGTCAGAGCTGCTTCAAAATACGGAAATGCACATTTTTGTACCATAGTTTGTAAACGCTATAACTTTTGCGCAAACCAATAAATATACACTTATTGCATTTTTTTATTAAAGTCTTGTAGAAAAATACATTTTGAGAAAAATGTATATAAAAATGTAGTTTTATTTGAAAAATGTTACAACTGAAAGTGAAAAATTTCATTTTTTTGCAAAAGATTCGGTAAATTTCGATTAATAACAAAAAAAGTTAAAATGTCAGCAGCAATGAAATACCACCAAATGAAAGCTCTATTAGTGAGAAGAAAAGGAGGAAAAATTCATTTGGGTGGTAAGTTGTATGACCGAGCAATAAACCGTGAAAGTAGTGTAGTGCAGAATTGTAAAAAGTGGTCTGATCATTAAGGGGGTTTAAGCTAGGGGAGCTGAGGTGGTTAAAAGGGAATTATCAACATGTACCAGAAGGTGGTCTAAACCGTAACCCATTAGGCACTGGCTAGACTGTGGGATGGAGTCTAAGCAGGGCCTCAGGCCTCATGCACACTGCCGTTATGCGTCCGTTTCGTGCATTGGGGACCACAATTTGTGTTCCCCAATGCACTAGCAACGTCCGTGTGGCGGCCGGGACAGATTAAGACCCATTCAAACGGAATGGGTCCATGATCCGTCCGCACCGCACAAAAAATAGAACATGTTCTATTTTTTTGTGGTGCGGAGGCACGGACGGAAACACCACGTAGTGCTTCCCATTGAGCGATTGCGGACCCATTCAAGTGAATAGGTCCGCATCCGTGATGCCCACGGCTGGTGTGCATGAGGCCAGAGACACAGAAAGGGGCATACACACAGAGACAGACAGACTGACACACACACAGGGACAGACAGAGACACACATCATGGCCCTCATAATACACCCAGATCTGTATGATAAACCCCCTTAATTGCGCCAGATTCCACTCCGCTTGAACCCCACTGCCCCCAAGTGCTCCACCTGCCCACTCATATATGAGCTCCATATGCTTCCCCTTAGAAAGTTCTGGTACTCCAGCAGCACATCCTACCTCACTCTGCATCTTACAGGCACACAGCCCCAACTCCTTCCACAAGCTGCTGCTGCCATCAGGGTTTGTCATGTGACCATGAAGGAGCATGTTACCAGTGATGTCACAGACCTCCTTCTAACAACTACATTCTAGCATAGGATCGATCATCTACCGAAACAACTCCATCTACCCTTTTCTGAGTTCTGGGGCCGCTTACTCCAGCAGTGCACATGGCAAAAATTGTCTGCATTGCTGGGGTAAGCTGCCCTAGAATTCAAATCAGGCAGGACACAGCTGCGGGAGGGAGCGGGCACAGTGGCCCCCCCCAGGAGCAGGGGGCCCCGGCACTTGCCCGGGTTTGCCAGGTGGTGGCGCCGGCCCTGACACAGATGATACACCTCCCACAGAGGACAGCTTTTCGTTGCCTCTGGGCACCCTGTCACACATGAGCGATTACATACTGCAGTGTCTCCGTATCACCGCCGAGTTGCCCACATTCTAACTTGTGCTGATTACTGGGTGGCCATGCTGGATGCGCGTTACAAGGACAACGTACCGTCAGTGGCGTCTCTAGCTTTCAAATTTTGGGGGGGCACACTGGGGGCCAGGATGCTTAAGTATGCTTATAAATGTTGCGATACTTTACCCAGTACCTACACATCCCCCTCCCTATAACAGTGTCATCTACAGATTCCCCCCGTAACAGTGTCATGACATCCACAGACCCCCGATCCCCCTCCCTATAACACTATAACAATGTCATCCACAGATCCCTCCCCCCCCCCCATAACAGTGTAATGACTCATGACATCCACAGACCACAGATCGCCCTACCCAACGCTCACATTTGAACATGATTTCTCTAAACGGAACCCCTTTAACTTTTAAATCAGGAAGATTCGGGGGGAGCCAGCTCTCCTCTCAGAGTTAGATCTCATCTCTCTAGTTAGAAAGAGACTTAGTCACTACTTGTACCTTATTATTAAGTTATTAACCTGCTACACCACTAGGTCAGGCTCAGTCTCAGACCAATCAGGCTGACTCTCAGCTTCAGCAGCTAGCTGCGGTGCTTCTGCTTTGCTTCGGTATCGGTACTCGGGCGGTAGGGTAGGGCCACACCACGCTGTCTGTCTCTCTAGTCTCTGGGCTGGGCCTGGCTGGCTTAGGCAACTACTTCAACTACAGGCAGTGGGCGGGCTGCGCTGAGCACTCAAGGTGACGCCACGTGCCTGGCCCAGGCTGCACCGCCTAGGAGGAGGAGCAGGAGTGCCGCCCGCACTGCCAGTAGTTGAATGTTAGCTAGTCTTGACTAGCGGCGCGCTGATTTATGCACAGCAGCGTGAGCGGTCAGCGCACAGCACTGCCACTGACTGAGTCTGACTGGTCAGTTCCTGGGGACGCGGTGGGGAGACTCAGATGGGATGTCTAGTAGGATAGTCCAGTCCTCAGGGCCTTGCCAGCTGCCTGCGCAGCACAGACCAAGTGTCACACACAATGACACACTGTAGTGCACACTGCATACCAAGATGAATGGGGACATTTTAGATGGGGGGGGGGCACAGCTTGATGTAGGGGGGTCCGTGGCCCCCTCTGCCCCCCCGGCGACGCCACTGCGTACCGTCCTTAATTCCCTCACTGGAACGTGATCGTAAGATACGCGAGTACGAGCGCACACTGGTAGACGAGCTGCTGGTGGCATTCCCACCTGACAGCGGGGGCACAGTGGAAGCACAAGACAAAGGCAGAGGAGGAGGAAGAGGTCGCCAACGCAGCTGGGGCACCACCAGCACATCAGAAGGCAGGGTTAGCATGGCCAAAATGTGGAAAAGCTTTGTCAGCACGCCACAACAACCAGCACCACCAGCTGATATGGAACATATCTTAGCAGGAGGCAGCATTCCAGCAACATGGTGCAGCAGTATGTGTGCACACGCCTACACGTACCGAATGACGGGTCTGCCCCTGCAACTTCTGGGTCTCCAAATTGGGCACATGGCCTGAGCTTGCCCTTTACACCTCGGAGGTGCTGGCCTGCCCTGCAGCCAGTGTATTATCTGAACATGTGTTTATCACAGCAGGGGGCATTATCACAGATAAGTGCATCCGCCTGTCCACAGCCAATGTGGACAAGCTCACGTTCATTAAAATGAACCAGGCATGGATCCCACAGGACTTGTCCGTACCTTGTGCAGAATAGACATGTATACCAGCCTTAACCAGCCATTGTTATACTACAGCACAATTGCTCATTCTTGTATTTTGGCTATTTCACACTCTTTTGGAGTGTACCCTAAAAAAAAAAAAAAAAAATTTAAACCCAAAACTAGTGCTAACTCGTCCTCCTCAACCACTGCTTCCACCTATACTGCTACGTCCACCGCCTCCTCAAACTTCTACTCCATATGGACTTCCACCTCATAAATCAAAAATAATTTATTATTTGTACATATTTTATTTTATGTCATTTCACTAATTTGTCTGTTAAACTTTCGAGTGAAATTCACAAATTTTTGGGTGTGATATACCACTGCTATACCTAGTATACAAGTAAAAAAAAAAAAAAACACTAATTTGTCTGTTACATTTTGGGGTGAAATTCACCAATTTTTGGGTGTGATATACCCATGCTCTACCTAGTAGACAGGTAAAAAAAATTCACTAATTTGTCTGCTACATTTTCGGGTGAAATTCACCAATTTTTGGGTGTGATTTATCACCAGGACTGTGACTGTGACGAGGGGACATCCTCTGCGTCTGGAGTAAAGAAGGTTTGTAGACAAACATAGAAGAGGATTCTATACAGTAAGAGCAGTGAGATTATGGAACTCTCTGCCTGAGGAGGTGGTGATGGTGAGTACAATAAAGGAAATCAAGAGGGGCCTGGATGTATTTCTGAAGTGTAATAATATTGCAGGCTATAGCTACTAGAGATGGGTTGTTGATCCCGGGAGTTATTCTGATTGCCTGATTGGAGTTGGGAAGGGATTTTTTATTCCTCTAAAGTGTGGAAAATTGGCTTCTACCTCACTTTTTTTTTTGCCTTCCTCTGGATCAAATGGCAGGATTACAGGCTGAACTGGATGGACAAATGTATTTTTTCGGCCTTATGTACTATGTTACTATATATACACACCACTGCTATACCTACTAGACAGGTTCATAAAATTCACTAATTTGTCTGTTACATTTTCAAGTGAAATTCACTGATTTTTGGGTGTGATATACCCATGCTCTACCTAGTAGACAGGTAAAAAAAAAATCACTAATTTTTCTGCTACATTCTTGGTTTAACATTTTTCAATTTTTGCCGTGAATAAACCCCTACTCTGCATAGGTGACAGGGAGTGAAATTTTTAAAAATAATTAGTTCCATTGGTGGGTGACATTAACCCATTTCTGGCGATTAAAAACCCCTACTCTGCATAGGTGACAGGGACTTAAATTTCTAAAATTTGTCTTTAATTGGCCCTTTTATTCAATCCTTTTGCTTTAATAACTTTTTCCGCTTCTTCCCATTGCAGCCATTGACCTCCCTTGGATGAGGTCTCCCTTTCTCACGCTCCCTCTCCGGTATGGAACCCTGATTCGCCGATAACCGTGATCAACATAGTAAGCTGAGAAAAGAACATTGAAAGTTGATAGAGATGATATCCAAATGGATTGTGGATGTCACAGGGACGTGTGATCGGGCAGAAGTTATCTAGAGTCAACAAAGCGGCAGCAGGGCCTCTCCTGTCTAACGTTTCCAAATCCAAAATCCCCCCAGTGACATTCCCTATAGTTTTTTTTTATCATTCCAATAACAGGGCATCTTAAGAGTCCTATATTGTTATTTATCCCTTCTTAACTTGGAAGCTTATGCTTCAATACTGTGTCCCACATTTCCGCTCTATTACATTTAGTTTCATCCATTGACCTCCCTTGGTTGTGGTAACCCTTTCTCAGGCTCCCTCTCCAGCCTGGAACACTGATTCCCCTCCACCCGTGATCACCATGGTAGGCGCATGAAAGAACATCGAAAGTTGATAGAGAAGCTATCCAATTGAATCGTGGACATCACAGGGACGTGCAACATGGTGGAGCAATATGTGTGCACACGCCTACACGTACTGAATGATGGGTATGCCCCCTTCATCTTCTGAGTCTCCAAATTGGGCACATGGCCTGAGCTTGCCCTTTACGCCTTAGAGGTGCTGGCTTGACCTGGAGCCAGTGTATTGTCTGAACATGTATTTGGCATGACGGTAGGGGTTATCACAGGTTATATTTCCCAATGTTTTGGGGTGTACCCTAATTTAAAAAAGTAAAAATAAATTTAAAACCAAAAAGCAGTGTCATTTACTTTTTCGGGTGAAATTCACCAATTTTGGTGTGTATAGTACCACTGCTATACCTAGTGGAACGGTAAAAAAAAATAAAAAAAATTGTCAGTTACATTTTCTGGCGAACTAAACACATTTTTGGGTGCATAGTACCACTGCTATACCTAGTAGACAGGTAAAAAAAAAATTGTCAGTTATATATTCTGGTGAAATTCACTAATTTTTGTGTGATGTACCACTTCCATACCTAGTAGACCTAAAAAATAAAAAAAAATTGTCAGTTACATGTTTTGGTGAAATTCAGTCATTAATGCGAACCACATCCTTACATTCAATGCTTAAACTTTGAAAAGTTGTCACACTTTTATGCTTTACTAATTTCTCCCATATTTCAACTCTAATTTTCTCTTTCTCACTTACCCTCTCTGGCCTGGAACCCTGATTCCCCGCCACCCGTGATCACCATGGTAGGCGCATAAAAGAACATCAAAAGTTGATAGAGCAGATATCAAATTGGATCGAGAACATCACGGGGATGTGCCTACACAAACTGACTGACAGGGGTCTTCTTCTGGGTCTCCAAATTGGGCACATGGCCTGAGCTTGCCCTTTACGCCTTAGAGGTGCTGGCTTGACCTGGAGCCAGTGTATTGTCTGAACATGTATTTGGCATGACGGTAGGGGTTATCACAGGTTATATTTCCCAATGTTTTGGGGTGTACCCTAATTTAAAAAAGTAAAAATAAATTTAAAACCAAAAAGCAGTGTCATTTACTTTTTCGGGTGAAATTCACCAATTTTGGTGTGTATAGTACCACTGCTATACCTAGTGGAACGGTAAAAAAAAATAAAAAAAATTGTCAGTTACATTTTCTGGCGAACTAAACACATTTTTGGGTGTATAGTACCACTGCTATACCTAGTAGACAGGTAAAAAAAAAATTGTCAGTTATATATTCTGGTGAAATTCACTAATTTTTGTGTGATGTACCACTTCCATACCTAGTAGACCTAAAAAAGAAAAAAAAATTGTCAGTTACATGTTTTGGTGAAATTCAGTAATTAATGCGAACCACATCCTTACATTCAATGCTTAAACTTTGAAAAGTTGTCACACTTTTATGCTTTACTAATTTCTCCCATATTTCAACTCTAATTTTCTCTTTCTCACTTACCCTCTCTGGCCTGGAACCCTGATTCCCCGCCACCCGTGATCACCATGGTAGGCGCATAAAAGAACATCAAAAGTTGATAGAGCAGATATCAAATTGGATCGAGAACATCACGGGGATGTGCCTACACAAACTGACTGACAGGGGTCTTCTTCTGGGTCTCCAAATTGGGCACATGGCCTGAGCTTGCCCTTTACGCCTTAGAGGTGCTGGCTTGACCTGGAGCCAGTGTATTGTCTGAACATGTATTTGGCATGACGGTAGGGGTTATCACAGGTTATATTTCCCAATGTTTTGGGGTGTACCCTAATTTAAAAAAGTAAAAATAAATTTAAAACCAAAAAGCAGTGTCATTTACTTTTTCGGGTGAAATTCACCAATTTTGGTGTGTATAGTACCACTGCTATACCTAGTGGAACGGTAAAAAAAAATAAAAAAAATTGTCAGTTACATTTTCTGGCGAACTAAACACATTTTTGGGTGTATAGTACCACTGCTATACCTAGTAGACGGGTAGAAAAAAAATTGTCAGTTATATATTCTGGTGAAATTCACTAATTTTTGTGTGTGATGTACCACTTCCATACCTAGTAGACCTAAAAAAAATAAAAATTGTCAGTTACATGTTTTGGTGAAATTCAGTAATTAATGCGAACCACATCCTTACATTCAATGCTTAAACTTTGAAAAGTTGTTACACTTTTATGCTTTACTAATTTTTCCCATATTTCAACTCTAATTTTCTCTTTCTCACTTACCCTCTCTGGCCTGGAACCCTGATTCCCCGCCACCCGTGATCACCATGGTAGGCGCATAAAAGAACATCAAAAGTTGATAGAGCAGATATCAAATTGGATCGAGAACATCACGGGGATGTGCCTACACAAACTGACTGACAGGGGTCTTCTTCTGGGTCTCCAAATTGGGCACATGGCCTGAGCTTGCTCTTTGAGCCTTGGAGGTGCTGGCCTGCCCTGCAGCCGGTGTATTGTCTGAACGTGTGTTTAGCAGGAGTGGAGGGTTATATTTCCCAATGTTTTGGGGTGTACCCTAATTAAAAAAAATAAAAAAAATTTTAAACAAAAAAAGCAGTGTAGGCTATCTCCTCCTCCTCCACCGCCACTTCCACCTACAACGCCACATCCACCGCCCCATATTTTATGTTTATTAAAGCCATTTCCCTATCCACATTTGTTTGCAGAGCACTTTCCATGCTCTTAACCACATTTTGATGCCATTTGCAGCCCTCTAGCCCTTTCCATGACATTTTTACAGCCATTTTAGTGCTCAAAAGTTCGGGTCTCTATTGACGTTAATGGGGTTCGGGGTCAAGTTCGGGTCCCGAACTCAAACATTTTTTGTGAAGTTCGGCCGAACCCGTCAAACCCAAACATCCAGGTGTCCGCTCAACTCTAATGGTGACATCACCTCTCAGGATTGTTTCCGATTGGCTGGACAGTCGGGCAGGGGTTAATCTTCCCAAGCTCTGCTCTCCTCCTCCACAATGCTTCCAGGAGTGAGAGAGAGAGAGAGCAGCCCTCGTCCAGCACCCCCACTGAGTCACCATAGTGCCATCTGGCACTAAAAAGGTACCTAGGGACAGGTTAGGGAGGGCTTAGGTTAGGCAGGGATACTCTGAAAAACTTTAGGGAAAAAAAAAAAGTTTTATTTTTGCATTACACTGATCGGCTGTCTGGGGTCCACACCACACTCAGCTGTGTGACCCTAGACCCCCCAGGGGTGCTGTATCTTGCCCCTCTGCCTCCTACACACATTTTCTTCTGTGTGCGCTGACTGTGGCCGACACTCTTAGCGTCAAGCCACTGCTAGCACATCGACCACCCCACCGCTGATCAGCGAGTTTGAATAATTTTTTTTTCCAAACTTTTTGGGGCTTTATTTATTTATTTTCTGTTAGGTTTAGGGTAAGTACGCGAACACCCGTGTCCCCACATACACGCACACTAAATAAAGTTTTACACACACACTCCCCTATGGCTCGCAGATGTTCTCGGCCTAGGAGGAATAAGCCCTGCTTGCCTCCGACTCCGAGAGCCCTAGTGAGGATGAGGATGACCCCACTTTCATTTTGTCATCTGGGTCCTCCTCATCATCTAGTTATGATGAGCTCCCAAGGCGGCGGAGATGCCCCCAGGCGGAGCCAGGGGACCCCCATGCTAGGGACCCTGTGGCCCACACTAGTATGAGTACTAGTTTTCCACCTTAGCCCCCTACTGGTGAATTTGCCTGGTGTACCCCAGAGGATTTTGAGCCCGTGATTCCTGACTTTGTTGGCCAACCAGGAATCCAGATTCTCACAGTGGGCTTCACTGAATGTGACTATTTTATTTTTGTTTTTAGTGACCACTTTGTGAATCTGATGGTAGCGCAAATGAACTTGTTCGCCCAACAGTTCATTGCTCAACACCCTGGCTAGGTCCGGTGGCTGGACTCCGATCATTGCAGCCGAGATGAGGACGTTTTGCGGCCTCATGCTGCACATGGGCCTAGTAAAGAAAAACAGTATCGGGCAGTACTGGAGTGGGGACATCCTCTACCAGACCCCACTCTACTGTATGGCCATGACACGTTCCTGTTTTGAGGCCAAACTTTGTGAGAGTACCTCAGGGTACACTTACAAGTTTTGTGTGTACGAGGGGAGAGATTCCCGTATTGAACCCCCAGAATGTCTCCCCACTCTGGGTGTTAGCGGGAAACTTGTGTGGGACCTTATGCACCCACTGCTAGTACGTAGATAACTTTTATAGTAGTATCCCCTTGTTCCAGTCCCTTTCCGCCAGATCCACATCCGCTTGAGGGACCGTGCGGAAAAATCAACGCGGCCTCCCTACCTATCCCCTGGGGTACCTATCCCCTGGGGTGAGACCCGTGCCCTTACCAGTGGAAACCTGTTGCTGGTAAGATATAAGGACAAGAGGGATGTTACAGTGAATTGTGGACAGTACAAGGACATCCCTCTTGTGGGCAACAGTCCTCAAGCCCGATTGTATCGTCGGCTACAATTGGAATATGGGAGGAGTTGATCTCTCTGATCAAGTCCTCAAGCCATATAGTGCCATACGCAAAAATCAGGCATGGTACAAAAAAGTTGCAGTCTACTTGGTACAGGTTGCCTTGTACAACTCTTTTGTGCTGTCCCAGAGTGCTGGCAACACAGGGAAATTCCTCCAGTTCTATGAGGCAGTCCTCAAGGCCCTGATATTTTCTGAACGGGAAAGAGCAGGCCGGAGTACATCGGGAACTGGAGGTGCCCGGATCGTCCCTGGCCAACACTCTCCAGGTGTGGTACCCCACTGGAAAGTAGTGCAGAGTGTGCCACAGGAGGGGGATACGGAAGGACACAACCACTTAGTGTGACATGTGCCCCAATCATCCGGGCCTCTGCATTGACAGTTGATTCAGGGAGTACCACACTTCCATGGAGTACTAAATCTATAATCTGCTTCCCCAATTTTAAATTCTATTTAGCCACTGACAATCGCCCGGAAAAAAAAAAAAAAAAAAAAATATGGTTCTCAGACTTGAGACACTAAAACTAATTTTTTTTTTTCAAAAATGATATTATTTTGTAAAACTAAAATAAATAAATAAAAGTATACAAATTAGGGTACTTTCACACTTGTGGCAGGACGGATCCGGAAGGCTGTTCACCCTGTCGGATCCATCCTTCTACTGTTTCGCCGTGCCGCCAGATCGCCGCTCCATCCCCATTGACTACAATGGGGACGGTCGCGGCGCTTCGGCACAGTACGGCAGTGCACGGCGAAAGGCCACCGGACTAAAAGTCCTGCATGTCCGACTTTTTAGTCCGGCGGCCTCCGACCGCGAATTGCCGTACTGCGCGGGAGCACCGCACCGCCCCCATTATAGTCTATGGGGACGGAGCGGCGGTCCGGCGACATGGCGAAACAGCGGAAGGACGGATCCGACAGGGTGAACAGCCTGCCGGATCCGTCCTGCCGCAAGTGTGAAAGTACCCTTAGGTATCACCGCATCCGTAAGAATCTGCTCTATAAAAATGCCCCATGACCTAACCCCTCAGATGAACACAGTGAAAAAATAAAAACTGTGTAAAAAAAAAAAAGCCATTTTTTTTGTCACCTTACATCACAAAAAGTGTAATAGCAAGCAATCAAAAAGTCATATGCACCCCCAAAATAGTGCCAATAAAACCGTCCTCTCATCCCGCAAAAGACGAGCCCCTACCTAAGACAAAACAAAAAAACAAACAAAGAAAATATATTTTCCAGTAACAAAGCAAAGGTTTAACAGCCAAACAAAACTCAATATTTATTGCCCTGATTCTGTAGTTTATAGAAACACTCCATATGTGGTCGTAAACTGCTGTATGACCAAATGGCAGGGCACAGAAAGAAAGGAACGCCATATGGTTTCTGGAAGGCAGATTTTGATGGCCTTCTTGATTTTGTCACCATGTCCCATTTGAAGAACCCCTGATGCACCCCTAGAGTAGAACCTCCATAAAAGTGACCCTATCTAAGAAACTACACGCCTCAAGGTATTGAAAACGGATTTTACAAACTTTGTCAGCCCTTTAGGTGTTCCTCAAGAGTTTATGGCCAACGGAGATGACATTTCAGAATTTCTATTTTTTGTAACCTTGTCTCTCAAAAATGTAATATAGAGCTACCAAAAATCATATGTACCCTAAAAATAGTCCCAACAAAACTGCCACCGTTTCCAAAATGGGGTCACTTTGTGGGAGTCCCCCATAATAACCACCTCATTATGATTTGCCGCCTCGTCTATCTCGTTTAGTAGTAGATTTTCTGTGGACTCTGGTATATTAGGTGGTTTATAGTAAACTCCTATTAGCAATTTATTATTGTTTTTAGCGCCATGTATCTCTACCCACAGTGACTCCACATGTTCATGTCCCTCACTTATATCTTCCCGGAGTGTGGTCTTTAGACAGGACTTTACATAAAGGCAGACTCCTCCCCCTCTCCGGTTTTGACAATCCTTTCTAAACAGGCTGTAACCCTGTACATTAACTGCCCAGTCATAGCTATCATCCAGCCATGTCTCAGTTATTCCCACTAGTCCTGTCATAGTCCTCCTCACACATCACTAATTCCAGTTCACCAGTTTTATTAGTAAGGCTTCTGGCATTAGTATACATACATTTGAGAGGTTTATGTATATTTTTTACTCTACACCTTTCCTTCTGAATTGTTCTAGTCCCTCCTTCCATTTCTCCCCCAGTCTCACTACCTTGCCCCCGGTCTCTATCTGCACTATCTTCCCATTCTATAACATAATTACCCTCCCCCCCAGTCCTTAGTTTAAACACTCCTCCAACCTTCTAGCCATCTTCTTCCCCAGCACAGCTGCCCCTTCCCCATTGAGGTGCAGCCTGTCTCTACGATAGAGCCTGTAGCCGATAGAGAAGTCGGACCAGTTCTCCAGGAACCCAAACCCCTCCTTCCTACACCAGTTCTTGAGCCAGTTCTTGGTGTGGGATGTTCTCTTCCAACTTCTCAACATTAGGTTCCCATTGGACCCTATGATTTACCTATTGAATATGCCACATGTCTCGCTAAAAAGACATAACCTCAAACTCACTCTGCATATTCTAACTGCGGCTTGACGCCTGATTGCGAGTTTTTGGAAGAAGCACATCCTGCCATCGCGACTAGATCTTATTGCTAATGTTACGGAGGTGCGTAGAATGGAACGCTTAACGGCTATGATGGAGGCGCAGAATGCTAGGTTTTGAAAAAGTATGGCAGTTATGGGACGAACATTTTGAATCCTACATGTATCCAGGGTCGTAACTAGCCTTCCTACTCCCCATGTCCCTCATTTGGTCTTGTCCTGTAATTTCTTCCCCCTGTCTGTCTTTAATGTTCTTTTTTTTTTGTTTGTTTATTTTCAAAGATCCTTCTAACGACCACTCTGGCTCTTTGTCCTGATATAGCTTATAGGTCTCCTATATAATGTTACTCGAATATGTTGTTGTCTCTTGACATTATGTTATATCTTCTGTATTTGAGCTCACTATGGCTATAATGTTCATTTCTATGATACTTTATTATGTATACACAAAACTTTCAATAAAAAAGACATTTATGAAAAAAATAATTATATCACATGATGAACACCGTAAAAAATTAAAACTGTGCTAAATAAACAATTTTTTGTCACCTTACATCACAAATAGTGTAATAGCAAGCGATCAAAAAGTCATATGCACCCCAAAATAGTGCCAATCAAACCATCATCTCATCCCGCAAAAATAATACCCTACCCAAGATAATCGCCCAAAAACTGAAAAAAATATGGCTTTTAGACTATGGAAACACTAAAACATGATTTTTATTTTTTTTTTAAATGAAATCATTGTGTAAAACTTACCTAATATGTATACTTTTTTTTATTTGTGTATCTCCGCGTCCTTATCGACCGGCTCTATAAAAATATCACATAACCTAACCTGACCTAAAAAATAAAAATAAAAACGGTGTAAAAAAAGCCATTTTTTGTCATCTTAGTCACAAAAAGTGTAATAGCAAGCAATCAAAAAGTCATATACACCCCAAAATCATGCCAATCAAACCATCATCTCATCCCACAAAAAATGAGACCCACACCCAAGGTAATCACCCAAAAACTGAAAAAAGTGTGGTTCTCAGACTATGGAGACACTAAAACATGATTTTTTTTTTTTTTCAAAAATGAAATCTGTTACGACACTCACCGCCAGGTAGATGACGCCACTGGTTAGTGAATAAGCCCCTTTCTCCTTTCAGGAATGCAGTTTTTAATCCAGCCGATCATCAAACCCCCGAATGGAGCATATGAACATGGCAACTCCGGATCAGCAATTCATTCGAACTTCTTCCACAGCTAGCAATATACGAAAGTGCTGTCCCAATAATAAATCCCTCCATAAACGAGACCAAGCTCCGTCTTGAAAGTCAAACAGGGAATGATTTATTGAGGGCTACCCGCCCATTTTTATGCAGGTCCCCATCTGGTGGACACGCCCCTAGGGGACCAGAATGGAGACTGTGACACAGGACAGACATGCAGCACTACAGAGACAATACATCCCCACAATGCATTATGGTTTTCTCCTCTCTGCCCTGGCGACACCCGAGGAATGATCCAATTATCTCTCAAGACAGAGGGAAATCACCAATACACATGTGGGGACAACAGAACAGACATCACCATTTAAACATACAATGTCACAACCCTTTTCAATACACAGACATTTAGCATCCCACAATGGCACGAATTAGACCAGGAGTTCAAGTTGGTTCAAGTCCTTTGTGAACAATGAGGCCATGTAGGTTAACTAGCAGCACACTCTTCTCCTGGGTGGCCGTCCGTTCAGTAGTTCCAATCTGTACGTGGGGAAACACACGAACAGGGGCATACGGACAGGAAATCCAGCGAAATGAAGGCAAACAGACGAACCAGCAATATAGGTCTATACAGATGGATCTGTCACAAAATCTTTGTGTAAAACTTACATAAATAAAAAGAATTGTATACATATTAGGTATCACTGCGTCCGTGAAAACCTGCTCTATAAAATACCACATAATCTAACTTGTCAGATGAATGTTGTAAATAACAAAAATAAAAAATAAAATGGAAAATCTGCCCAAAAAGTGAAATTTTGAAATTGTATATCTATTTTCCATTAATTCTTGTGGAACACCTAAAGGGTTAACAACGTTTGTAAAATCAGTTTTGAATACCTTGAGGGGTGTAGTTTATAGAATGGGGTCATTTTTGGGTGGTTTCTATCATGTAAGCTTCACAAAGTGACTTCAGACCTTAACTGGTCATTAAAAAGTTGGTTTTTGAAAAGTTCTGAGAAATTTCAAGATTTACTTCTAAACTTCTAAGCCTTGTAACGTCCTCCAAAAATAAAATGTCATTCCCAAAATGATCCTAACACGAAGAAGACATATGGGAAATGTAAAGTAATAACTATTTTTCTAGGTATTAATATGTATTATAGAAGTAGAGAAATCGAAACTTGGAAATGTGCAAATTTTTCCAATTCTTTGGCAAATTTGGTATTTTTTTTATAAATAAGAATGATATTTTTTTTTTACTCCATTTTACCAGTGAAATGAAGTACAATATGTGACAAAAAACAATCTCAGAATGGCCTGGATAAATCAAAGCATTTTAAAGTTATCACCACATAAAGTGACACTGGTCAGATTTGCAAAAAATGGCCTGGTCCTGAAGGGGTTAACCTCCTCTCTTGGCCTATAACAACTTACTTCCTCTGCCATGCATGAACAGGGCAATATACTTGATCTAGTCTTCTTCCATCATTGCTCAGTCTCAAAATTTAGTAACTTATCCTTCCCACTTTCTGACCACAATCTTCTTTCATTTGCCATAAAGACCTCTCACTTTTCTCAAGGCAATCCTACTTTTCACACTTACAGAAACCTACACACCATTAACTGCCAGAAACGTATTAACACCCTACAATTGGCTCTTATCCCAATCACTTCCCTTCCCTGTCCAGACTTGGCTGCCAATCATTACAACCAGACCCTCAAAACCACCGTAGATGAGGTTGCTCCAATATCAATCCGTCCCTCTCGACACAGAACACGGCAACCCTGGCACACACCTGAAACACATGTTCTACAGCGTTGCTCCAGATGTGCAGAACGCTTATAGAGAAAATCGCAAATATCAACAGACTTCTGTCACGGCTGAGGATGGGGAAAACCCTCAGCCGTGCGATGCCAGAAGATGTTATTGGCTGCTTGGCCAGGACGACAGAATTGGGGAGCAGGTCACCTCCTATCGCGTCCCTAACCTGACCCTGACTCCTGACCATATGAACCAACTCTGATGGTGGGAGGGCTCATACACCGGAACCTAATAGTCCCTGCTAGCCCTCAGGGTGGCCCTGAACTAGGAGCAGGGTAAGACAACCTGTTCCTCCTAGGCACGGAGGAACAGGAGTCTCACTGGCCAAGCTGCAAGGAAAAGGGGTACAAAAAAAGACCTATGAATATGGCAGGTGAACTGCACTAGTTCCACCTACCTGCCACAGGCTTGCTGACTGGATCCCTGTGCTGACACGCTGTCCACACCATACTTAAATGGACACAGCCAACACACATACACACACACACACACACACACACACACACACAGGAACCCAGATTCATAGCTGCATTAAATAACAAAAGGAATACAACATCAACTTAACGTATAAACATCTATGACCACAAGGGTGGCCCTCACTGGCAGATGGTATAAAGTAGGAGGATGACTCCAGCAGACCATGGCTGAAGTACCCCTCTGACTACTGCCCTCAGCAGAGGCTAAATAGCCCATGTAGCCACACCCACACAGATACACCCAGTGTTCACACACACACAGAAGGGAGTTAACCTTTCCTACACCAGACCTTTCCACATACAGGGGAAGTGTACAAACACTTATCACGCTGCAGCTGTTACCGCAGGCAACGACATGCGTGGCAACCGTGTCCTGGGAGTCAGCCAGAAGGCCGAGACACTGCCACCACATGTACACAATACAACACGTTGCCTCGGGCAGCCACAAGTTAAGGGAAAATGTCACAGTGCACACACCCAAACCTCGTGCACACCAAACATATAAAAAGGCACATCTACAAAGACAGGTTGCCAGGTGCAACCGCCTGCAGATTGCAGCAAGCTGCCTAGCAACAGCTCAGGCTGCTATACTGCCAACTACAAACATGTTGCCAGCAGCAACCACATGTGAGGCAACAATCCAGCCATCCTCACAATGTGATTGACAAAAACCAAACCGCAGGCAACTGCATGGCGGATCAGGAGTCACGACCATGACCATGGTCGTGACAACTTCCTCCATTATAAATTTATGCTCAAAACATATAATTCAGCTCTGAACATTGCCAAACAAAACGAATCTTTGACACTTGTCATTCCCTTCTTAGGGCTCTTTCACACTTGCGTTGGCCGGATCCGTCGTGTAGTCCATTTGCCGGAATTACACGCTGGATCCGGAAAAACGCGTGAGAACGCATCATTTTTTCATTCCGGATGCATCTTTCCGGCTTTTTTCCGGAGATACGGATCCGGAAATCCTGAATGCAATGCTTGCGTTTTTTTTCCGGATCCGTCGTACGGATCCGGTATGTAGCCGGATCCATCATACGGATCTGTCGAAACAGCGGATCCGTCGTGTATTTTTGAGCGGATCCGGTATGCAAAATAATTTCTTATCAGAAACTAATCCTATCACTAAAAATTAATCAGAAACTAATCTTATCACTAAATTTATAGTTGTACAACTAATAAATATGCAAATATTTTGGTCTATAAACAGTAAACCTTTAAGGGACTAGCTCAGATTCTGCTTAGGATTGTCGCCAGGATGATGCCTGAACAAGAGTTTGCTTTCAAAACCCTGATCTTGGTTTCAAGATGGAGGAAACAACAGCAAGATAGATGTCGGCGTCATCTTCGTCGGTATTGGGTTCATCATTTGGTTCAGCATTTGAAGTCCTGTACCCGGAATTGCGTCATTATCCTGAAAAATGTAATAATTTTTTTTGCATGAACATGGCTAGCTTTGATGAGCTCCTAGACCGAGTATCACCAAGACTGGCCAGGATGGATACGTATTTCCGCAGGAGTGTGTCACCTACAGAACGACTCATGTTGACCATCCGGTAAGATAATGACATATATATTAATTTTAATTATTTATATGTGTTGTCTAGTATTTATATTTCATTAACAATTCTTTTAGAAGATTTTTATAGCACCCAAGCGGTGTGAGAGCATGTCAGGCCTTTATCCACTACACCCTCTCCCAGCGCTTGTAGAGCGACAGTTCCAGTGTCGCTCCACAAGCGGTGGGAGAGCATGTCAGGCCTTTATTTTTAGATAAGTAAAAAAAAACACAAGGACACATAAAAAATTTTAACATAATTTTACTGAATTTTATATAAAAATAATAAAGAATATTAATATAAAATTTAAAACAACAAAAAATTACAAATCCTGGTATTGAGGATTTGGAGGAGGAGGTTGGGGGGTGGAAGGCAGTGCACGGCTTGATCCCTCTCCACCTTCGTATGTTCTGGTGGACACTGAAATGTGTGATGTGGGAGGAGAGACAGCGGGAGTATGCAAACGGGATGGGGGATTGGGTGAAGGAGTTGTCCGAGCCAGCGAAGAAGGAGTGGTGAAAGTTGATTGTTGAAAATAGTTAGGAGGAGAGAGAGAACAGTGGTGAAAAAGCTCAGGGGTTGTAGAATGGGGAGGTGGTTGAGGTGGACAGGTTGGAGTTTGCGGAGGTTGGAAGGGGTGAGGAGGTTGGAAGTGGTGAGGAGGTTGTGGTGGGGGATAGGAATGGGAAGGGGGATAGGAATGGGAGGGGGGATAGGAATGGGAGGGGGGATAGGTTGGTGGTTGGGGGACGGAAGTTGTGCGGTGTCTCAAATCCCACACCGCATCCTCCACCCTACGTCTGAACTCCAACACCTGGTCAGGCGTGAAGTCCGCCACCAGCTGATTAACTAACGGCCAATAGGTTTGTAGCGGGCCCGGCTGAGAAAACTGCGCCACACACTCCCGCAGACTTCTCAGCTCGGCCTCCATGGCTACAATCCTATTGCTGTAACCACACAAGGTCTCATACAAGAGCCTTGTGAGGTCTTCATAATCAGCTTGGCGGCTTCTACCGGCCCTCTGGTGACGCATCAACGCCTCAAAAAGTGGCGCCATAACGGCCATTGTTGCGTCACCAGAGGGTACCAGTAGAGGACGATTTGGGTACTGAGCAGGTGCTGGACGAGGTGGAGAGGGGTCTGCGGGTGGCATCTCAGCAGGGACCGCCTCTTGATGACTTTCGCAAGGAGGTTCTGGCGCCCGAGTACTGCTAGTTGTTTTGTAAAAAAAACAAAAAAAGAAAAATTAGCATGTTTTTAAAATTGATTTCAACATTTTACCATTTTTTTTAGGGATTTTTTTTACTTACCTTCGCAGCTCTAGGGTTCTACGTAGGAACCCTAGGGCAGCCGCATAGCGGTACGGCTGCCGGCGGGTTCCGCCAGACCCACTCGGGCGATTGACCTCCTCGTTATAGTCTTTCTTATAGAGGTCCCTTATTGAGCGCCATCGCACCATGACTGCCGTCTCTGAAAAATATAAAAATAAACATTACTCTCAAATTACTGGCATTACCAAACTTCAGCCCTACAGCTGTTGCAAAACTACTACTCCCAACATGCCTGGATAGGGCATGCTTGGAGTTGTAGTTTTGCAACAGCTGGAGGGCCGCAGTTTGGACATGACAGATAACTAATCAATTTAAAAAAATTAAGGATACTTACTGCAATCTTCCTGTTTGCCTTCACTGAGGTCATCCCAATCCGTCAGCATTTTTGCGCAAATCTCCATCCACAGACTCCGGGTCAGGTGATGGTCTGCATGGCGGCGGTCGGTATGGTCCCAGAGTGGGACGCGTTCCTCCACCAGATGGATGAGGAGTTCATTGTCGATATAGAAACCGGATAATTCCTCCTCATCCGTTCTGGCAGAGGCCCTTGAACCCTAAAAAAATGAGAAAATAATGTATTAATTTTAAAAATAATTTAATAATTTACACATATGATATAACTAGATTCAATACTGAGATATACTCACACATCCCCGACCGCCGCGTGCTCCCCGGCGCCTTGTGGGTGGTTGCTGGCGACCTCTTGAGGCAACAGTAGGATTAGACTAAAATAAAAGAATATCAAACTTAATAACCCAAAATTTTAAGAATTAAGAAAAAACACAATACATTTCTTTTTTTTCTTTTTTATTACCGATTCATGGTGTCCACCCCGACTTCCTCCTCTCCCGCTGTCGGAGCAGGGCCGGAATACCTCTGCTGACGATTGCTCTAAAAGAATTTAAAAAAAAAATATTTTGGACATGGATGGGATAATAAAATAAAACTTTAAAACATGACATACCATATCCAAGCGAACTCGTCGCCTTGGAGGAGAGTTCCCGAACTCACTTGAATAGCCTATTGAAACAATTAAAAATAATTAAACAATTGATTTTGAATCATTTAAAAAAATCACTCAAATATGATACTGGACATTTTTTTTTTTTTTATTCAAGATCAGGTCTGTCTCCCAAAAAATATAACCTAAGAAAAATAAGAACAAAAAGATGAAAGTTAACACATTAATATTAAACAACAGTACCACCTTAACCAGGGGACTACTACCCCCAACATTCACCATGCAGTCACCCCAGCAAGCTGCAGTCCCAAAGAAAAAGCACTTGGGACTGAAGCTGGGGTGACTGCATGGTGGGTGCTGGGGGCAGCATTCTCCAGGGGACTACTACCCCCAACATTCATTTGCTGCCTCCTACATGCATCTACTATGTCTAGGACATAGTAGATGCATGTAGTTAATGTATTAAAAGACAAAACACACACTGAATACTCACCTCCAGGAGCTGAAGACACGACCTGTCTTCTCCCGCGCGGGTTGTCTGTGGAAGTTCGCGCCAGCCAAGACCTTCCTACTTCCTGGCGCAGGCGCAGATGCAACTTTCGGATCCGTCGTTGCGTCATAACAACTGAAGATGTCATGACGGATCCGGAATAATACATTTCAATGGGCTATTATTCCGGATCCGTCGATGCGGCAAGTGTTCTGGATTTTTGGCCGGAGCAAAAAGCGCAGCATGCTGCGGTATTTTCTCCGGCCAAAAAACGTTCCGTTCCGGAACTGAAGACATCCTGATGCATCTCTCCATTCAGAATGCATGGGGATAAAACTGATCAGGTTTCTTCTGGCATAGAGCCCCGACGACGGAACTCTATGCCGGAAGAAAAGAACGCACTTCTCCACCTTCAAACGTACCTTAAAAACACATATTTTCAGGCAGGCTTATCAAGCTACCTAAACTGACTATTCCCCGACTAAATCTCTCCCCCACCAACTCCTCGGGCCTAAACTCGATCCTCTAGTAGTCCCAAATCCAAAGCAGATTGGCTGGCACCACTCCTGTCAGGTCAATAATGTCTCAAATCCTACTTATCACAATCAACTACCTTATGTGTCACCCCCAGTTCCTCATAGATTGTAAGTAGAGTTGAGCGGACACCTGGATGTTAGGGTTCGATGGGTTTGGCCGAACTTAACAAAAAAGTTTGAGTTCTGGACCCGAACTTGACCCAAAACCCCAATGAAGTCAAAGGGGACCCCCAACTTTTGAGCACTAAAATGGCTGTAAAAAAGTAATGGAAAAGTGTAGAGGGCTGCAAATGGCATCAACACATGGTTAAGAGCATGGCAAGTGCTCTGCAAACAAATGTGGATAGGGAAATGACTTAAAATAAGATAAAATACGTAAAAAATAATAATCTTGATCTTGGAGGACGAGGTCCTTATGGAGTAGGAGGCGGTGGATGTGGCGGTGTAGGAGGAAGCGACGGTGGAGGATGAGGAGGTAGCCTACACTGCTTTTTGGTTTTATTTTTTTATTGTTTAAATTAGGGTACACCCCAACACATTGGGAAATATAACCTGTTATAACCCCCTCCAGCCATGCTAAACAAACGTTCAGACAATACACTGGCTGTAGGGCAGGCCAGCACCTCCAAGACGTAGGGGCAAACTCTGGCCATATGCCCAATTTGTAGACCCAGAAGTTGCAGGGGGCAGACTCATCAGCAGACTCATACGTGTAGGCTTGTGCACACATACTGCTCCACCATGTCGCACGTCCCTGTGATGTCCATGATCCAATTGGATATCTGCTCTATAAACTTTCGATGTTCTTTTTTGCGCCTACCATGTTGATCACGGTTAGCGGCAAATCAGGGTTCAACACCGGTGAGGGAGCATGAGAAAGGGAGACCACATCCAAGGGAGGTCAATGGCTGCAATGTGATCAAGCAGAAATGTGGGACAAGTTATTAAAGCAGAAAGATTGAATGAAAGGGCCAATTAAAGATGAATTTTAGAAATTTAAGTCCCTGTCACCTATGCAGAGCAGGGTTTTTTCATCGCCAGAAATGGGTTAATGTCATCCACCAATGGAACAGATGATTTAAAAAAAAAATTGGTCCCTGTCACCTATGCAGAGCAGGAGTTTATTCACGGCAAATGGTAAAATGTCACCCAAGAATGTAACAGAAAAATGTGGGAAATTTATTAACCTGTCTACTAGGTAGAGCAGAGGTATATCACAGCCAACAATTGGTGAATTTATAACAGACAAAATTAGTGAAACAGACAAATTAGTGAAATGACAAAATAAAATACGTAAAAAAAAAAGAAGAAAATTTATTATGGTACACCCCAAAAGAGCGGGAAATATCAAAAATACAACAATGAGCAATTGCGCTGGAGTATAACAATGGCTGGGTAAGGCCGGTATACATGTTTATTCTGCAGCACAAGGCATGGACAAGTCCTGTGGGATCCATGCCTGGTTCATTTTAATAAACGTGAGCTTGTCCACATTGGCTGTGGACAGGCGGCTGCACTTGTTTGTGATAACGCCCCCTGCCGTGATAAACACACATTCAGATAATACACTGGCTGCAGGGCAGGCCAGCACCTCCGAGGCGTAAAGGTCAAGCTCAAGCCATGTGCCCAATTTGGAGACAAAGAAGTTGAAGGGGGCAGACCCGTCATTTAGTACGTGTAGACGTGTGCACAAATACTGCTCCACCATGTTGCTGAAATTCTGCCTCCTGCTAAGACCCTAAGTTCCATATCAGCTGGTGGTGCTGGTTGTTGTGGCGTGCTGACAAAGCTTTTCCACATTTCGGCCATGCTAACCGTGCCTTCTGAGGTGCTGGTGGTGCCTGCGTCTTGTGCTTCCAATGTGGCCCCACTGTCAGGTCTACCAGTGTCTACCAATGTCTACCAGTGTGCGCTTGTACTCGTGCATCTTATGATCACGCTCCACTGACGGAATTAAGGACGGTACGTTGTCCTTGTAATGGGGATCCAGCAGCGTGGCCACCCAGTAATCAGCACAAGTTAAAATGTGGGCAACTCTGCAGTCGTTGAAGAGACACTGCAGCATGTAATCGCTCGTGTGCTAGGCTGCCCAGAGGCAATGACAAGCTGTCCTCTGTGGGAGGTGTATGGTCTGTGTCCTCTATATCCCCACCCAGCCACGCACAAGTGATGGCCATGAGCTGGTTTTGGTGCCATCCTGCTGTGAACACTGTTCCTCCTCCTCCATCTCCTCATCCTCCACCTCATCATCCTCCAGAGCTGTGCCCTGGCTGGACAATTGTGTACCTGGCGTTTGTGGGTGCAGGAACCCTCCCTCGGAGCCACTTGTGAATGACTGGCCGGAAACCCTATGAAATGATCCCTCCTCCTCCTCCTGTGCCACATCCTTTTCCATCATCGCCAGAAGTGGGTTTTTTTTCCAAAGAGGCATAGAAGTGGGATAGTAACGCTGAGAACGGCGTTATCGGCACTGGCCATGTTGGTGGAGTACTCGAAATGGCACAACAAGGAACACAGGTCTCGCATGGAGGCCCAGTCATTGGTGGTGAAGTGGTGCCGCAGAGCGACTCACCCATGATTGCTGCAGCTGAAACTCCACTATCACCTGCTCGCACAGTCTGGCCAGCATGTGCAAGGTGGAGTTCCACCTTGTGGGCACGTCGCATATGAGGCGGTGAGCGGGAAGGCCGAAGTTACGCTGCAGTGCTGACAGGCGAGCAGCAGAAGGGTGAGAATGCCGAAAGCGCGCACAGACGGCCCGCAATTTCTGCAGCAGCTCTGACATATCTGGGGAAATTTTTAGGGAACCTTTTCACCAACAAATTCAGCACATGTGCCAGGCAAGAGATGTGCGTCCAACCTGCTAGTCCCAGAGATTTCGCCCATTATCACACACCAGCAGGCCGGGCTTGAGGCTCACTGGCACCAACCACTCATCGGTCTGTTGTTCCATGCCCGCCCACAGCTCCTGTGCGGTGTGGGGTTTGTCCCCAAAACAGATACGTTTTAAAACTGCCTGCTGTCGTTTACCCCTTGCTGTGCTGAAGTTGGTGGTGAAGGTATTACGCTGACCAGATAACGAGGCTGTAGAGGATGAGGAAGCGGAGTAGGAGGAGGAAAAAACAAGAGGCAAAGAGAAGCGCCCTGCAATCCTCGGTGGTGGAAGGACATGCGCCAAACTGCTATCCGCCTCAGTCCCAGCCACCCAGTGTACTGTTAGGGAGAAATAACGTCCCTGACCTTGCTTACTGGTCCACGTATCCATAGTTAGGTGGACCTTGCCACAGATGGCGTTTCACAGTGCACACCTGATTTTGTCCCCCACTTGGTTGTGCAGGGAAGGGATGGCTCACTTGGAAAAGTAGTGGCAGCTAGGCACGACGTACTGTGGGACAGCCACCGCCATAAGGCTTTTAAAACTCTGTCTCCACCAGATGGAATTACAGCATTTCAAAGACAAGGGATTGCGTGTGGGTAGGGGGGTACTTCCTCTTCCGCTCCAGTGTTTGGGAGATGGAGAGCTGAACGCTTCCTTGGGACATTGTGGAGATGCTTGGTGACCCAGGTGGTGGTGTTGCTGGCAGATCCTCTGTTTGCGGGGTGGCAGGTGCCACTGTCACTCCAGAGGTTGATGAAGAGGCCGAGACTGCAGCAGAAGAGGAAGCAGGAAGAGCCAGAGACCTTTCTTGGTATTTGAGGTGTCTACTCCACTGCAGCTCGTGCTTTGCACTTAGATGCCTGGTCATGCAGGTTGTGCTCAGGTTGAGAACGTTTACGCTTCCCTTCAGGCTCTTATTGCACAGTGTGCAAACCACTCGTGTCTTGTCTTTGCACCCTGCTCTCTCTTCTGCTGTGTTTCTTCCTCTGAACTACACAGGTTACGCGCATGACCTTGATTCCATGTGGGGTCGAGGACCTCATCGTCCTCCACATCATCTTCCACCCAGTCTTCACCCCTGCCCTCCTTGTCGGTCTGCACACTTTCGAAAGCCACAGCAGTTGGCACCTGTGTTTCGTCATCATCCGAGACGTACTGCAGTGGTCCTCCCATGTACTCATTTTCAATAATACGTGGTTGGGCCTCGGTGCACTCAATCTCTTCCACTTCTGGGGCAGGGCTATGTGGATGGCCCTGGGAAACCCATAATGAGACTGCTGCATGACTTGGGGCTCAGACTGCTTGGCTGATTTGCAAGGGGGTGAGGTGAAAGACTGATGGACATCGGCTGCAGGTGCCAACTCTGATCTTTCAGCAAGAGACTGGGTGGGAGACAATGTAAAGGAACTGGAGGCACTGTCAGCACTGTCAGCAACCCAATCTACTATCGCCTGTACTTGTTCTGGCCTCACCATTCATAGAGCCGCATTAGGCTCGACCAAATGCCGCTGAAGGTTTTGTCGCCTACTTGCACCTGAGGAAGGTGTTTCACTTGTACGGGTAGCTGGCACAAATCAACCACGTCCTCTCCCTGCAACAGTAGCTCCACCAGAAGCACCACGACTGGGGCCATGTCCCTTATTCAATGCTCTCCTCATTCTCCGCAAATTTGTGGGGGTTTTTAATAACAGAAGATAACAGCAGTATATAACGCATGTATTTCACACTGACAGATGCCACAAAGGCTGCAAATTTAATATTTCCCCAAAATGTTTTTTTTTTTTTTAAATAACAGAATATGACAGCAGTATACAACGCTTGTATTTCACACTGACAGATGCAGCAAGAACTGTAAAATTTTGTACCCAGAAAATTATTGAAATATTTCAAACTTAAATTGCACACTGACAAATGCTGAATAGGCCCCAGATGGAGGGTATTGCCAAAAATGGGTGCTTTTTTTAAAAACTGAAATTTATTGCTGTATTTCAAGCTTCTATTTGTCACAAATGCACATATGCTTTGCTGGCGCACTGAGCTTGCATTAAATGGCTGCCACCACCCACCTAACAGACGGATACAAGTTTTTTTCTGTGTCACTGGGCTCAGGGCAGGGTAAAAAGATTGTGCACTGCACCCACAAAATCTAGGTAGATTGCTGAGTTAACAAGCACTTCAGATTAAAGATTATTTCCTATTCTCTCTCTCTCTCTCAGCAGCAGCATCCTATCCCTACACTAATCAGAGCAGAGTGATATGCAGCGCTACGCGACTCCAGCTTATATAAAGGCTGGGTCACATGCTGCACTGGCCAATCACATCCATGCCATTAGTAGGCAGGGCTGTGATGGCTTCTCAGGGCACAGAAGTTAACGGCTTGTTAATTGGCTGCTCTGCAGCCTTTTAAAAAGCACCAATAAATCGCCGAACAACGAACCCGAACTTTTACTGAAAAGTTTGGGTCCGGGATCCAAAAATCCCAAAATTCGGTACGCTCAACTCTAATTGTAAGCTCTTGCAAGCAGGGCCATGACTCCTAGTGTTTCAGTTGCATATTAGCCAGTTGGTTTTGTTTCATACATGAACCCTATAAATTTGTAAAGCGCTGCGGAATATGGTGGCACTATATAAATACATTTTATTATTATGGATATGCAACTGTGACTATGAAAATGAATGTGCTAGTCTAAATTTCTTTGTAGTACAAGTTCGCTCATCCCTAGTCACTATCCAAATATCAGTACAGCATAGCGCAGGTGCTGCAAGCCTGCTAGGAGCTGGTGCTCTATAGGGGACTCCATCCACACAATCTAGCAACAGGTCCCTGGGGATAAAAAAACAACTATACATGTATTTTAAAAACTCCCCCTACCGCCTGATCCAGTTCTGAATTAAGTGTGTGTGGGGGACTGGCTGCAATTACAGCCACCTGGGTGCTAGACTGAGCCTCTACAAAGCTTATCTGTGGCTGTCTTGCACAAAAACTAAGGGAGGATCTTTTTTATTGTAATCATACCATCTCTTTCTAAGGGCTCTTTCACATGAGCGGATGCTTGCAGGAAATCTGCTGCGTGAAAGACAGCCAAGTCCCGTTCCGGACAGCAGAGACACAGAGCATTAACATGATTAATAATGCTACATGCCTCTCTGTGATCTTTTTACTACAAAATCACAGCGAGATAAAGTTGTCACTGTGATTTTGTAGTAGAAAGGTCACAGAGGCACAGAGCATTATCAATCATGTTAATGCTCTGTGTCTCTGCTGTCCGGAACGGGGCTTTCACACAGTGGATTCCACGCACGGGATCCACTTGTGTGAAAGAGCCCTAAGGCTGCTGGCACACAGTGCAGTTCTAACATGCATTCAGGATGCAGTTTTCAATTTAGCCAGTTTAGCAGCCTGGTTAAACCGTGGTGTTCTGCAAAGTGGACATTATTTAATTTCAGCTAGCTGCAATAAAAAACTGCATCCTGAAAGCATGTCAATCATCCTTAGGCCTCATGCACAGGAACTGTAAGGCAATATGGACTCTTTGCCTATATGTGTCCCTGACACAGACCTCGGTGGTAAGCTTGGATTGAGCCTTTTTCTGGTACCAGGAGGGTGAATCAGAATGAAGACTGAACACGTGCTTTGTTCCAATTCACTCTGTTTATTCATCGCTTGCAAATAATTAATATAGGGGAGAATTGACCTCTCATTACATCCAATCATATGTTAGCATTTGTCTTAACCTATGGCATGAATACACATGAGCTCTGCATTAACAGAATAGTAACAATAGTTAATCATTCAGGTATAAACACGTGGGCTAGTATGCTTTGGGTGAGAAAAACCTTGTTTAAACAAAGGCCTCTTCTAAAATAGTCTCAAAATATCACAGAGGGGGGAAGGGGAAAGGGAGATCTCAGAACAGTGTACTGGTCAGATGTAATCGTAATACACATTGCTGAAAAATACAAAATGGAGTTACTTATACCCCATCAATCCCCTCTTTAGAATCTTATATATATATACCTTATATTATATGGTTCTTTCTCTGTTCTCCCTTGGTTTGCTTGTAAGCCTTTAGGTATTCCACATACCCTTCAGGAGCATAATCCTCAGGCTTTGTTGGGGTTGTGTTTACCTCTTTTACCTCTACCAGAGTA
Organism: Bufo gargarizans; assembly: GCF_014858855.1. Classification (NCBI taxonomy): domain Eukaryota; kingdom Metazoa; phylum Chordata; class Amphibia; order Anura; family Bufonidae; genus Bufo; species Bufo gargarizans. Next base: position 95,178,407 of record NC_058086.1, on the reverse strand, counting down.
TAGAGGAATGTTGAGTGTACCCCTCTTCCGGCCACATTTTTACATATGGTAAGAAGGGAGGGCACACACAGTAGACAACAGCAGAGAAACACTATTGCAGCGATCACAGCGAGTGCCAATCCTAAAACATACCTTATTTGACCAAAGTCAGGTATCCAGCCAAAAAGCCAGTCCCACCATCCTTGGTCAAAATCTTGTTTTATATGTTTTATCATCTCTTCTAATTGGCCTATTTTATCTTTTTTTCCACGGGAGTGATCCGATAAATTGAAACAACACATCCCGGCGAATGCTGAGCATCCTACACCATGTTGAAGCAATAAATAGTCAATAGTTGCCCTATTCTGCAAGATAGCTTTTTTATATGATTGTATATCCAGCAGCATATCTTGTAGAATTGCACTAGTGACATTTATCTGTTTTACCATAAAACATCCAAGTTTTGATATTGTCCTGTGGTTATATATGGCCAACCCTGGTACCCCTATCAAAGACATCCCTAAACTCGTGTATTCTTATCTAGAGAGGAGATTCACATTATAATCACAATTTTCTGGTAGGTAGCTGTAGGGAAGTGTCTCTCGTGTGTCTGGTCTGCATTGCTGGGACTAGTGGTCCCTCTGTAATATTGGCTGGTATGTATGTGTAACTAGAATTTCCACAGGCCAATACCCATCCTGTTGGTAGAGGTACATGTTTGTCTAGGGATGGTACTGTTTTTGTAATATTACATTGCATATTCTTTCCTGATACTATCTTTTTACAGCTACCTAGATCTCTATCACAAATATTTGACTTAGTCTTATTCTGTATTTTTGCTTGTATGCAGGGAGGCAATAGTGTCTCATCACAGGTGAAATTATAACATATTTCTGCTGCTGTAACAAGACCTGTAATTATTTCTATCATATTACTTTGCAGAGTCTCATATGTAGGACAGTCATAACAAGCATGATAAGGATTTACATATCCATATTTAACATCATGATCCTCCAAATCTGTGTCATTCCATTGGGAACGTAGGAGCCCCGTCCATACATCTACTGGGGTGGGAACTGCTACCAAACATGTCTCCAAAATGTTAGATGCAGATAAAGTGGTTTGGACACAGAAATCAGTTAAGTTCAAAGTTTTGGCCAGGTACAGCCGTAAGTTCTCCTTTGTCTTCCACAGATTGTCTTCCCCTCTGCATTCTGTTTTCAGGTATGTCTGTCTGTTCCACAGCCGTGGGACAGTAAGTAGGAGACACAAAATTGCAATTATTAAGGCACTGCATCTCAGCCATCTCGAGGAATTTCCCGACTGCGTCATCTTGTTGGGGGTCAAGGCTGTCTGCCTCCGTTAGTACCCCTTCTGTACCTTCTTCGAGGTCAAGGCTGTCTGCCTCCGTTAGTACCTCTGGGCCTCGTTGGAGGTCAAGGCTGTCTGCCCCCGTTAATACCTCTCTTTTCTTCACCAACTTAATCCTTGTGGCATGGATCCACGTGAGTGAGTGTTCAGTGAGGGCTGCTGTTCTGGTGATCGCGACTACCTCAGTGGGTAGTCCGTAGGTGAAGCTTCCTGGTTCCTTTCCCTTCTTTAAGATCTTGATCATCACCTGGTCGCCTACCCGGAATGGATGGGTTTGTTCCAGTGAAAGAAAAGGAGACTTACAAGCAACTTTTTCTTCAGTTTTACTGTGGACCTTGATCAGATTAGTAACATACTCCTCTCTGATCAGGTCCAAGTCCCCTTCTTGCACCACCAGGGGGCGTCTTGCCCATGGTGTGGGGAAAGGCCTACCCATCAGAATTTCAAATGGTGATATCCCTAACTTCTTATTAGGCGTCATTCTAATTTCTGCAAGTATTATGGGTAGGATTTGTTTCCATTTTTCAAATGTACCAGCAGTGGCCTTCCTGAGTTTGTCTTTAACCGTCCTGTTCATTCTTTCCACAATGCCTGAGCTTTGCGGGTGATACGGAATATGAAATTTCCATTACACCTGTAACAGTCTAGCTACCTCCTTGTTAAGTTTTGAGGTGAAGGCTGGCACCTGGTCTGATTCAATAACCAGAGGACAGCCCCACCTTGGGATTATTTGCTGAGTCAGGATTTTGGCTGTAGTTTTAGCATCTTCTGCCTTTGTAGGAAAAACTTCTGGCCACCTTGAGGACATGTCCACTATCACTAATGCATACTCTTGTTTCCATTTTGTTTTAGGTATATGCGTGTAATCCACCTGCAAGTGGGTGAATGGTGTAGTGGGGTAGTCAAGGTGTTGGTGAGGTATTTTCAGTGGGTTGTTAGGGTTGTTTCTCAAGCACGTAATACATCTGTGCATGTAGTCTGTGACTATCTGTTTGCAATCAGTGATATAAAAACTTTGGCTCAACAAAATGTGGGTAGTTTGTATGGTGTTGTGTCCTACCCCGTGAAAGTGTGCAATGAAGATGGATGCACTATGCTGAGGTATGCATGGCTTACTCTCCTTGCAGATCAATCCAGACTGGATTTTTCTGCAAGATTGGATAGCACCAATCCTTCTCCTCTGTTTCAGTGGCATACCTTTTGTAGGTCTCTTAACATGTGTGTCAAATCAGGTGAGGGTGGGTGTAATTGTCACGATTCATTCTATTTGGATTACTCTTGGTTGTGTCTTTAGCTACACTATCTGCAAGTGCATTTTCTCTTGAAATTCTGTCTTTTCCATTTGTGTGTGCCCTGCAATGTACAATAGCTAGATCTGAAGGCAATCTGACTGTGGCCAAGAGGTCTGTGACTAGCTGTGCATGTGAGATTCTCTTACCATCTGCTGCAGTGAATCCTCTCCTCTGCCAAATCATTCCATGAGCCCATACTACACCATGAGCATATCTGCTGTCTGTGTAAATAGTGACAGGTTTATTAGTGTGTAGTATGCAAGCACCTTGTGAGTGCAATGAGTTCAGCTGCCTGTGCAGACTGGATGGGAATTGGGCTTGTTTCCAAGACTATATCTGGCAGCATGACAATAGCATATGCTGCACAGAATATAGTGTCAGTGGGACGAGAGCATGATCCATCAACAAAAACTTCTGGTGCGTCAGGTATGGGAACAGTTGATAAGTCAGCCCTGGGTGATGTCTCATTATTGAGCACCTGTAGGCAATCATGTGTGTCAGGAAGGACATCTTCTGTTCCTTTCAGCCCTAGTAATGCATTCAAAATAGGTGCTGGTCCTGTAATGTTGGATGCATATTTAATCCGGAGTGAAGGATTACTGAGCAACAGGATCTCATATCCAGATAATCTTTGTTCTGACATGTGTTGTGTGTGTGTACACCTCTGAGTAAACCTACAACATCATGTCCAGCCCTGGACTCGACATGAGTGAACATTTCAGATAATCAAATGCATTGTACATTTCAGAAGACCATTTAATCAAATCTGGATTTTCATCCAGAGTGGCTTGCCTCAAAACATTGTCATAGTAGGAGCAATCAGGAAGCCATTGTCTACAGTAGTTTATCATACCAAGGAAAGATAACACTTCTTTCTTGGTGTGCGGGGTGACCAGACCCGCAATAGACTAGACTATTTCTGCGATGATTCTCCCTTCACCTTTTGTAAGGACAAAGACCAAGTATTCAACCTGCATTTTACACCATTGCATTTTCTTAAGTGTCACATCCTGACAACCATTTTAACAGTGATAACCCATCCTGAATGCTGGCCTCCGCTGACATGCTACACAGTAACAAATCATCAACATATTGCAGCAGCACAGAACCTTGGGGGGGGGGGGGTATCATGGTTTTAACGTGGCATGGAGGACTATGCTGTACACTACAGGTGAATCAGCATATCCCTGAAGCATTCTGCACCAGGTCAGTTGTCGTCCGTCAAAGGAAAAAGCAAAAAGTAGTCTGGTTGCCTTATCAACTGGGATAGAGAAGAAAGCATTCTTCATATCTATCACACTGAAATAGACAGCGTCTGCAGGAATTGCAGAAAGAAGTGAGGTGACATCTGGGACATTAGGAGCAATAGGCACAATGATATTATTTATTGCCCTTAAATCCTGTACAAAGCGGGTAGTACCATCTGCCTTTGTCACTGGATTCACGGGCGTGCTGTAGGGTGAAATCACCTCTTCCAGGATTCCCTTTTGTAGGAATTCTTCTATCATTGGCCTAAGTCCATCAAGTTTCTTATTTGACAGTGGGTATTGTTTCTGATATACAGGTGTACTGCCCTCTTTGATGGTTGCTTTGTATGGTGTGCAGTCAATGAATCCTGTGTCATAGTCCCCCTTTGCCCACAATGATGGGTCTATATCCTCTAATTCTGAGTGATCTTGTAAGTTTGTAAAGATCAGAGGTGTGGGGGTTATTATGGGCAAAGCATCAGAGTATACACTGATGCCATTGTTCTCAACAGTGATTTGTAATTCTAACTTAATGAATAAGTCTCTTCCCAGAAGACTCACAGGACATTCAGGTATGATGCTAAAAGCATGATCTGTAATGTATTCCCTATTAATGGTTTCTACTGGTAAGGAATCTGTTCTGTATGTCCTTGTCAGTACCCCATTTATTCCCATAGAGGGCACACAGTTCCTTAAAGGCCCTTTGTACATTGAGCTGTTTAACACACTAGAAGTAGCTCCACTGTCTATCAGAAACCCCACTTTTCGTCCTCATATTCTAAGTAGAATTACTGGTGTGTAGAGTTGAGCGAACACCTGGATGTTTGGGTTCGAGAAGTTCGAACTTCCCGGAAATGTTCGGGTTCGGGATCCGAACCCGATCCGAACTTCGTCCCGAACCCCATTAAAGTCAATGGGGACCCGAACTTTTCGGCACTAAAAAGGCTGTAAAACAGCCCAGGAAAGTGCTAGAGGGCTGCAAAAGGCAGCAACATGTAGGTAAATCCCCTGCAAACAAATGTGGATAGGGAAATGAATTAAAATAAAAATAAAATAAATAAAAATTAACCAATATCAATTGGAGAGAGGTCCCATAGCAGAGAATCTGGCTTCATGTCAGCAGAGAATCAGTCTTCATATCATAGCAGAGAATGAGGCTTCACGTCACCCACCACTGTAACAGTCCATTGTCATAAATTTAGGCCCTGGCACCCAGTCAGAGGAGAGAGGTCCCATAACACAGAATCTGGCTTCATGTCAGCAGAGAATCAGTCTTCATATCATAGCAGAGAATCATGCTTCACGTCACCCAACATTGGAACAGTCCATTGGCATATATTTAGGCCCCGGCACCCAGACAGAGGAGAGGTTCATTCAACTTTGGGTTGCCTCGCAATATAATGGTAAAATGAAAATAAAAATAGGATTGAATGAGGAAGTGCCCTGGAGTACAATAATATATGGTTAAGGGGAGGTAGTTAATGTCTAATCTGCACAAGGGATGGACAGGTCCTGTGGGATCCATGCCTGGTTCATTTTTATGAACGTCAGCTTGTCCACATTGACTGTAGACAGGCGGCTGCGTTTGTCTGTAATGACGCCCCCTGCCGTGCTGAATACATGTTCAGATAAAACGCTGGCCGCCGGGCAGGCCAGCACCTCCAAGGCATAAAAGGCTAGCTCTGGCCACGTGGACAATTTAGAGACCCAGAAGTTGAATGGGGCCGAACCATCAGTCAGTACGTGGAGGGGTGTGCACACGTACTGTTCCACCATGTTAGTAAAATGTTGCCTCCTGCTAACACGTTGCGTATCAGGTGGTGGTGCAGTTAGCTGTGGCGTGTTGACAAAACTTTTCCACATCTCTGCCATGCTAACCCTGCCCTCAGAGGAGCTGGCCGTGACACAGCTGCCTTGGCGACCTCTTGGCCCTCCTCTGCCTTGGCCTTGGGCTTCCACTTGTTCCCCTGTGACATTTAGGAATGCTCTCAGTAGCACGTCTACCAACGTGCACTTGTACTCGTGCATCTTTCTATCACGCTCCAGTGCAGGAAGTAAGGTGGGCACATTGTCTTTGTACCGTGGATCCAGCAGGGTGGCAACCCAGTAGTCCACACACGTTAAAATGTGGGCAACTCTGCTGTCGTTGCGCAGGCACTGCAGCATGTAGTCGCTCATGTGTGCCAGGCTGCCCAGGGGTAAGGACAAGCTGTCCTCTGTGGGAGGCGTATCGTCATCGTCCTGCGTTTCCCCATAGCCACGCACCAGTGATGGGCCCGAGCTGCGTTGGGTGCCACCCCGCTGTGACCATGCTTCATCCTCATCCTCCTCCACCTCCTCCTCATCCTCCTTGTCCTCCAGTAGTGGGCCCTGGCTGGCCACATTTGTACCTCACCCTCTTCCTCCACCTCCTCCTGGGCCACCTCCTCTTCCATCATCGCCCTAAGTGTTTTCTCAAGGAGACATAGAAGTGGTATTGTAACGCTGATAACGGCGTCATCGCCACTGGCCATGTTGGTGGAGTACTCGAAACAGCGCAACAGGGCACACAGGTCTCGCAAGGAGGCCCAGTCATTGGTGGTGAAGTGGTGCTGTTCCGCAGTGCGACTGACCCGTGCGTGCTGCAGCTGAAACTCAACTATGGCCTGCTGCTGCTCGCACAGTCTGTCCAGCATGTGCAAGGTGGAGTTCCACCTGGTGGGCACGTTGCATATGAGGCGGTGAGCGGGAAGGCCGAAGTTACGCTGTAGCGCAGACAGGCAAGCAGCGGCAGGATGTGAACGCTGGAAGCGCGAACAGGCGGCCCGCACTTTATGCAGCAGCTCTGACATGTCGGGGTAGTTGTGAATGAACTTCTGCACCACCAAATTCAGCACATGCGCCAAGCAAGGGATGTGAGTCAAACCGGCTAGTCCCAGAGCTGCAACGAGATTTCGCCCATTATGAGGCTCACCGGCAGCAACCACTCGTCGGTCTGTTGTTCTATACCCCGCCACAACTCCTGTGCGGTGTGGGGCCTGCTGAGGTTTACCCCGGGCTGTGCTGAAGTTGGTGGTGAACGTGTGTGGCTGACTGGATGAGCAGGTGGAAGAAGAGAAGGAGGAAGCTGAGTAGGAGGAGGTGGCAACAGGAAGCAAAGAATGTTGCCCTGCGATCCTTGGCGGCGGAAGGACGTGCGCCAAACAGCTCTCCGCCTGGGGCCCAGCTGCCACTACATTTACCCAGTGTGCAGTTAGGGAGATATAGCGTCCCTGGCCGTGCTTACTGGTCCACGTATCTGTGGTTAGGTGGACCTTGCCACAGATTGTGTTGCGCAGTGCACACTTGATTTTATCGGATACTTGGTTGTGCAGGGAAGGCACGGCTCTCTTGGAGAAGTAGTGGCGGCTGGGAACAACATA